>NW_026018165.1:18896561-19060541 GCF_020466585.1 Dendroctonus ponderosae | reverse complement strand
AATAATAAAATATATTTTGTTAATTAAGATTAAATAGTAAAAATAATTAACGTTAACATATACGTGAACAAGTGGTCAAATGGGAATGTGTGTAATAATCGAGCGTATGTCTTCGATCTGTCGTGACGTCATCTTGGAATAGTCTATTGAAACATAAGCAGATAACAGAAGCGAAATAATGGCAACGTCGGTACGATTCGGGCGGTATAGCCTCTCGTGCAGCTTTCACTTGAATGCACAATGTTCAGAAATTAACTATAAAAGAGATCAAAGATGGTAATCTGTGTGTCAGACAAAGATGCCAAGGAGTTTGTCTGCTCTATGACGTCAATCCCTTTGGATATGTCAATAACCAGACTGTGTTCAGTGCTATAATAATATTATCATGCCGCGCCCCATAATCAATGACCATTCAAATTTATTATTTATTTTCTAATGTTTTAATTATTAATCAATTAATTAAGGACGATTACAGTTATGTATTAATATGCAGCTTCTAATTTTAATAATCGTTTTGCAAAAATTCAATTTTATAGTTTTTCTGGGATTTTCTGGAATTTACAAAGACAAGAAAAATAGATGTTTTAACAAAAATAAAAATAAAAACAGCTAATCAATAAAACATAATTTATTTTTTCAAACAGCTAGCTACTTTTAAACATTTATAATAATTTTCTATAGTACTGTCTCTTATGAATTTTGGGAAAAATAAATTTAACTTAACTTAAAAATAGTATATGATAATTTAAAAGTAACTTTGAACAGTAACTACAACAATTAAAACTATGTACTTAAATAGCATTATTTTCCTTCAAAATTCTATTTGACAGCAGCGACAAACGTTTCAATTTTTGTAATGAGTCGACCTGATTATTGTACATTAAATCCAGAATTTGCTTTATTAATGAAAAGCCAACATCTACAATTAAAAAAAACACTGAATGGTTTATCTAGAAAAAGGAAATACCACAACGGTAAGAACACTATAATGAGACAGACTAGACACTATAATGCACCTTTTGGGTTTAAAGTTTCTAAAGTATTTAAAAATAATGGGCATTTAAATTAAAATATAGCTGAAAGTGAAATCAACAAAAGTACCTTTAGCATGAACAGAGCCTTCCGCATTCTGGAGTTCTTTGGGAGGAGATGGAATGATTTCATTAAATGTTGGTAAAATTTCGTCATCAAGTCTCATCCTTTTCTGGGGTTGAGTAATACAATTTTTGGGTGACTTGCGTTTTAGCTATACGAAAGGAAAACATTGACATGTTTAGTTAGACTGGCTAAAAATCGTTCTTAAACCAGCAGAATGTGTTTACACATTTTGCAAACCGCGTTATTTGGAATCGTTGAACTTACCGCAATATTCTGAATAATATTGATTTTTTTCCCTTTTGCATCTTCAACATCTATTTCAGGCCAATCGTAATGGTCTGAAGGACTTGTACTGAATTCGGGGGTTGACGCTTCCGATTTATTTAGCAAATAAATGTCGCGTTTATCTGGGGATGAATAATTAGCTTCACATCTGGAAATTTGAAAATTCAATATTTTATGGAGCAAAGATAATCCTAATCCTTACCTGGCAGCGATATCCAAATTTTGACAAGTACTTTGATTGGCGTAAGTATAAGCGGCTTGCAGGTGCTTACGACGCGATTCGTTAAAGAGTGCATGAAAACCTTTATGCTTAATGGGCTCTAAACCAAACAAAGGTTTGTTCGATTCTGAAAAATTTCGGTCGAAGAATTAGTTCCAATTTTTTTGAGGAAGAAAGAAAAATCTGATCAGTTTATATCGGAATTTCCCGTTGATCAAGTTAAATAAAACTGCAGAAACCCGTGAACTGTAAAAACACTTACTCGGTCTGGTGTTTTGCTTCACCGTGTTCTTTTGTATTGTTTTTTTCACGTATGTTTTGGTGAAATTTTGTTTGTGGCTCAAAGGAGTGAATAGGTCGCCGCTAGACGATGCGTCCAAATCTAAAAATTTCAAGGGTTGACTCTATTTTAATTAAAGTTTAACTGATCCATTACCTAATTGATCCAAATAGGAGTAACTGTCAAGTTTGAACAACGTTCTCTTTGGTGGACATTCTACCGTTTTTGGTTTGCGATCGGAATCGACTAGCGGAATTTTTGAAGTTTCACAATTATGTATGGGCTTCTCGATTGGTGTACTTGATATTATTGCTGCTAGAAATGATATCATAATACAGTTGACTAATTAGTATTGTTAATCGGAATTTGTTCAAACGACCCACAAAAACCAAGCATTACACGGAACCCAACTTATTCATTCACCAAAATAGAACTGAACCTATTTTTAATTTGCCTCGTATTTACCTTCTTTCTCTCCATTAGCATTCATATGTACCATTGCCTTTACAATACTGCTGTTGGAAACCACTGATGTTGGAAAGTTGTCTAAAAAAGTGATATACTCAGTCATTAACACATAGGTACAAATACGACTTTTTTGCTGCATGCAATGTGCTTATCGATCTTGAAAAATCAAAATTACGAAATGTATGTAATATATATATAATAATATGAACGGTATGTAATATACATACCGTTCACACCTGTAATTGCATTGCTTTGCAAAGGCTCTTTTGCAGAAATTTCCATAATCGGTTCTGCCAGTAGATTCTCAACTTCAGGTGCTTTTTGCGAATCAACGGTATCCGCGTTTATCGCGCATGTATTCTTAAACTGCAGAGGAAGCTTAAACGTCTGGACGTTCAAAATGTTTATCAGCTTTGCATTTTTCTTTGTTTTTTCTTTCGCTTTATCTGGGAATGTGGACAGCAAAAAAAACTATAAAATGTTCTTATTTTGCTATAAATGCTGAATACCTTCCGATTTGGTTTCTACGCAGTTTTTCGACTCAGTTATATCCAGCCCGTTACAGGTAGTCGCTACAGGTTCAATCGCTTGTATTTCGGCTTTAGGGAAACTTTCTGATTCAGTTGCTCTTTCACTGATTCCACTGTGCTTTTTGGGTTTTTCAATTTTTAACTCGTTTGCTTCGTCCATTTTAGAGTCTAAATTAATAAAAGTGTGCTTTGTGTTATATCACTTTTATAACGTTTTGAAAAACTCACCAGTTTTCTGAGCAGCGGTAATTCCTTCAATGTTGTCCATTTGCAGATAATTATTATTATTACACTTTGGAGGCTTTGCGGGCTCACTGGTATTTCTGGATTTCGTTTTTCTTGCGCGTTTGGGTTTGCTTTCTTCTACGGTTATTGCCAAATTTTCCGCTTTGGTATCTAATAGTGAACAATTTTCAGGGTATCAAGTTATATAATATTTCGCGTTGTTTATTTACCACTTGTGAATGAAATCGAAAAATTTTCATTTACCTTTGTTCTTTATTCCGTCCGGCTCCTGTGCCATATCAAAATCAGGCTGAGGGAATCTTTGTATAGTTTTAATTTTTTTCTTCGTACTATTAGCTTTTGGCTTCGCTTTCTTTATTTTCTTGGGTAAAACTTCCATCGAAATGATTTGGTCTGAAAACCCCATTTTTTTATTAGCGTTAGGAGTTTCCTGCCAAGAATGTTCTAGAAAATGTACTTACGACCCTTACCTTCTTTTATTAATTCAGCCTTAGGATTCAATTTCGTCGTGTGTAATTTATTAGAAGCTTTACTAGTGATTCCCTGTGCTGACCGATCTTTCGACTTGGGTTCCGACACGTTAATCGCCCTCTTCTCTTTATTGCTTTCGAGACTCATGTCTAAAACCAAATGTAAGAAAATAACCACTTGTTTTTTTTTAATTCGCCAAAGCTATAGTTACGCTTTTCCTGCAAAGTAGGAGCAGTCGATGGTATCTGTGGACTTAAATCATGATCGACTTCATTTTCCCGCACTATAGCTTCTGTTCCAGTGTTGATGTTCTTGTCCATCTGATTTTCTTTCTCGTCAAGGTCTTCTAAACTTGCCTTTGGAATGGCACCGTCCATAACTAAGAGCGGTTAGAATAAATTTTGCGAATTTCTTATAATTTACAAAAATGCACCTTGTTTTAACACTGAGGTTCTGTTCTGAACTGAATTGGCTGAAACCTGAGAATTGGAATCCTGGTTGGTTTTGGTATCCCGAAGTGCTAAATTTGCGTTATCGGTGGAATCTTCTAAAGTTACTTTCTTCTCAGACATCGCTTGGCTAACTGTTTGCTCTTTAACATCATCCGATGTTGGAGTTGGCTTGTCGGCTGGCAAAACTGGATGAGAATCAATTTTAAATTACAATTTGTCAAATAGTTGCATCGACATTTTTCGAAACCAGTGTTTCGTTTTTTCCACAAAGGGACGGGTTTTGGTGAACATAAATAATAACTGAATATACCGCTCTCTTGTATTCCTACATCCGCTACTGCAGAAATGACTAAATTATCTTCTAATGCAATTTCACGGCTAGATTTTGTTATAGTTGACTTTTGCTCTTCAAGCTCTTCTACTCTTGGTTTTACGATGTCTTCTTTCGGGTCTGAATAAAAATAACGATCAGTATTTTTGCAAAACATTATTGGTCTTTGAGCCAGTTGAGTTGAGTGACCTTGATCCAACAAAACATGACATTGTGGTTCTTTAGTACTATCCGGAATTCCAGAATCTGCTTTTTCTTTCAACGCAATTTTCCTCTCATTAGTCTTCGATTTTGTGTTTTTCACTTTAGCAACTCGTTGTATTTTTGGCTTCGAATTATCTTGTTCCACAACTGTTTGAAATACGGTACTCTCAGGTTGTAACTTTTTGAAAGATAGTTAAATTACCATTTTTTACAAAATCCGAAGTTGAAGACATCTCAGGCTTAGGCACGATATTAATATCTTCATTATTGAATTCTGGCTTCTGAACTAGTACAGTCTCAGAAGAGGTTCGACAATCCATCTCCTGCAGCAATTCAAATGCCTGACTTTCAGCAGGATTACGGGCGATTTTTTTGTGTTTAGAAAATTTTTCCGGGTTTATGACCGAGTCCTCTTGAACAGACGCTAATTCTGAAAAAAAATGTCGGTATTTTGCATAAAAACTATTAATTAAAATGTGAACCTACTAGTCTCAGAAATAAGTCTTGAGGGGTTCTTAGGTAGATTATGCCCAAAATCACTTGCCCAATTCAATTTGGGATGTATGCTTTTCTCAGCCTTAGCCAGGACTAATTCGTCCATGACTAGTTCGTCATTATCATCCGAAGTTAAATCAATAAAAACCATTTCAACCCCATTTTCAATGACGGTCGTGTTATTACGCATAAGAGTTGCTTTGACTAATTGTGACTGGATTATCTGCTCTGAAACCTGCCTTTCGGGAATGCCAATATTAACTTTCATACTAAGCGCCGTAAAAGGTTCTGGTGAGTGCCGTTCCGCCGGCCTAAAGACTTGAGTTGTGCGTTGAAAGATGTCGGAATCAGAATCAGAATTATTTCCATCAATTCCTTGGGGAGTTGAAACGTTCTCTTCTCCAACCGCAGCTTCAAACAGATCTTGCGTTAATTCAGAATCTTGTGCTGACTCTAGCAGACAATCAATAATTGGCGGATTGTCTGTTTTCGGGCTATCATTTTGCGATGCAAGTTTCGCAGACTTTTGATTGTCCAAAACACTAAGAGACCATTTGTTTGAATGGGCTTGTTGAGGATTACTCATTTGTCTTATTGTTTCGGACACATTTTGAGATCTTTTTTCTGTTTCGTTGGGCTTTGACGAATCAACTAGATCCATAACTTTGAAATGCGACATTTTCATTGCTTTCATTGGCTCGGAAAGTTCGACTGCAGTTTCGTATTCTTCGGTCGTCCCGTCAGTAATAGAGTAGAATACGTCTTCGCTCATTAATTGTTCATTTGCTGACGGTGAATAACCACATGCACGTTTAAGTTGCAAAATTTGGTCCTTTAGTGAAACTGACGGATATTGTTTCCCATAATCTAAGCAAGAAAAATACGGATTAGAATTAGGCTGATCAAATAGTTGTCATCAGCATCAAAATAATGGAAGAAATTAAGTTATTTAATAAAAAAAAATAATTTTACCAGTAAGCATTTCTGAGTCATCGGCCATACTTGGAGTTTTGTACGTATTCGAATCAATGGAGAAAACATTTGAGTTTATACTATCTCGACTTGAACAAGCGGAGTATTCAGTGATGACCTGCAAAGGAAGCAATTTACTTATTTATGTTGACCTAATATAAAGAGTCTACTTACACATGACAAGCTCTCTACTAACACATTTTTATTTAATACTGTAGCTTTTGAATGCTTGCCCGAACTAGTCTTTGATTCATTTAATAGTAATTGGCACTGAAATTTAAACTGAATTCAATATGCTCCATATAATTGCTTCAACTTACCAATGAACTGGTTGTTTTAGAAGGCTCAACAGCAAAGTGTTGATCCATCTTTTCGCAATTCGAATTCGAATACTTGAAAACATTCAGTGTAGAGGATGAACCTTCATTGCTCTGGCGCTTGCAAGAAGACCCCTAAAAATGTAAATTGCAAGTCAGTAGGTAAACTGATGTGAAAAGATTTGAAGTGGCAGATGCTTACTGAACTTGACGATGTTAATCTGGAGACTTTTAACCCCAGCGGTTTATAAACTTTTTCTAAAAGAAAATATAACAATTGTGATATGTCGTCTAGAAGAAAAATGAATTCACTTACTAATCTTATTTGAGATTCGAGCTGAGGTGTGCTGAGGAAAAATTAAATAGTAAGTGACCGTGCGGTCGCACAAATAACATGTTCTTACCACAAAACTTGCTCCAAATAGGCGTGGCAAAACGTGCGAAATTAATTTGGTAATTTTTTCTTTCTCGTCGTTGCTGATAATGATTTTTACGTTCCTGTCCATGTTATCCATGTATTTTTGAGCCGTCATCGAGTAGCTGAGACAAGGCTTAGACATTTCCATAAATATAGTCGTTGTACATTCATCCATTGAAAATTTTCTAAAGTTAATTTTTGAAAGCAGTCTGAGTGAAACGGAACGGAAGTATATTTACCTTTTTATTTCGACCTTTTGTACATGACTCGGAAGTATGAAAATACGATTCCAATTATCAATATCCTCGTCCTCTGTGAAAAAGGTGACCATCGGCTCTATAATGTTGAAATCCAACCATCTTCTCCCTTCACCCTATAAAACCGGATGTAATTAACTAGGTTAAAAAATGTTGTGTTTCACCTCATCTGGACATTTGCAGGAAAAATTGCCAAACATCAAGGACTGAATTGGGATGGAAAAGAGCAACTTGGAATCTTGATTAAATTTGTTTAGCCACGTCCTAACATCGGCATCAAAAGTGTTAATAGATATTTCTGAAATAAGAGTATGATGTTTAATATGTGCTTTTCACTAAATGGTGTCTAGTATAAATACCCGTAAGCAAAGCTTTGCTTAATTCGTTGCACCCCGGCAGTAGATCGTATTTGATTTTCTTGTTGAGAAAGAACGCTCCGTAAAGTCGAAAAACTGTTTCCAGTACATCGGCTTGTATCGCATAGTCTCCAAACGTACATAGAGAATCCAACAGTTTATACCTAAAATCGATGACTGTTTTATCGGTGTATAAGTTTACATCTTATACATACATATAAAACATTTCCTTTTCCGCGGTATTCACGCGCACTTCTTTGCTTGATTTGCCAGCTATGCGATTATAAACACTTAAAAGCCCCTTCTTGCTGATGTTGGAGAACGAGCAGTGCAAAAATAAGTCAAAAACCTTCATGGTAACATTTCTAATGAATGTATTTGCTATATCAGTCTCGTTGAAAAAAACCTGCCATAATAATTATATCAAAAACCGCAACAAACTAATAGATTGAATGTAACTAGTAACCTACCGAAATAAAATCGAGAAGGGTCTGAAGGGATTTAATTTGCTTCCTCAATTCCGTGGATTCATAGCTTGAGATAAAGTACATAACAAGCTCGATATAATCCATCACATAGTTAATGAAACATTTCTCTTCGTGCTTTTGAATTTTGATGCCTCGAACCGATAATAACGCAGTGGAGAGCATATGAATATCTGTCCATTTTAAAGTCGCTGGAGAATTCTAAAATTGTTAAATCGTATAAAAAATGTAGAAATTAGTTTACACAAACCAGTTAAAAAGCTGGAAACCATCAACAACTATTAAGGAGAAAGTTGATGGTAAAAGCGGAAAGTTGCCTAACAACAGCTGATTGTTTTACGGGAAGATGTGGTGGAATTTCAGCAAAATAAAAAAGTGGTGCGGTATTGCGTCTTTAGAAGTAACCCATATGTGAAGATGGAAGCTACTCGTGCTTGCGAAACTACACACAATGAACAAGATGAAACAGATGAGATGCCGTGGAAAATGAGTAGTTCTTGACGTTTCGCAAGCACGAGCGGTTTACCTCTTCAGAAGTTACGCCGTTACTAATCTAAAATTTGATTAGATACGATAGTTTTCGGTTAGGAGTTTTTTAATTGATATTTCATGTGTGAAATGAGCGCAATTCATGACTAATTTGGACTAAATGGTGAACGAAAACGTTATTTGAAAAGGCACAAAGCATGCAAATTGACGGACAAATCGCACAGAGGAAATGTTTGCGCCTTCAGGAATTATATTTGTGCAATAAACCTCTAGCTGTTAGTTTTTTTTATAACATGTTTTAGTTCACGCGTTAAAAGCTAGTATAGATTTTAGAATGACGAACAGTAAAGCTAATGGTTGTGGGTAGCATTGTTTTTTCAATTAGGGCCCCTTAGGATTTTAGATTGTTCTTAAGCCAAGAACCATCTACACTCGCTTGAATTGAGGTAGCGCATGCATTAATTACACGTTTCATCACTTATTTATTCTTCGGAAAAGGGTTAAATAAGTGTAAAAAAGTTAAATATTGGTAAATACCCGCTTTCCATATTGGCTATCAACAGACTCGCAGAAATTCTTCAAAACTTCCTGAATCGGTTCCCGCGACACTACAGTGGAGTCCTTCGACTCTTTTTTATTCATAGCGACCGTTTTGCGTATTAGTGTGATTCAAGCAACTTAATTTTGAGCTTAACTTAACCAACGAAAGAACTTGCGGCTCACAGTTTTACCGAAGACATTCGGACATTTTGAAAACTACTGAATCTGACGGCAAACTGTAGAATTTGAAAAAAGTCCATAGTGAAGTCGGCGCAGCCGAACACTGCGTCTTACCGATTAGCTGATTCGGGCATGATCGGCTTCCATTTGTCCGGGTTAACATGTCCGGCTTGATACAGATTTATAGGCCACCAGTTATACAACCGCGTCGGGACGGCTGGGATATACAGGGTGATGCTTTTTATCTTTTGAATCAAATTTGAAATTTTCGTTGCCCAGCACGAACTATGTAGGCATATATTATACCGGGCGTTCATGGTTAGGGGAACACATTTATTTACTACACACAACCAGTTAGGCTAAACTTGTAGGAAAAACTTTCAAAAATTCTCGAACACGCTGCATATATGTTGGTGTTTGATTTTGTTGTTGTTGGTGTTTGATGGCAATTTCTTAACAGTTCCATCAATACAATATTAATGATTATAAAAAAAAACGTTATTGAAAAGACGCCCTAGATTCGTTGAAATTGGACTAAAATCGTTACTAAATATTACACAACATTTCTGCGGAAAAACTGGCTGATATTTCTTGGAAACAACCCACTCCCCATATCCAGGGGAACCTGGATGGGGACTAGTGGGGTCATTGCAGACGTCGACATATCGATCCAGAGGGTTTTATATAAACTCCCGCAATGTATCCAGTCGCTGTAGTTCTTCGACCAAGGAACAGTTGCTGATTTCGAAGTTATTTTCCGCTAGTGGGCGATGTCTTGTGCATTGTTCGCCCTTTAATTTGATCAGGTATGTGAATTTTCAATCGTTTGCCGATTGCGATTGGTTTCTGCAGAGAATTTAGGTTTAAAGCTGCTAAACGGGAGGATTTTTTGGTCGAGCATTGTGTGGTAAACAGTTGCTGGTTTTTATCGATTCGATGCATTTTCGTAGCTATGCCTGGACATTTCCAAAGTCAACTTAGCTAATTAGGTTGACAATTGGGACAAAACTCCTTTAAGTGGTTTAAGATATTATTTCCCTCCTTGCAGGTGCGTGTGTGAATATGGACAGAAAATCACATTTGTGGGTTTTGTTGGTCATCAATTTTATTTTTTTATTTGCTTTTGTTTCTTCCACAACTGTATGAACATTTCCTACTGCAATTAGTCAGTCAAGTGCGCAATATTAAATTAATCCCAATGCAATGTTAGCCAAGGTTGCTTTCATTTCGCGTTTTGTTTCTTTGTTGCCAGGATTAGGTACTTAAGGCTAAAGCGCACTAAAGCCAATGGTTAAACAATGAAAAATTCCACTAACAAACAGCTAATTCGAAGAAATTCCTGGCTGGAAAACGCCTTTTCTGTTTTTTCTGATGAAGCAGTTTAATATAAATAATAAGAAACCTTGCTAATGGGGAAAAATATGTGTTATTCCAGATGCTGTTCATAATGAGACTACTGGGAATAAACTGGTGCTCATATAAACATTTATCGACCTCAAGTTACCATTATCAGACTGAGTGTAATAAGAAACATTTTCAAAGTGCGCGATTGTTTTAAACTTAGTGGCAGGCAGCCATCCTGTATACAGGTAGATTAGTGCTTACCATTCGCGGTGTCGACATAGAAATTATACCCGGTAGAAACGCGCGAGTGAAATTTCCCAATTTATCTCCAGTACGTCATTCTGGTGGGGTACTCTTTGAACTATTTATACACGGCTGTTCAGTACTGTTTTCAATCGAGTTCTACGTGCATTATCCAACCGAAGACAGAAAAAGCCCAGACCTTCTTTCTTTTTGTTCATCCGAGATCTTCATTGTATGGGTAAGTCTTCGCAACTGTCTAATATCTACTATGCTCAAGATCCTCTAGCTCTAGGATTAGATGCTTTCAATGGGCGCAGTTGGTAAAAGTTGACTTTTAAATAAATTACTTGTATCAGCTAGTTTTGTGCTGTAATTTGGAACACTTTTAGAAAGTGACGCATTAAGACAAGGTCCAATCAAAACGTGCTGGTTTTATGGTTTTTAACATGAGAATAATTACTGCAAACCGCTGTTTTACTATGCAAACGTGAAGAGCTTTGTGCTGGCCGAAGGCTCGAATTCGATTGTGTTTTGGCCGCTTATCAGTTATCTTGTTATCAAAAAAAATTGAACAATATGAATCTGCGTCAAGTAACAAAGGCAATCTTCAATAGAAGAATGTAGTTTAAATTTTCTGGAATTTATTTGTTTGAAAATTATACAGCGCCGTTCAGGGTTTTCTAGCCAGACTTTTACAGTCAACAGGTAATGTGCATGCTTTTTAAGCAGAGCTGTGAAGGTTGGTTGATAGTTGAAACCCAAATCGAGAAAGTTGCGAACCGAAATATCGCAGAAAACAACAAAATTTATCGGAATCGACTGATGGAAACTAAAGCGAAAATGAAAAACGTGTTAAATGC
This sequence comes from Dendroctonus ponderosae, assembly GCF_020466585.1. Taxonomy (NCBI): domain Eukaryota; kingdom Metazoa; phylum Arthropoda; class Insecta; order Coleoptera; family Curculionidae; genus Dendroctonus; species Dendroctonus ponderosae. The sequence continues at coordinate 19,049,000 of NW_026018165.1, read as the reverse complement.
ATTTTGACCTCGAGTGCAAGCGCGTCTTTAAAATAACATATCTTCTAGACTTAAAAACGCAAAACCTAAAATTTCTAGAGTCGATAGCAGAGGGTTTGATCTGAAAGGTTGGAAGATTTGATTAAAAACCTAAAAGATCCTGGTTTTTTATTTTTCAATGTGTCTTAAAAAACAGAAAACTTCTACATTTCAAATTTTACTTAAAACCAAGTAGTAAGTTGAAATTGTCTTTGAAAATACAGAATTTGCAAAAGTGGAAATGTGTTTGAATTCGAATTAATTGCAGTTTGGGACGGAGTTGCTATTACGTATAGCAAAGGTCGATTTCAAATTGCAAGCGTGTCTTTAAAAATTCGCACCTTCTAAACTCGACCAGGCAGCGAGCTGAAATTTTCACGGTTTTCAGCTGAGACTTGATTCTAAAAAATCTGAAATTTTTATTTAAATCGCACAGGAATCCGATTTTTCGTAAATTTCTAAATGTGTCTTAAAACAGCTTTGTTGCAACTGAAAACGCTACTTTGCAATTTTCAATACAAAATCAAGAAAAATGTCAATCTTAAAAATATAGACTCTTTTGCGTGAAAAAACTTCGCCGAAAAGTGTTTGACTCGAAATAATTTTCACCCGAAACAACATTTTGCAGTAGTTTGGTTTATGGCAAACGTCGGCCTCAAAGTGCAAACGTCTCTTTAAAAATTCCTATCTTCTCAGCTGAATCAGACTCATTTTGAAAAATCTGAAAATTTTATTTAATTCGTACAGCATCCTGAGTTTTGCCAAATTTTTAAATGCTCCTTAAGTGGTCAATATGGTTTGCAAAAGATCAAGTATTGATCTGTAAATCCGATGATGATTATTCAAAAATCGTCACAAAGTTATCAAGATTTATCCGTTTTTTTTATGCGCATTTTGTCCCATACTCAAATGCGCTCGTGTATTGCGAAAAGCATAAATAGAAAAGACCTATTTTTGGCCGATTCATTCAGGTAACCAAAATTTACTCAATCAAGCGAAGAACGGTGAAATTAGAGTTTCCTGGAAAGCTCCATTTGTGCGAATAAGCAAACTATTAATAGATGTATGAATAAAAACAATAATATTATGCGAATTTTCGTGAGCAGATGCGACTGGCGTTGAGTCTAATACTAAAGTTTCAAGTGAAAAACTGCCTTGATCTTAAATATTTCTATATTTGGCACATACACAAGCACGCAAATAACTATTTCATTGTTAAATTTCTGTATTGAATGGGACTTTAATAAAATAGGAAAATAGTTCAAAGCGAATATTTTAAGCAGATGTTGCGCGCTTTGTTAGCGACTCACTCTATATTGAGCCGTTGATTCATTCGTCGAACTAAACGTGGAAATTGCGGAACCAAAACTGATTGCTTGGCTGCTGATTTCCAGCAAATTCTGGTCAAATGTAGATGTTGATTACTATTAGGAGAAAATTGCGTTCATTGTTCCATGCACATGATTATGAGTCGCGTTAATTCCCATTTAACCGCATAGTTCAACGGCATTCAATCCGCATTAGCTGTTCACATTTGTTCAATATTGCGAAAGTTTGCGCGCAATATTCTTGTCTTATTGATCACTTTATACTTTGTGTGTACAACTTACAAATAGAAGTTATAAATCAACTCCTAGACAACATTATTCTCATCCATGGATGTATTCCAGAGCGTGAAAAACCATTACATAATCCACTGCAAGCAATTAGCAGTAGTGTCGGATCAGGAGCGACCTCTTCTGAGCAACATGAGTCGGCTGCATCCGCTTCAACCGGTGGCGGCATCTTGTCCGGTCGTCGGGACCGCGTTGAGGGGCCCCACTTTGAAGGGGCCATGGAGCGCCCCTCAACCGCCCCCATGGTGGGGCGTTGGGGCTGCGAATGGCCAAGTTGACTCGAGACAGACGAGAGTTCTGGTTCAAATCGAACCCTCCTAGGTAGAACAGTTAGTTAGAAGTAAAGTGAGAAGTTGCTTGAACGATTTTCTCTACATCCAGGGTTCACCGATCCTCCTGATGAAGGAGTAGAACATCTGGATTTTTGCAACGCCACTGCCAGCCTCGAATACCCGCTAAAAATCACCGAATATGACCAAATCTATGGATATTGGCCGCCAGCTCATCCTCTACCTCTACCTAGATGGGCTGCGGAGCCTCTACAACCCTACAGGTCAGTGGCAGCTTTGCTCCAATTTCCTGCACGAGGACTTAACATTTTCCTTTGCAGGTTGAAGAATCTGAGGGAATATGAAGTGCTCGCCGGCAAAATTGAGATGGAGTTGCAAAAGCTACTGGAAGAGCACAATTACGACACCGTTGGCAACTTCCTGGAGTTGTACCAGAACTTCAAGAAAAGCCACATGAGAAGCCTAATTGAGTTTTTCCACGCGTAAGTTAAAAGAAGTGATAACTTCATGATAACTAATAAGTGCGAGGAATGCATAGAATTCATTGAAAAACATCCTAGAAGTTTCAGATCCGAAATAATCGACATTTTCGGCACTTTTAAGCGTTTTTTGAGCTTTCTCGATCTTTGACCGACGATTTCTTCCTTATTATTGACCCAAACGCTTTATAAATGCATATTTCTGAACTTCTTACATCGAAATGAATCGAAATTTTTTATTTTTGGACGACATTTTTCCAAGGGTGAATGTCGATTTTTGACAAAAAATGAAAATTTTATCAAAATATCTTGAATTTTACATAATTTTCAGCTCACGGACGCGAGGAATGCATCGAACAGATTGAAAAACATGCTAGAAGTTTCAGATCCGAAATAATAGACATTTTCGGCACAGTTTAAGCATTTTTTGAGCATTCACTACCGTTAGCCGACGATTTCTTCCTTATTATTGACCCAAACGCTTTATAAATGCATATTCAATTTCAGTGCAACGCACTGGAGCTCGTCCACTCGAACTAAAGTCCTTCCCAGCAGCCCCACGAGATAACTATTTTCCATTAGAAAATCATCCATTGCTATTAACAGTTGCATAGTTCACACCGTGCCACAAGAAGTTATCACTTCAAAAAAACCTAATCCACATCAACCAACTCAATTCTTTTGCAGTTACACACCCAGAATATCCGACGAACATCACACATGTGTTGGTCTAGCTTTGGAGCTGCGCTACCGCTTGCAGAAACTAGAACAGTCCTACCCCACGCTTCAGAACCATCTGAGCATCGTTTCATGTGAAGAGAACATCGACTCAGTGGATGGTTATACTGCGTTGAGGGACACCTTCGATACCATGCCTTCCACGTTGGAAAAAGAGCATTGTTTGATGTGCATGCGATTTGAGTTCAATGGAAGGAGTGGAGTGTTGCTGTGCGATCCTGGCTACCATGTTGCCCGAGTTGTGACGGTCATGGCTGATCGGGCCTACCCCCATACGGGTAAAACATCCCCCCGAGAAACACCCCCGAAATTTTACATATAAAATTGCAGGTTGGTTTATTGAGTCTGAGGAGAACAACATTCGCAAAGAGTACAACTACTCATTCTGCACCGCCAAGGAAACCTTTGTGCAGTGGGATGAAAGAACAACGAAGAATGGCAATCGGGAGGAATTCACTGGGATTATTTACGTTGAACGCCCTTATCTTACGGCTGTTGATGTGACTGAGCGCAGGAACTTGATATATCCGTTCAGGTTGGTCATCAGCATCCACTAGTTGAAGCTCACATACGTAATTGCGGAAACATTTTCAGGAGTTTGCTATCAAGGGATCAAAAGGGCCATTTAATTGCTGGCGTCTACTTCAAAGTGAAACTGAAAAGCGATGATTTTACGGTGTTCTATCAAGACATGGGCAAGCAACGGCTAAAAATGAGCTTCTCTGCACTTTTACAAACTGAGGTTTGTGCCCCCCAAAAGGCACCGTTTGCCAAAAATTTTGCAATTTCTGTCTGCAGATAAACGAAGATATTTTGAAGAAACTGAGCATTGCCAACGACCAACTGAACATGCCGAAGGGAAAGCTTTTGGAAACGCTGCAGCAATGCGCAGAACTTCTACGGGATGACCACTATTTACGGGAAACTCTCGCTATTGAAAATCTCATCAGTGTAATGTCAGAGAATAACTAATTTTCTTCAGATGTGTCCTTTTAAGATGGTTTTTGCTTGATCTTGCTTGGTGTTAGTGTTTGTATTTTTTTACTATTTTGCTTGATGGTGTAAGGAATTGCTCTACTGGTAAATTATCTATTATTAAATTTGAATTTTATCCTAAAATAGGAGTGTTGGATGTTTGATTAATTTAATTATTAGTGCTTTTAGGCGTTTAATGACTTTCCAGCTGGATTACTTCACTAGCTTACTTGATCTTACACATTTACTAACTTTTATTTAAAATATATTAATTGTCACTGTGGGATTATTTTTTTGAGGCCTAATTTGGATAGGGAGTATTTTATTATATAGTCAATGTCCCAAATATATTATATCCGCTTGAGTATTATACAGTGGTTTATTAAATTATACCTGACATTTTCCCTTCATCCAAAAGCGTATTTTTAATGCATATCTTTTAATCTGGAGCAAGAAAAAACCTGAATTTTAACCTCGGGCACGTTTCATTAATATTTTCCGACATTTGAAGGAAAAATTCCAACTTTTATGATTGAGCAAATAGCAAAATGAAAGTTCCTCAGACCATGAAAATATTCTGCAGTAAAGGGTTTGAAAATTTGAATAAAATCCCGCAAAATTTGCGGATTCCGGTTTAAAATAGTCAAAATAATTCCTGATTGCATTTAGATCAAACAGCACCCTACAAAATAGAGCTTTTTGCGGAGTTTTGCACTCTATAGAAAACGCTTCAATTGAAAAAATACTGGCATTTATGACGTCCTTTTAAAGTTGGTTTAAAAATGAACGTTTGTAAACAAGTTCCCGACCTTTAAAAATGTCTGACTTCAAAACTTTAACTTCTTTTCTTTTGCAACTGCATGCTCCCTAAAAAATCAATAAGTTTCTTTCTAGAGCAATTAGCAATAAAAACCTTCTAAATTTGAGGGAAATCGCAGAAAATCAAGATTTTTGTTTATCGTGTAAATTATGTTCTGCAACTTACACTAATGCAAGTTCTGTTCTAAAAATTCATAACTTTTTTTAAATAGCAGATGGCAACATGAAATTTCAACAATTCAAAGTAAAGATAAGCATATGAAAGCTCTCAATATTTTATTTAAATTTACGCGACTTTCAGTTTTAATAATCTTGCGAGTTCTGGTCTGAAAATTAACGTTTTAACGCGACCGGAATGTTTCTATTGAAAATTCATAACTTCTCTTCTGGAGCAAGCAGCAAAAGGAATTTTTGTGAAATTGTAGAAAGTATATGAAAATGCAAAAAATTCTCTCTTTCTGAAAATTCCAATGAAATTGATTAAAATTTTGAATTTTCTGAGAATTAATGTTTTTACGCAACCTCAAGTTTTCCATCCAAAATTAATAACTTTTCGTGCAGCGCAGATAGCTACATGAAAGTTCAACAGTTGAAAGCAAACCTACGTATATAAAAACCCTGAAAAATTCATTAAAATAGCAGCGAATTATGATTTTTGTCAACCTTATGAGGCCGGGTCTGAAAATAAACGTTTTTGCACAACTGCAATTTTTCGATTGAAAATTCATAACTTTGCTTTCAGAGGAAAAAGAGTCTTGAAATTTTGAAAATTTATAGAAGATGTATGTAGGTACGTAAAAAATATTAATTTATAATTTCAAAGTCATCGCTCTATGCAACATCGAAAAATCAGAAGGCGTGAATGAAGCAAAATATCAAATTTCCACCCGAACCCAATCCAATGGAATTCTGACTAGTTTGTATGCGGTAAGCGATCGGATTATAGTGGAAAAATGTTTGAGAATAAATATAAAGTAAGAAATTCAAGTAAATCATTGAAAACGACGAAAAAGGTGATAAGTTCGAAATCAAGTGCAAGCAAACCCAAGACGAAAAAATCGAGACGATTCAACCCTAGAAATGTGGTAATCAAACGAGTAAGTAGGTGGATTTAAGTGAATTAGGACGCGATTTAAAAAAACGACTTTTTCACAATAGTTTACAAGTTCGTTTAATGTACTTAGACAATATTGCGGTTTTCTACAGGGTGTTTAAATACCCAGAAAAAAATATCCGGCAAACTACAGCGATTAATTATTTCAACCAAAGTCAAGTTAAAGAAAATGCTGGATTGAAATTTGAAAAATCCTTAAGTTGAGCGATTTGTGAGTTTATCGTGAATGCAATCCGGTAAGTAAAATGCTTATTTAACACGTATATTAAAAATAAATTTAAAAAGTTGACCAATACCCAGATTAAATAAAGATTTTGAAAGGATTTTGAGGCATTTTTGCGGAACGGGGTCATTGTTTATTGAGCTGTAGTAAAGAGGGCGTGGAAATATAATCAATAATCAGACCCGGTATACAATCGATCCAACAATAAAGCTGCGGACAACAATGCAATTCCGGTCACTCTAAAAAAACCACCGCGCAATACTTAAATCAAAGTCAAATTAGAAAATATTCATCTCTCCTCTCAACGTTGGGTGTGTTTTTCGGCAAGATCATCGTGAACAGAAAAAAGTAAATAAATTATAATTAAATTTAAAGCGACTGCAACTGTACGGAATTTTTAACGCGTCGAAATGGTGCGAGGATCAGCTATCGGAATCGACTTAGGTACAACTTACTCTTGTGTTGGCGTGTGGCAGCAAGGAAAGGTGGAAATAATAGCAAACGATCAAGGTATGTAGAGCAAATAAAGAAATTAACTTAGGAAAATTATAAACATCCATATTGTTTGCTTGCGGGTTGACAAAAACGATATAAATAAAATGCAGACGCGTAGGAGCCCATTGTTTGCAACCAACCGTCTATAGACGAATGATGATTTCATCATCAGACAAACTTTTATTGGCAAATCATCCACAGGGAATCGAACAACCCCAAGTTATGTGGCCTTTACGGATACCGAACGGCTGATAGGAGATGCTGCTAAAAACCAAGTCGCCATGAACCCGAACAACACGGTATTTGATGCGAAAAGACTGATCGGCAGGAAATATGACGATCCGAAGATCCAGCAGGACATGAAACTGTGGCCTTTCACAGTGGTGAGCGATAAAGGAAAACCGAAAATTCGAGTGGAGTTTAAAGGTGAGCGAACCGCCGGTTTATTTAGAGCGTCATGTTTTCGTTGCTGTTCAGGTGAAACGAAAACCTTTGCTCCTGAAGAGATCAGTTCCATGGTTTTGACGAAAATGAAGGACACAGCTGAGGCATATTTGGGGAAGAGTGCTTCTGATGCCGTTATTACCGTTCCGGCATATTTTAACGACAGCCAAAGACAAGCTACTAAAGATGCCGGAACTATCGCTGGTAGGTAGAAGCGTTCAGTAGGTCTCCTAAAGTCCACCCTTCACTGGAAGCTTTGCAATGCCCGAAATACTGCATATGATTTACCGAAGGATTTACATTATCGATCGATTCCACCGATGTGCATGCCACAACTCTCAAACTAAATTTAGAAACTTCCTTTCCAGCGAATTTGCATTAATGATACTTTCATGTCTTTCCATTTATTATTCTGATTTATTTTCCTGACTGCTTGTACTTATTATGATTATGATTGAATTTTGTCTCGATATTCAAAATTTGTACTTCACACTTTGACTGAGACCCAGGAAAGATGAGAATTTCCATTTATTCCCATAAAGGAATCAATATCTCAAGTTTTACTCAGGCAGCTCACAGGTCTATAATGTGAAAGGCAAAAATCCAAAGCCCTGAAACAACGAAAATATTGTAGGATGTTTTCGCATTTTTTGGGACACCTGATATATCCAGAAGCAATTTTCAATCAAAGAAGTAATTAATTAATTTCAAGGAATCAACGTTCTGAGAATAATAAACGAGCCGACAGCAGCCGCTCTTGCTTATGGCCTGGACAAGAATCTAAAAGGAGAGAAAAACGTCCTCATTTTCGACCTGGGCGGAGGAACTTTCGACGTTTCCATACTAACTATCGATGAGGGTCTGTTAGAGTAGAAACCCGATGCGCAAACCTTATTTGCATCGCTTATAGGGTCGCTTTTTGAGGTGAAAGCCACCGCGGGCGATACTCATTTGGGAGGCGAAGACTTCGACAACCGCCTGGTCAACTATTTCTGCGAGGAGTTCAAGAGAAAATACAAAAAAGACTTGGGCAACAATCCTCGAGCCTTGCGGCGCTTGCGAACTGCTGCGGAAAGGTGGATGTGGATGTCAATTTTCCGAACTCTTGCAGAAAAATATCGCCTGACATTTCAGGGCAAAACGTACATTGAGTTCAAGCACAGAAGCCTCGTTGGAGATTGACGCCCTCTTTGAGGGCGTGGACTTTTACACGAAAATTTCCCGGGCACGCTTTGAGGAGCTGAACGCCGATTTGTTCAAAAGCACACTGGCACCAGTGGAAAAAGCCCTCAAAGACACCGGCATGGATAAGGCCAGTATCCACGATGTGGTGCTAGTAGGTACGAACTGGAATAGTTCTACTAACATTCCTTCTGCAATTCCTCGAAAAATCCTTAGGAGGTTCTACAAGAATACCCAAGATCCAGTCGCTGCTCCAAAACTACTTCAATGGAAAGAGCCTGAACTTGAGCATCAATCCTGATGAAGCCATAGCGTATGGGGCAGCAGTACAAGCGGCGATTTTGAGCGGCGATCAAAGCTCGAAAATTCAGGCACAAAGCCCGCTTTTAAGCCGTTCTCAGCTAATCTAGCGCTTTTCCAGGACGTCCTGCTGGTTGATGTAATTCCCCTGTCTTTGGGCATCGAAACGGCAGGAGGCGTGATGTCGAAGATTGTGGAAAGAAACGCCCGAATTCCCTGCAAACAGACGCAGACTTTCACGACTTATGCAGACAACCAGCCAGCTGTAACAGTCCAAGTGTTTGAAGGAGAAAGAGCCATGACTAAGGATAATAACTTGCTGGGTATAAATTCGATTTTTGTTCAACACCGCGGTTTCAACCAAAACTGTTTTAAAAAATTGAGTCTATTGCCTACACATTTTCGCCACATTTTTGATTTAGTTTTTGCCCAATATCCCATGGTACGGTTAACTTGACTTTAAAATTTTGAGGACCTGAAATTGGCTTCACAAAACACTTAAACTACTGCTTTTTCCGGCTCCCCGTCCTCGTTCGGACCATCGGAATTGAAGCTCGAAACCGAATTTTCCCTTCAGAGAAAAGCGCCAATTTCGAGTCACTGACCGTTTGTGCAATTTCGGGCAACTTTTTAGGTACATTTGATTTGTCCGGAATCCCTCCAGCCCCCAGAGGCGTGCCCCAAATCGATGTGACTTTCGATTTGGACGCCAACGGCATTTTGAATGTGGCTGCAATCGAAACTGGAACTGGAAAATCGAAAAACATCACTATCAAGAACGATAAGGGCCGCTTATCGCAAAGAGATATTGAGCGAATGCTTGCTGAAGCTGAACGATACAAGGAAGAAGATGATTTGCAACGGGACCGAGTGGCCAGCAAGAATAAACTGGAGAGTTACGTCTTTGGGTAATTAGCGGATTTAATCGCAGTTGTTTGTGGAAGTTTAGGGCTGTTTTAGCATTCGCCAAGCCGCAGATGATGCCGGTCCGAAACTGACCGAATCGGAGAAGCGAAAGGTTCAAAAGGAATGCGACAATTGCGTTCAATGGCTGGACAACAATCAATTGGCGGAAAAAGAGGAATATGAGGATCGATTGAGGGCAGTTGAAAACTTGTGCAGTCCCATAATGGCAAAATTGCATCGAGGCAGCAAAGGGCCCAGCGGGGAGCAGGATGGCCCCACTATTGAGGAAGTCGATTAAAAAATTTGCTTTGTTCAGTTTTGCTAAAATTATTATTCGTTTTCGAATGAATCCAAAATTTTAGAAATGTATGAAAAATCCAAAAGTTAAATTCGCATTGTTTTATGCAAGCCCCTGCTAACCCCATCCTTTTCCATTAGTCTTCCTCGCTCTGTGTTGAATGCAATGTTTTTTTGACACAAGGTTGCCACGTCATAATGTTCTGAGAATCGTACGTGTGACAGTTTGGATTACAGGAGACGTCAATAAGACATTATTCTCTTGGTTCTGGTTTGAGCTTTCAAACTTAAAAAATGTGATTAATTTAATTTACAACAATTATCAAACCGTGGGAAATGAGTACCGTTTGGTGGGTTGTGACAATTGTCGCAAAACTGTCAAGAATAATGCAGATTTTCTCCAAAAACTTGATAGTTTTGAGGAAGGTTTGTATGAACTTTTCGCTGCTCGAATGGCATTTTAGTAATGAGGTGAACGCAATGTGAATTTTGAACGCTAGGGATTGATAAACTAGAAATTACCGAAATTTTTACGAACAAACTGACATTTCTGCAGCAGAATTCAGTTTACCAAATGCCCCTCAAAAGGACTCAATGCTTAGACTTTTGTTATTCGTGAGTTCAACTACCGATGGTGGCGCTGCAAAACGTCAAATTACTCTTTGTCGAGTGACAGTTGAGACTTGTCAGACTTGTTTATTTATTGCAGTTGATGACATTCATAACATAAAACAATGGTTACACACTTTTCGATCTGTTTGAATTTTTTTTGCTGATATTTTGCCCTATGAAGGCGTGTTGTATTTTTTGGAAAAGTGGGAAATTTCAGTGAGCAAAAAACCTACCAAAAATTATTTAAAGAAAGTCGTTAGAAAATAAATTATCTATAAGGGGACTGAAGTCATAAGAAACACGTTAGTCAATCGTCATTTAAATCCCTATTTGGTTCTAAAATATACAACTGATTTATTAAAAAAACTGGCTTTAATATTACTAGTAATAAAAATGAAAAATTTCAACACCGCTCAAAACCCTAATGAAGGGCATCAAATTTTCACTAGGGCTTCGCTTCCCGAAAAATCTTGAAAGCTCATAGAGATAATAGAGCTGAACTTTATGAGCAACCCGGTATGGTTTTAGTCACCACAATAGAAAAACATCTTTGGCCATACAGCGAGGAGAAGGGATCTGTCGGCTCTCAAGTTTCTTGAGTTGGCCTGGTCGGTCGAAGGATCGCAACGCGTCAAGCGACGAACGAGAAACCGAGAATAAAGTAGAATAACGTTAACAGAGCTTGGTGTCTGTCGCATACCGACGACGAGCTTTTAAACTAAACTAAAAAGCTACCTGGTTTTTTGTGCCTTTGGAAAACTTTTTTGCGCGTCTGTTTCTTCGTTGGCGTCAAAGACATGCTCCTAGTCGGTACGGGGACGGTGAAACTGTAAAGACTTTCCGGCAAAAGCTTGCAGTTCGACGCTTTATTTGTGATCGTTGGCAAGAATGTGCTGGCTTTTAAAAACCCGAGTGACCAAGAAGGATACGTTGTTGATACAATGCGGTGATGTGACTGAAACTAGTTGATAACCTGGTTTCTTTGCACTTGGGATTTTGGATTTTTGTGGTGATTGTGTTGCTAAACTTTACTCGCAATGGATAATTTGGCGATTAATAATATGGGAATTAACTTGCCCGAGGTGAGTTTCACTCAGTTAGTTCAAGCTCAAAAAAGCGTTCTTTCGGGTCGCACCGGGCTTTTAACAGGTGCGTCAAAAGCACACTTGCGTAGGGATTTCGCATTTTTATCTCGCTATCGCTAATGCCGTTCAATTGCTTTGTAAACTGCCATGTTTATTTGCCTTTAGCGTCATCAATATTTGTTTAACACACTTGAGGGTTTTGTTGTAATTTTTTCCTTACGCTGGAATTTCGTAAAACTACAGCAAAGTCCTGTTGTTCTATACGGTTTCTTGGCAGTCGAGTTTTCCATAACCGGTTAAGCTTTTAGAGGGTTCCGCTCAAAAATTAGCCGAACCATAGTCTGGTGTCGGGTTTTATTTTTTTTTTTAACCTAAAGAATACCCGATTTAAGCAGGTTAAGTAAAACGAATCTTGGATAGTCATATAAACCCGGAACAACATTTTTTTCTCTGAGAAAGTGATTTTATCCACAGATTGTTTCTGACTTATAACTGCTTGATATGAAGTGTACAGGGTGCCTCAACGATAGAGTAAAGTAAGTTAAGGCTTAACCGGTATTTTTCGCCTCAAAACTCTCATCGTCTCTTCTATAGGAACTTGCCAAAAGTTGCAGTGCAGGAAGCAACTTTTTTCTAACGGAGCACCCGATATTTTCTTTCATTTTTGAGTTTCTATGTAAATTCCAATTGCTTTTTGTTATGCAAAATATGAACGAAAAGTGGATAGTTTTTGAGCTATTCGGATTTAACGATGCAACTTCGTATTTTCATGGTTTTGGTAGGTAAAGCGAAAATTTCTCCGTCGTCTTCAGACACAAAATTTCGAAATTTGGCAGCAGAAAGGACCGATGCTAGCGCATCTTCAGACTCAAAAACTCACTTATTTTAAAGGGCACACCCCGTATATTGATAGTGATATTTGCCCAAACAAAAATTTCGTTTTGGCTTAATTCTTCCTATTGCCTATTTTCGGTAAAATTCGATTTGAAAAAGTGAGCATTTGATCTTCAAAGTACGTTAATTTGGACGATTGTTATGACCGCCCTGTAGTTTCGAAGACAAATATTTAACGAACCAAATATTAATAGTATTAGTCCTTTTCCTAATTTCAAAATTTTGTGCGTAAATACGACGGAGAACTTTTCATTTCATCAACACCATAAAATCGTTAAAACTGAATAACTAAAAAACTATCCAATTTTCTTCAATATTTTCTATAACAGAAAGTTACATAAGAATTCAAAAATGAAATAAAATATAGAGTGTTCCATTAGAGAAAAGTGTATAATCGGAAAAAAAATTTAATGCACGTTTACTATCTTAAATTAATTTTTAGCAAATGCCGTTTCACGAAAAACGATTAACGGCATTAATTACTGTTGATCGTTTTTGCATAAAGTCTGCTACCGAATTGTATAAAACAGCTTTTCTAAGCCTGGGCTCAGTCCGGTGATTGAATCAAATCTAAGCAAACCGGACTGCACGTCTCGAGAATAATGCCCTTTAATCAGTCAGTTAAATTTATCCCAGTCAGGTATCCGTAAATCGCATTCCTAGTCTTATGCCAATAAATAACATCAGTCTAAAAGCGAACCGATCTGGATTTGTCCAAACGATGTTGTGGTCTCTTTAGAAACTTTTGTAATCGATGCTTTASAAATGAGCAGMAAACCACGAWAWGTTTGCCTCARAAACACTTTCCTTCACGGGAATTTTAAATCTGTACTGATTTTTCAGCGCAAGTTTAGCCATAAAACACTCAATTCCATACATAGAAAAACGTATTTTACGACTCCTAAAATGTGACTAGTACGTGAGAAAATGTGCGAAGAGTAAATGAACTCAACAATACGACCCAACTACCTGTGCATTTTTGGTTCCCAGAAATGCAACAGGGCTCGTTTCGGTCAGGGGCGGATCCAGCTTTCGAGCCAGGGGGGGTCAAGTAGTAGAAATTCAGACTTTTGTTGTGTATGAAATTAGAAAAATTATCGTTAGTCGTTATAAACCCAGAACAAATTGGTGGTCATGACCCCCATGATTTGGTCTGGTACCAAGAAATTGGATTTCTTCGGTTTTCTCTCCTCATATTGTTGTGTTGACGTTAGTGAGCAGTTCTATTCTCATGAACCAATCAAATATTTCAAGGCCGATGGTTCCAACGCCACGATGGGTACCAATTAGGGCAAACAAAAACATTCAGAAATAAAATCGACGACTCAATGCTGTGGTCACAGTAGAAGAAATGAATGATTTTCAACGTTGTTTTTTGATTCATTTGGTGTTGAAAATTTCCAGACGATGGAATTGAGTTTTTGACTAGTGACTCACTGAAATTTAAGGCAATTTTCCAATTGTGGGAAGTTGCAGGTTGAAATCCTTTTGTACCTTCGGGTAAATGCTCAGGTAAATTTTGTCTGGTAATCTTGACCCTTTACATTGTCGTTTTTACTGTCCTCTTGCAAATGGTGTTCCTTAACTCAATTTCACTTATTGTATGGGTTCTTCAATGCTCTATCCAGAGATAGAAAAACTGGTGTTTTTGGCTCAAATGCTTTTTCAAACATGACGAAAAATGCGGCGTTATGTTTGAGTCAAACCTACTTGTTATCTTGAAATTTTTGCTTTTTTATGGAAACTGCCTACATTCCCCAAGTGACGCTATCCTCCGTAAATGGGATATTTAGTGCTCTGTCCAGTGGGTACAAACGAGCAAACTGGCTCAATTTGCGACGGAGTTATGAGCCAAAATGTGGCGTAATGTATGAAATTGCGGCTTTATCAGGCTCCCAAATGTGCGATGTGCAAAAGTTGCTTTTGTCTGAAAACTGCCACCATTTCATAACTCGAGTTCCACTTAGTGAATGGGGTTTTTAATTGTCTCTCCAGTGGTGGAAAAACGTGCTCTGTAGCTCAAATGGTTTGTGAGATATTTTGCCAAAACTGCTTATAACTAATAGTTATCTGGAAATGTTAGCTGCATGTTTCTTAGGTTCCACTTTATAAATGTGCCCTTTGCAGTGGTGCAGAAGCGCGGCAGCTCGGTTTGCTACTGAAATATAGAGAAAGTTTGACCTAATCTTGCTTGTTATACAAAAAAGTGTGTTATAAAAATTACACTGTTTGTGTGAAGACTGCGTCTATATTCTAACGAAGGTTCCATTAAACCTCCACTCGTTGCTTCCCAATCATGCCCAAAAGGACAAGGAGTTTCAAGAAACTGCACATTTTCTGCCTTCTTCACATGTCTGCTTTTTGGGCCAGTTTTCGTGTTTCTTTGCAGAAAATCTCTTTTTTATATAGTTTGCTGATATTTTCGCACATTAAAAATAACCAATATTCAGACACAGATCCTTGCTGGCTTGTCTTGACTATTTTTAAATTTTTTGGCAACCAAAAGTTTGATTTTCTCTTTCTTTAATGTATCACTTCCTACCGCCTTCCTCTGCTACATTGCAAGTTGGCCTGCCAATATCCTGCGGGAATTGGAAAAGAACGTTAATTTGCTTTAATAAATTGTCCAGAGAAAACACATGACTAATGGCCTGCGCAAAACCTGGCATGCACCGAATGTGAACTGAATTATTGTGAATTTTATTAGTTGTAAGTACGTTTAGGTTTCATGCGGTATAATTGGATTTTTCTGCAAAGGGCATTTAATCCCATTGGAAAGCCGGTCGGATGGATGACAAGGCATGTTTTAAAAGTTCTCCAGGGCTTTAAGGGAGATTTTGCCAATCTAATCAGAAAACCGCTCAACTCAGCCATTAATAACGTTTTTATATATTGTCAGTATAATTAGACTTTTTGAACGCGATGAATTTCCAGGCCTCGAAGGGCCAGTGGAACAAAAGCGATCGGAAATTTTAAAGAGTTTTTTGTTGATTTTTAATCCAGTTTCCAACAGAAACCTTCCTCGTTGTCTTTTAACGCGCTTGGCCTGTCGATTTTCTCAACTCTAATCATTCCTGTTCTTTTCCGTCCACTTAGCCACACAATAAATTATTTTGCCAACTGGTTTCGAAACGCGTTATCGCCTCATTACATCGAGCCAAGCTTTATGTTTTTGCATTTACGCCAAAAAGGACAAAACGCTGCTTGTTTTGCCTTTGGGCGCCTGCACATTTCGATCGAAATTCTGTATTATTTCGCATAACTCTCATTTTGTTCAGGTTTTTCTTTTCACTATAAACTGTCTCAATTGCTGTGTACTTACTCACTTTTCTAATGCATCTGGTTTTTCTTTGAATTAGTAAGTAATTTCTGAAGGAAACCTTCAATGTCCATTTGCTTTATGTGTTCAGCCGTCTAAACATATTTCTCGGCTGGTCATTGGACCCGTTTTCTTCCTTTGAACTACAAACACTTAGACCGCGAATACCAGAAACGCGGCACTAAATAAAAATATTTTCCTGCCACTTAATCCTTCTCATCTTGTTCAGCAAGTTCTCAAGCATTTTTCCAATTCACCGTAAAGACGAGGGCTCGCCAACTAATGGGGCCTTTCCCCATTTTCTTTCTTACGTTGAAAATAAAAAGGATTATCGTAAGGCCCTTGGAATCCCAGATGGATAATCCGCCAGAGCGATTTGGCATTTTGGGCGATTTGTGATATACGTAAAACGGATATTGAGTTTGCCATTTTTATGAAAGTGAATCGACTACGAAGGTTCCAAAATCGAGCCAAACTGTTCCACGGGAAAACAAATTTTGGAAAATTGCCCCTAACTCGTTTGCAATTTTTTCTGTTTCACATTTTCCAGATAATTCAATTACGCTAAAATGACCATAAATATTTGTTGCCTCGATTTGCATGTGCCTAATGGCGATGTTTTCCTCTGAATAGGGCACGTAATTTAATCGTAGCGTGATAAGCTGGCAAGCATGCACCTCATTTGCTAAATTGTGGAAATATGCACCTAACCAGAAAAAGTAGCGGATATAGAGGGTAATAGCCCGCAAATGGAATGCAAGCGTTCATGCAACCATGCAAACTGCCTTTTTTACTCCCATTAATTGGGTCTTAGCACTCGGGTCTCATTTATAATTGATCCAAGTTGATCTGGCACTGTGATTGGTGATAGTGATTTAAATCTGCCGCCTATTTACTTTTTAATTCCAAATCAAATTCATTCCTGGGCTTCAGTCATTTATTGTCTCTATTTATCAATCAAAATACGTTTCGGTGTATTTTTCCACCATCATCAGTTTTTATGTGTAGCGTTGTTGCTGCTTTAAGCCTTGGCATGCGTTTTACAAAATTAATTTGATTTGGAATTGAAACACAGTCAGGAAAGTATATACAATTTACTTTTTAAGGCGAATAAATAATATTCAAAGAACGCCTATTTCTTCATGCCATTAATATGAATAGTTTGCGTCTGAACGGTGAGAAATGGCCAAAAAATACATATGGCGTGTTAAAAGCATTTTTGTGTTTAAACAGCACACCCAAATTTTCTTTTTGGGAAAAGTTGATTTTTTAGAAACTTTAGGAGAGGCAGACCCGCATTTTTCGTTTCCTTTCTTCAAAGTAGCATTGGATTTTTACTCTATGGGCCCTTCAAACCATAAATATGCTCAAAATGTCTTTAGCAGCACTGTGCGATCATAAACCGACTCGATAAATGCAAAATTTCGGTGATTTAATTGACTTTTGGGCAAATTTTTGCAAATTTCTGAACAATTTGACAATGATTATGCAATTCAATGACAGGCCAAATTTAACAGCACGTTCAGGTAGTAACATTCGACATACTGCTATCGAATCGGTCCCAAAACTCCACTTGAAGCACTGAACTTAGTCAATGAAGTATGTCGTTGCCCAACTCATATTGTCAGTTCAATGGTTTTAGCTAAAGTGAAACAGTGCGTATTTTTCTCCTAATCAAAGCAAGAAGTTAGCAATTTTTTGAACGTTTTCTGAACCGTTTTGTGCAAATTTCTTAAGCGCTATTGGGTATTTTAAGGCAAAAAGTAAAAAATCGACTTGAATAGTTGGTGTCATTTTGACGTTTAATGTCAGTGTGGGTCAGTTGAGTTGTATGCCAAAGCCTGCAAGACATACGGCGTGATAAACAACAACAAAAATAAAAATTTGGCAGAATTTTTGGAAATGCAATTCAACTATTAACAATATACACACCTTATAAATTTCCCTTTACCAACAAGTTTTCGTATTGACGTTTCTTGTGGAAATACAGTTTTTGGCCACTTTTCACTCCACGTTTTCTAAATCTATATTTTATTTGTATTAGATTCTTTGAAGGCCTGATGTTCTGGATAATTACCGGATTTTCGACAAATGATCAAAGTGAAAAATTTCAAATGACAAACTAATTTTTGCAAATGAAAACCGAATAAAGCGAGAGAAAATGTCAAAGTTGAAACGTGTTTTGTTGACTCGTGTGCAACTTTTACTTTTTCAACGTGCACCTGAAATATGTGGCTTAGCTTTAACTATACAGGGTGATGTTTGAGTTGCTTTTTAGACGCGCATTTCTGACATAATTTTAATCAAAATTTATAATCAGTAACCATGCAGATATTTGTTGACAGATGTCAATTTGAAATAAGTTTGATGTCAAAAGTCGATGTCTTGAAAACCTAAAATGTATATCGGGCTTGGATGTTTGGAGCTTTAATTTTCTTAAATCTATAACCGAATTACTGATTAAATTATTATACTCTTATCTTTCCTGGGTCTCAGTCAAAGTGTGAAGCAAAAATTTTGAATATTGTTTATTTTATTACGTTTCGGCGAGACATTTCATCATCAGAGACAATCCATCATCAGATTTAAAATTTACACAAACTCATAATTGGTAAATATTAACGTTTTTTTAGGTCTTTGCCTTCTCGAAACCTTAAATTTGTCTGTGTTTTTTTAAATAAAACAAGCAAATTTAAGGTTGCTCAAATACTCAATAAAATAGAAACGTATGCATGAATAGCTGCTGGTGCATTTTCTACTTGAACCGAACGTTTCGCTTTCAGTCGAATGCAATGAATTTACCTTATGAATGAACCAATGAATTAACTTCTTATTGCAGGATGCAATGAAATCCACTTTTGTGCGCTATTTATGCGCTTCAGTATATTTTCGACTGAAAGCCAAGTAAATGCGCTCTTTGGCTTGGATTAGCATAAGCATTAGCAAATCTAATCGAGTCGCTGCAACCAGTAGGTCAAACTGAAAGCAAACTGCCAAAAGTCGGCAACTTTCCACCAGCATTTGAGCAGTTTAATCGGCTGAAATATTTACAAAAGGAACTTTTGGCATACAAACGGTGTCCAGAAAAAGACTATTCGGTGTTCATTTTTATCCGAATCTTTCTGTTTTGCTGTACCGTGCATACTCAATCTTTACATACGTCTTTATCCTACACCCTAGACAGTTATGGAATAAACTCATTTTTTTCGGAAACAAATAACCCGTTTCTAAATTTCGCAATTGATTGCCAAAAGCTACAGAGTATCAGTATGGCTCAATTTAAAATCGTTGCGCAATATCCAATAAATTCGATTTTATAGCTGAAAACAGACGGGGGCTTTCGAATAATGCGGTAGAGAGAGCAACGGAAATTGTAATTGGCAGTATGGAATCTAAAATAGGTCTACAATTAATGGGTAATGGTTAAGGCGAAGATACCCAGGTAGCTCGCTTAATTTAACGGGAGAAATCTGAAATGGTTTGGTATTATTGAACGATTGCGATCAAGGTTGACTGGCGAAGAATTATTAATAAGGAGTGGATGAACAATAACAATCACACGAAAAAACTGGGTTGACTTGACCGAGCTTGATGTAGAAATGTGCCCATTTGGGTTTATCTAAAAAATCAGCATGCTTCAATGAACAAGAATCTTTGCGAATAAGTGAAATTTCAATTTTCTGGTAGCAAAATGCATACTCAGCCCTGATGGCTTCAAACTCAACCTGATGGCCTTTCATGCCATTTTCTCGCCCCATAAGTTTAATATCGGATCGAATAAACCGATTTGTAATTAAAATTAAATCGCTGTGCTTAATTGACTGACCACCGCAGATCTGATACTGGACGGGTACGCGTAATTGGATTGGAAAAAGACCATTTGTTAGTGCAACGGTTCAGAAATTGCTTAAATGGTGCACATTCAGTTTCCACATTGCCAGTGCTTATTCGATCGACGCCAGTAAAGTTTCATCAACGTTCAATTTAAAAGGGACTTTTTGTCGCAAATAACGCGTCGAGAAAGCTGAAGTTGCGTAAAGCGTTAATGCCTGATTATGCAGTTTTTAAAATTCGACCAAAATACCCGCACCACACAATAGCGTGCGAAATATCCTCCGATGCTTCTTAATCTATTATTTTGCTGTGTAGGAGTTTATTTATAACTTTTGTTCTCTAAATTGCGTCATTTCAACACCTGCTGTTTAATGGATAAAAGAGTGTGGACTCGCATCAACGCACTTAATTTCTTGTGTAACCAAAAAAAAACGGAAATATTGTCCGTGTATGTTTTGCATGATAAATTTATGCATTTGCGCCCATTATTATGATCATAGAAGGTGTCCTAAAAGTACTTCATACCACGATTACATTCTGATATAAAGATATCTGAACAAACTTCTACTAAACAAAATTTGTTCTGCTTGTGATGGTTTTGAAGGAAACTAGCTGTGGATTTCTTCCTGCTTCAGGCTCATATTTTGATAAAGCTACAACGCTTTGGCCAAGTGACGAATTATAAAGTATCTTGGTAGAAAAAGTGGATAACTTTTTCTTCGTTGATGGATTCCATTCAACAGTCTTCTGTTTCCTTCAATCGTGAAGCTATCTCGATTTTTCCGATTCTAATGAAAGATTTGTCTCAATCTTCATGCTCAGATGCGGTTCATGCACCATGGAGCTGCTGCCCGTTTAAGTAATAATTTTCCATACAAGTGGATTGGAAGAAGAGGAACAGACGCTCGTGTCAAATGGCCTCCCAGATTCCCAAGCTTAAAGCTACTAGATTTTTTTTTGTTTGGGGAGCTTTGAAAAAATCAAGTTTAGGCACTCACTCCTGACGATGGAGGCACTTACTGAGAATCAAATCCACATTTTTTCGAAGAATTTTTGCTATTTATAGCGGGGCGCCAAAGGCCATTTGAGCGAGAAAAGCTCGTAGTACGAGATTGATCCTGTGCGTGTGAAACACCCTGTATAACACAAAAAATCTATAACCTGACCAAATAAATTGCTTGTAATCGCGTTCTGAACAATCCATTTGAAAAATGAATATGTAAGAATTTGAAAATAATTGCTATAAATTTCAGTCGCTTTGTGTTACGCGCTGTAATTACTTAACACGCATTAAGCCAACAATTAACTCATGTCTACAGGAATTCTTTGGTAAACATTTCCACATTAGATTTGGGGTTTATTATCCCGACGAATGATGTGTTTGTAATATTATTTTATACAATTAAGAAGTCGTTTAATGCAGGCGACGTTCGTATCGAAAAAGTATTTGTTTAAATGACTGTTTGTGTGCTTCTAATGGAAGTAATAATCACTGTTGATATTCGAAGCAATTTCCGTTAGTTGCATTAATGTAAATCACCCCTTCACTATTGGTGTAAATTTCTTCAGTCAATGCCGTTTTACAACTGGAACAGTAATTTCAGGTCGAAGTGAATGCAACTGTTGGAACGAAAATGAATGATCATTGAAACTAACAAGGAATAAAAATGAAACGGCTCCACTGTACAATTTCACACATTCACTTCATTAATTAGTGTCACTCCCATTTAGAAACGTTATAACTGTTTACTGGCTGAGTAAAAGTGAAAATACCGTACAAGGCAGCAATAATATTTGTATTATCACTGCGCATTGCTGATCATTTATTCATATTCACTTCGCGTTGATTTTTTCTGTGAGGGTTTCAAAATTATCATGGGAAAATCATTAATAATTAAGCCTCAGAAACAGTAGTGAGAACAGGAGGTACGATTTATTCCCATTAACCCAAATATCCAGGAAAACCTCTACTTAACTAGCGTCATTATCTTGGAGTTTACCAACCCGTAAAATAACTTTCCCGATTTTATTGCTTGCCTAAACCCGGCCATAAATTAGGCAAAATATCAGCAGGGAACGGTTGCGATAAAAGCAACTTTTTAAAAATAGGTAACAAAGTAAACGGAAGTTGTCGTGAAGTTTACGGTGCCGCAGCCTCTTTGGGACTGGCATTACTGAAATAACTTTCTCTGGAAAAATGACAAAAGGAAACGACGTTATTTGATGTTTTCGCGTTCGAGAAAATGTATCTAAAACGCTGGGAATGTTTGTAGGAAATACCAGTCGACGGTTTTCTTCGTTCAGTTTCTTTAGGAAGCAATTAGTTTTCAAATTATTCATAAAAAAACAAAACCCTTTGCAAGTTATTGCCTATTGCCATTGAACGTACACGTTGGCTTTAAGTGGCATAGTACGATAAAATTGTTCTATATAGTTCAGAAAATGCCTGAAGTTCTTCGGTTCAAATGCACAGTGGGAACGCAATAATTAAAGTACGCTTACAAAATTGCGCATTCTTTCATTAAAATTACATTCGCTGGCATGCGGCGCATAATTGAAATTCCCTGCCAATTTATCCGATTAGGCTCATTATTTCTTGTTTAATGGGCAAATATTTCCAACGACAATGATACACGTTGAACTACATTTGCTCACACTGAAGTGAAAAGTGCTGATAAAAACAAACTGAATAATAATAACACTTAAAAGATATTTTTTTACAAAAGAATATAAATGTTTGCATTTTAAAAACGCTTGAGGTTATCAAAGCAGTTTCGTTTTATTTTGTCATTCTATACAGATTTTATTCACTCTGTCCCCTTTACGCTCTCACTGTATTATTCGTGAAGGGGAAGACAAGAATGCAAGGTGGAAATATTTAAATTTTAAATGTTTGTTTGATACGTGTGAAGCTTTGATATTGCATACATTTAGAGGATCGCGCAAATATAAACGATCATAAAACATGAAAGAGGATGAATAGTTTAATTAAAAGCCTCGCTAGGAGGTAGTGAAATATTTCATGCGACTTTTCAACTATTCAGGATTGTGCATGTGTATTCTTCCAAAGCTCAAACAATGCATTCCTGTTGGTATTCTCTCTTCAGTCAAGCTATAAGAAGGAATTCTGCGCTCTGAGACTCGCAATGTACGGGTTTATGTACGCCTACTTATGCATTAAATTTCCATTCGCATTTTTCTTTTGTCTGCCGGTATTTTGAATACAATTTAAGGTTTTATAACCTTTGGTATGCCAAAGTTTATTGCCACAAAGACTCAATGTTATCGGCCGTTATTCGAGACGAGACCAACTATGTGTAGTACGATTTTCGTAAAATTTTTGCCCCAATGATAATGCTTAATGTTCATTACGATAATTTATTGTTCTGTTTGGTTTCAGTTCGTATCACAGCAAGCTATTAGAGTAATTGCTATTGATGACCTTAAGTAGATAACGTATTAATAGACTTAGGGAAATCAATAACGTGAATGTTTATGCAAATGTTTGCCGATAGCAGATGGATGAGGAAGCGGCAATCAGAGTTTTGAAGAGAAAGTTGATGCTAAAATGCGAAAGAAATCAAACAAACAATGAATTATTAATTTAGAAAAATTTTCCGAAGACATTAGCATAGCGTTAATCACTCAATGCTAAAGTTCGAAATGGAGCAAATGGAAGACGAGGACAAATACTTTAAAATAAATCACCGAAAGCTCTCCGATGATGATCTAATTTGCGCACTGATGTGTTGTTGTTTCAAATTGAATTTCTACAATTGCCTGCTTCTACAGGGTGGCTCCACGTTAGGTTGCCAAATTATAATTCCATAAACATTGCAAAAAAACTACGAATTGTTTAACTGGCGGAGAGCAATAAGGCAAAAAGTATACAAAATGCTAGGTTTCATAGATACAAGTGCCTACATGTGTTTTTAAGTTTACGACTCTTTCTAAGTTTTGTTTGAATCTGTGTTAATTTCAAGTGTGTTTTGCTTCATTGCTGTCATTTTCTCAGATGAAAAAGTTTGCAAATTGTGCAGAGAATTCAACTTTTTCGACGAAACGATTTTTCTTAAATCTTTTAGTACACTCACTCCGAAAACACTTGGAAAAATGAATGTGAAATCGATAGTCAGTAGTAGAATAGTTTTGTTAATTTTTCACAAATTACAATCTAATCGCATCCCAAATGGGGCAATTTATATCGGCTTCAATCGTTTGCGTTTAGTAATCAGTGGACTTCTTCCATTAATCCCCCATAAGAACCGGTTTCGAGTGGCCATAAAAACCCCGGAAATCTGTTTCATCTTAAGAACTAATTTCTATTTTTATGAACAACTTGCAGTGAATTACTAGGTAGGAGCTGAGTTAGCGGCACACCGATTTGCTCGTTA
The DNA here is from genome assembly GCF_020466585.1 of Dendroctonus ponderosae. Classification (NCBI taxonomy): domain Eukaryota; kingdom Metazoa; phylum Arthropoda; class Insecta; order Coleoptera; family Curculionidae; genus Dendroctonus; species Dendroctonus ponderosae. The sequence continues at coordinate 19,024,966 of NW_026018165.1, read as the reverse complement.
TTTTTAGCTTGAATGAATAATAAGGGAAACGCTAACGTAAACTGGTGCGTGATGATAATGTCGGGTTGTTACCGAAATATGTCCAACCATTTGGTCAGCGGGCAATGGACCAATTAGTTGACAACCTTGAGACGAATCTAATCGATTTCTTCAAGTTCAAACTGCGTGGTTACATACGCATTTGGGGTTGCGAGTTGCGGAAATTTTCAGGAAACTATTAATATCGGCCTGTCGTGTTCCCACAGAACTCTTTCCAGGACAAATGAGTCTCGCCTTCCGGTAGAAGCGAGTACATGAACGTCTGTGTTGATAAACATTGAGGGAGTGCCGTCTGAAAGGGAGTCAGTTAAATTTATGTAGTTCAGCTTAATTGCCTGAAATTGACGCGACTTAATGCGGAGTTTGTCTGCGGGTTATTGGCTCAAGCCCTTAATCGCTCTAAGTGAGAGCCGGTTGGGCTCTGAATTGCTCAAAATCGCAGGTTTTACTGCTTCGGATTCTGGGGCGATACTAATTTTAATTGCATTTAACCAGTTTCAATCAGCTAGGTCGCTTTGTCATGATTCATACAAGTAGAATTATGATTTTTGTTTGCCAGCCTTGATGCTTCTATCTCGTTTTCACTGTCTGGTGATGGAACGTTTCCATGCAAGATTTATTTTCGAAAGAAACGAGGGAACGTTGTTGAAAAATTGAGTGCTGTAGGCGCGAGGAAAAATGGCCAGTTCTTCAAGTTACCGACGGAAATATTTGTTTGTTTCTCACAGCTTTCCCGTAAAATATTGTCGCCGAAGTCATGAACATCAAATACTTCTTACGATTCCAATGCGCTGGTGTTTCCAGCAGCAATGAACTATTGAAGTTTTCACTCTTTTTGGAGCATTGTCAGGCTTAATTAGCAGGGAAACAACTGATTTTGGCCTTCACACATGCCTGTTTTCTTCGCAAATGGTCTAGTGATTTCATGGGAACACCTTTGTTGCTCCTCATTTTATTTAGTGTCGGATTAATGCAACCGGGAGCGGTGAACCATGAGAAATAGTCAAGACATGAACTCTTTTGGTTCGTTGCTAGATAAATTGAAGCATGAATCAGGACAACTTAAGAAAATGCAAATAAAAACAATGTTTTTTTAAGTATCAGATAAATTTATTGTTGATTAATTATCAATTTATATGCTTATTTTGATTTGTATGTGCGTTTTTTTCGACTCAACGTCACTTAGTTTCCAATAAGCCCATCACCTAATTTTTTCCTAAAATTTTGAGTTCTTTTATACTACTTAACCGATTTTAATATATTTTTTACAATTTGTAGCTTAATTTATTGGCTATTATTTTAAGGGCACAGCGTGCCTGCGTTACAGTTTTAGCGAAAATGTAGTCAAAAGGCGCAATTTCAAAGAGTTGATAAAGTTGATTCTGTAAAAGTTCAAAAAGTTTCTCAAAAGCCAAAAAATGATCGTCTGGCGTTCAATTTGTAATCATAATATGAAAATTACTCCAGTTTACAGTAATTTAATAATTTCAAGTCAAACAAATTGCATGGTAATACAGTGGCGTAAAATCAGTTAAGCGACTTTACTTTGTTATAAGAACAACAGGCGATTAGTTACCATATATCATTGAGTGTAACGCTGACTGTAACACTAAACGGTTTTTTTGTGTTCTGGACTGGCAGCTGCAATGGCTGTCGAAGAAAGAAGTCTGAAATACCAACCGATTTAGTCACAGGTATTTAAGTGCCAGCCCATTAAAGTGGTATCTACGATATTTTATCTTAAAGGCTTTGAAATATCCAGGTAGTTAAAGTAGCATAATTTCATAATTTGTCTTTAACGGAATTGAGCCTGTTTAGACTGAAATTTAAAGCGATTTAGTTGTGGAGTGAAGGAAATTAATCTATCGCTTCGCTTCTAATGAGTTCGATACTTGGGAATGTTTTAACGTGTTTAAAGTTGCATTTTTTTACTCCATTGATTTGAAAAACATTGTGGTCCCCTGATCACCTTGATGTTAGCACGGATGCCATAAATTCGCCCATCGTCTTACCTGGTCAGCGTGGGTTTAAACGAAATTCGTTAACCTTGGCACTGACTTTGGCAAAAATACTCGGATGCTTTAATTGCATTTTTAAATGGGCAAACCGCACAAGAACAAACCGTAATAATCACATCAAAAATACAAGTCAAGTCGCCAATTTTGTCAGGTCTTTAACACTCTTTATTGCGAAAGTTTATGTCTGTTATTAATTAATTAAAATATAATTTTCTAGTTTCAAGACTAAGTATCTATACATGTCTCACCTTATTCTTCAAGTACTTCGAATCCCTGCTTAGTATTTTGTTGCATGGATTCGCACCAATTAAAACAATGTATTTTGATATGTTTTGAAACAAAAGCCCAAGGTTTGCTGTTGCAGTATTCCCGTAAATATCGAAAAGGTCATTAGCCGGGTGAATGAAAACATGTTTTGACAACAACAGCAACCAGTCTCTTCGACGAAGATGCAGAAATTGCGAATTGAAGAAAGAAATCAAGGTCGAAACTGGAAGCGGCACGACTGGCTTTTTTCTTTATTATAATGGTCGCCCGGTTTCTGAAGCACGTGGTTTTTAAACGTCTTCTTTGGCATTCAACATTTTCACTTTCAGCCGTCTGTTTTTAATCCTAAGGAAGAAATCGTCGGTTGAAGATCTTGAACGCTCAAAAGAAGAAAAAGAAACTTCTAGCATGTTTTTCAATGAGTTCGGTGCATTGCTCGCGTCCTTGAGCTGAAAATGATGTAAAATTTAAGACATTTTGAAAAAATTTCAATTTTTCCAAAAAATCCACCCTTGGTAAAACGTCGACCAAAAATCAAAATTTCACATGCGTGTTTTCTGAGCTCAATCGATTCCTTTCGACGTAAGAAGGTCACAAATGTGCATTTATAAAGCGTTTAGATCAATGATGGGGAAGAAATTGTCGGTTAAAGAACGTGAACCCTCAAAAAACGCTTAAAATGTGCCGAAAATGTCTTGTTTCGGATCTGAAACTTCTCGGAGAAAGCATGCATTTTTTTTTGTTTCAGGAGCGAGGCTGGGAATACAAACAAATATGTGTAACGCGAGTGCCAGGATTTGGATTCGGAATTGCTGTGTCTGGAGGGCGAGACAATCCTCACTTTGCCTCGGGCGATCCCAGTATTGCAGTTAGCGACGTTTTAGCTGCTGGTCCAGCTGAGCGATTATTACAGTAACAAAACACCCCACTAGAAAAAGCGAGCAAACTAACGAAAAAAGCATTTTTCCAGAGTGAACGACCGCATCATTTCAGTGAACGGAATCTCGCTGCAAAATGTGGACTACGCCACTGCAGTGCAAGTGTTAAGAGACAGCGGTGATACCGTAACGCTGGTGATCAAGAGACGAACTCTTCAGCTCTCTCATGGACACAGCGCGTCCTACAGCGGGCCTCCGCCTCTTGCTGCTTTGGGAGTCAGCCCGCCGCCTCCCAGTAAAGTCACCATAACGAAATCCTCAAAAAAAGAAGGTGGCACATCTTTTAATTGACCGTGAGGAAATGGCGCTAATCCACTGTTCCAGATTTTGGCATCGTGTTAGGATGCAAGCTGTTCATCAAGGAAATTTCGTCGAAAACCCGAGACCAGCTCCTCAACACCAATCAGTCGTTAGACGTGGGGAGTTTTGTGACTAAAATCAACAACGCCAACTGCAACGATGTGATGTCTTTGAAAGAGGCGAAGAAGATCATCGACAGCTGCAAGGATAAGTTGCATATCACTGTTGCCAGGGACTTTGCTGGACCTCCCACTCCCTTCCATCAAGCTCAAAGCTCTGTAAGCACTACTGGAGCGGTTAATAACTTCTATAAAGGTATTCATATCCCTGGGTTCTGCATCAGACGGTCCTTCACTCCTGCTGTTTCAGGCAACGATTTTCTAACATCATCGAGTCAGAGCTATTCCAACCAGAACCTATACGTGCAACCACCCACTCGTAACCCAAACCTCAACCAGAACGGGTCATCTTTCGACGAAAAGGCCGATCCCATGTTAGGTAAAGGGTTTTTTTTCGATTTGCTGGGCCCGAAAGGTTATTTGAAATAAATTTCAGCTAGTGGCCCCAATTCTTTAAACGACGAAAAGTCCAATTTAGCTCCCAGAGGGCGATCGAGGGGGCCTTTGTCTGAGGCAAATCTCAACCAACTGGACAACAGAAACAGCATAGCTGGATATGGAAGGTCCAAAGGAGGGAGGGAGGAACCTCCTCGGCCTCCTCCACCTAGAGTAGAAGGTAGATATTTGAGGATTTTCTGCTGAAACGATAGCAAATTTAATTGGTTATTGTTTAGATTACTATAGCTCACGGAGGCAACTGTATGAAGAGGATCCGATAATACAGAAGGCAAAGCAGCCAATGTAAGTTATGGGCGGGCTTCAAAATACTCTTACTCAAACGCCCATTTTTTTGAATTTTTAGACCCGATGCAAGATTCATCACGTTCCACAAAGACGGCTCAGTGGGCATACGATTGACTGGGGGAAATCATGCCGGCATCTTCGTCACGGCCGTCCAACCTGGAAGCCCTGCTTCACTGCAAGGCCTGCAACCTGGAGATAAAATCCTCAAGGTAGATGCAAACTGCTCAATTTGCTCGTAATTTCAGCCAGACTGTGCTCAAATGACGATACTTTCAGGTGAACGATATGGACATGACCGGGGTAACGAGAGAAGAGGCCGTCCTTTACTTGCTGAGTTTGCAGGATAGAATCGAACTGATAGTGCAGTTTTGTAAGGAAGAATATGACAGCATAGTGGGTAAGTGGCGATTTAGAATCCCTCGGTCCAGATGAGATTGAGGTGTTTTCAGCGTCCCAAAAGGGCGATAGCTTCTACATCAAAACCCACTTCCACTACGACAATCCGGCCAAAGGAGAAATGTCCTTCCGATCCGGAGATATTTTCCACGTCATCGACACTTTGTACAATGGGGTGGTTGGATGCTGGCAGGTCTTCAGGATAGGTAGTTTTAAGCGTTTAAAAAATGTTTTTTCTAATTGCGATGAATGCAGGTCGAAACAACCAGGAAGTGCAAAAGGGCATAATTCCTAATAAGGCCCGAGCGGAAGAGCTGGCGACCGCCCAATTTAATGCAACGAAAAAGGAGATGTCCGCTAATGAATCAAGGGGTAGCTTCTTCAAGCGCAGGCGAAGCTCTAATAGGCGGTCGAAAAGGTGGGGAATTGTAATGGGGCAATGGAGGAGTTGGAAGTTTATGTTATTTGCAGCCTGGGCAAGGAACATTGGGACGATATCCTATTTTCCGACACCATATCAAAGTTCCCAGCATACGAAAGGGTTTTGCTGAAACATCCAGGCTTCACTAGACCGGTTATTCTCTTCGGACCCATTGCGGACATTGCGCGCGAAAAACTGCTCAAGGATTTTCCGGACAAGTTTATATCGCCACGTAAGTCATCGGACTTCCCTTCTCCAACCAGTTTTTGAGCTGCCCATTTTTTTGGGCAGAATTAGATGCAACCGTCGAAGAAACCTCCAAATCCCAAAAGACAGCTTCCAATATTATACGACTGTCGGCCATTCGCGATGTTATTTCCACTGGAAAACACGCTCTACTCGACATAACACCAAATGCAGTGGAACGCCTGAATTACGCTCAAATGTATCCGATTGTGGTGTTCTTCAAATCGGAGACGAAAATGGTTATTAAGCAACTGCGGCAAGGACTACCAAAGTAAGTTGCGCGGGTTTAGCTCGTGCAGGCGAGTTAATTGTGGATGTTTAAAGGACGGCTCACAAGAGCTCGAAGAAGCTGCTGGAACAGTGCCAGAAGCTGGACAAAGTCTGGGGTCACATATTTAACTCCACCATCACGTTGACGGATAATACAGACACTTGGTATAGAAAAGTGAGGGAGGTGATCGATAAACAGCAGAGTGGCGCCTTGTGGATGTCCGAGAGCAAGGTATTTATTTATCCGTTCTGTTGAACTAACTTCAAACTGAAAACTAAAGGGTTTTTCGGGTTTTTAAGCCGTCGTTCGGTAGAATTTCTTCGTCAGTTCAGTTCTGCGGAAGAACTGAACGCGGGTTCTGATGAGAACAGTGTAAGCGTTCAAGCAAACGTCAAGGAGAAATTCTACCGAACGACGGTCTAAAAACCCGAAAAAGATACCATTCGTTTCAAGAAATGGCCTCGAAAGTCTATCTCTTTTGATAACTTCAATCTATTGGATGAGGGGCTAAATAATGCACCGATAACTTGGTGGTGGGCTCAGGATAGTAACAAAACGTTTATTTTCAGGCTTCTGGCTTCTTTTCCGACATATACTTTCCTGCGATTTTTCTCCAGCCCAAATCCACTAATTCCCTACCGGGACGCAACCGACAGTCTCGTCCTCGAACCCGGAAAACTCCATTGTCAATGTACAGTTCCCCTCAGTTCATTCATCGAACATCCCCATTTTTAAACCCCTACGTTCCCGGATCCGATCACTCGCCTAGTATGTGTCGTGAATGTTCATTCTACCGGGAAGATTCTTGGAACATTCCCAGCGATTGCGCCCCTACTGTTTCTAGGGAATGTTCAGTTTATATTCCAGACCGTGCGTCTGAAGAATCCACCAGATTCGATACTTTTACTCCGGATGCATCCAATCGCAATACATTGACGTATGAAACTGAGCAAAATAATAATTATGCAAGTACTCCAATTGGTTTGGCACTAAATAACAACAGCGAGTGTTTTGATAATAACCATAGTTTGGCTTTCGTTCGTAAAAAACGCATTTCGGATGAATCCAACGCTAGTTGCATGCAAACCACTTTCAACACTCCAGAACCGATTTATCACGAATGCAATGATGTTAAGGGGTTTAGCAACAAGCTGTTGCCCATTTGGGAGGAGACGTATGGGGAGATTTGAGTAGAACATTTTAAGAGTAAAAGTTTAGCGTTTATTTTTGTACAGGATACAATATTCTAGCTGCATTCTACGGCGTAAAATGGGACATTTCTCTGCTCTACCTGGGCATTTTGTCAATATTGCCAAAAAATCGCTTAGAATGGTTGACTCAGTGGGATCTAGAGGTGTTGAAAAAGTATTGTTATATTTATGCTCTAAGGTAACGAGATTCAACATCTCTAGTGTGGGCAGAGCCGACCAAAACCGCCGTAAATTCAAGCAAAATTCAAACACAAGGCACGACAACACTCAGTTCTACTACAGCTCATACTTTGCCCTTTTGTATAACAATCTAGAAGTACAGGGTTATTGATTCAACCTTGGCCACCCTGTTTCAACATCTAATTTGAAGTCTAGAGAAACATGTTAAATGCAAAAGTTGTAGATATTAACCTGTAGTTTATTTTAGGATGGTACTAGTTGATACAGGGTGTCTCAAATACAAGCGAAATTCTAGTAAGAATTGGAAGTAGATTTTGAGTATCAAAAATTGAGCTTGTCAAATGTATAAAAAATCATTAAATTGCAAATTTGCTGAAATATTTCAATTCCAATTCTTACTCGAACTTTCAAGCTCAACGTTTTATATGATTACAATCGAATTGATTGAATTGAATCATTTAATTTTTAAGTTTCGTTATCCCTCTATCGACCCATGTCATCGCCATCTCAGTGGAATAATTCATTGAACTTTCCGAAATTTTTGTTTACATAAAAACATGGACAAGTCGAAAATTTTCGAACATTTTTTCGATTAGCTCTGGAAAAAATCGGAAACTGTTAGTTTCTCATTATGGCATTCAAAAATCATTAACCACATCTATTAGCTATGTTTCGCTCTAACTAGAATCCATTCATCATCATTTTCTGATTTTTGCGAAGCATTTCAGTTGATCGGTACCATAATTTACCAATTACAATGGAGTAAATAGAGTTTTTTCCTTCCACTTTAATCGATTTGAGATGGAGCTGATTCGTATTTGTCTCAATGCTAATTGGTATCAATTTTCACCAATTTTAATGTCATTTGACAATTTTATTCAATTTTGAAAAGGAATTTTGGTAAGGGACGGCGCAAACTTCGTCTTTCCCTTATAGCTCATAAAGGATTTTTTTTTCAATCGTCCAAAGTCTAAAGTCAAAAAGTATATAGGTGGATATGCTTGCGATTTTTTGGATATTTTACTTTTTTTTTCTCTAAAACAAAGCTTCCTGTCGGAAAAAGTTATTCTTTATAAAATATCTGGCTCATCCGAGGGTATTTTTTGTAAATTTCCAGCTTCCATAGTTTTATGGTTTAAATATGGTTTGCAAAAACTCGACCCAATCAATCAGCCGTCTGAAGCTTCCTAAAAAAGTTGGTATTCATGTTTTTGCCACGATCAAGCGAGCCATTGACAACTTTCCAAAATCATGCAAAATGTTGGGAAAAAATTCGAAATTTTGTGATGTCAAATTTTTGAGGTGTGCAACTTGAATTTGCGACACCCTGCATCAATTGGTATTATCTTAAAATAAACTAGACGTCAGTATCGACAACTTTTATATTTAACATTTTTCTCTAAATTTCAAACTAGAGGCAAAAACGGGGTGACCAAAGTTCAAACAATAACCCTGTACTTACCTTTAATCATTCCGCTTGGCATTTTCATAGATGTTAACGCTGCATGTTTATGTGCCCATTGTCATCTTCATTTCTTGTAGCCCGAAGAATCGCTTTCCGACGATTTCCTCTTCCCCATGTCATCTCTTCGGCTTTCATACGCTAGTTCGCCCGAAAGCGACCTGGAGCACAGTCCGGGACCACCAACCTCTCCTCCGGGAAGTGGTCCGGGACCGACTCCTGGACGACTTACCAAAGCCAGTTCGGATCCGAGCGTTGTGATGCCGCTGGAAAGCACTGCCAGCGACGCGTTGCCCCCTTACCAGGTAAGCGTTTAGCTGTAGATATTGGCGAGCTGTTGGTGTTGACTCGAATGGTTTTCAGCCCACTTACGATACGCGGTATGGGTTTAGCAATGGGAGCAATCAACAGGTGTCTTCGGAAGTGCCGCCAGAGTCGCCGCTTACCAAGGATCCGTCTTACACGCTTTCAGACCCCGATATTCCCTCGTCGCTAAACGCCCCAGAATTTGGCAAATCGGACATCTATGCGGCAAACATTTACAAGTCCAGCGAGTATAAGGCAGGAGAGTTTTCCAGTCCTGATCGAAGCCGGGATTACGGCAGCCCGGATAGGAGGGAGTTTAACGGAGATAGACTGCAGCACAAAAGGTACCTCCTGATAAGGCCTATAATAAGGGGCTGGATAACTAACTTTTGTAGGCAACCCAGTGGTATGCATGCTCCATACAATCACTCCAAGGCCCATAGCTTGAATGCGGAGCAGTCCGTTCCAAACTCGCCCACGACTAAGGAGGGCATTTACGGGCAAGCGCCTGACTTACCACCACGAGTAGACAGAGCAGCTAAACCTATGGGGCTTCTTACCACTCCAAGTAAGTTCATTCTTGATTTTCTACTAACAAATTGTGATCATGCGAGCGTTTGCAGGTAAAATACCAAATGGGCGAAGTGCCCATGAAAGGTTATTTGGAACGAAGCCGGCTGGAACAGAAGGAGCCGAAAACGGAGGGTTTAGTGACAACAAAGCTGGCTCACTGGAGCGCCAAAATTCGAAATCGGTAAGGCGCACAACCGTTAGACCTGCAGAGCTAAAAGTGTTTTGTTAGGACTCCCTTTCAAGTTATGATTCGTACAACAAGCAACCGCCCACCACACCTAGAATAGGGCCAAACCTGCATGACGATCTCAAAACTACCCTGTCGAAAATCGACCCTTCGCATCAAAGCAGTCCGTCCAGAGCGCCTAGATGGACGGACCAACAAAATCATCATCGGTAAGTTGGTAGAAGGGAGGATTGTAAAGGATTTACGCTGGCTTTTGCTTGGTCAATAGACTAGGGGGGTCCAAAATGGACTTAAAGTACGGACTGCCACCCGGGGACCCGATAAACGACAACAGTCCCAGACATTCCAGAGAAGTGATTGGGGGATCTAGGGAGGAGAATGGGGGGCCGAGCGAAGGCGTCAGCCCTCGAGGTTCAGTGGAGAGGGACATGTACCGGTAGGTAAAAAGCAGCCTTCGAGGTTTTTGAAGGAAGCTTTGTTGATATTCGCAATGTGAAACACTTGTGGTTGCTTTCAGATATTCCAGATCGCCCGCCAAACAAAATATTCCGAGTAAAACTCATGTAGAGACAAAGACTGACTACGGCAAATACAGGTAAAACACTGTGTCCAATAGAAGACCGTAATACGGGACTAAACGTAATTCGTCCCGATTTAACCAACTTTTATTCTTTTTGATGTCCCCATACTAGGCCTGGGTAACTCAGTGAATTTTTAAGAGTTGCAGCGCAATGCTACGCAAATGGCTTGCTGCGCCAACCCAACGGACCGGCGCAGTAACTCAGTTCCGTTGCTGGGAAAATGTTGATGACCAGTGTGTTTAAGGGTCATTTATTAATAATATTTTTAAAATTTCAGACCTTTCCAGTTTTAGCCAAGTTACTCTTTCTTCTAAATGCTCAATTTTCTAAAGTTTCCAGTTGCCAAACTTTTATTAGTATTTTCCGTTAAAAATGATGAAATAAATTTCGAATCCGTGGTCGCTTTGTCAGAGTTTGTTAAAAAAACGTGTTTTTTTTTAGGTTTGACTGATTTTTCTTGCTTTACTTTCTACTCAAAAACGCTCTATTTTGTAGTTTCACTTAAAAATACTGACGATCTGGAGGTCGTTTACACCAAAAATTTCAAGATGATTTTATAGCTTTGTAAACATTTTTCAAAAACTTTTTCAGCTTCGAATTCGAGACAAAAACGAAAATAAATTCCTCCCGTTTTTGCTCGAAAAAAACGATCACAAAACTAAAAGTTTTTAATGGAAAAAGCAAAAAAAGCATTATTTCCTGATGATTCTCTTCTTTTTTGACAATAATGGGGTGTTTTCAGCCAAAATTACAAAATTAATTTTTCTAGAAAATTCGCCTCATTCATGGGTTTGCAGGGAACTTTGGAAAACCCATTTCAGCTTCAAATTTTTTACAGAAACCAAATCATTTTATTCAGTTTTTTACCGAAAGTAATTAAGATTATCTTGGAAAACGGCCAGGAAGCAAAAGTTTACAAAAAATTCGCCGGCCACATCGCTCTGAAGATATTTAAAGTTTCTTTAAATCTTCAGGCCTTCTAGTTTTAACAAAGTTTCTGTTAAACAATTCTTTCTACGCAAAAATCGCATTGTTATTTAGTTAAAATACTAACAATATTCAGGTTTTTCTGTGAAAAATTATAAGATAGGTTTTATTGGAACACTCGCCTCCTTAACCGCTCTGCAAACACTTTTGGAACACTTTTTGCAGCTTCCAATTGTGGACAAAACCCTAATAATTAATTCTGGGTCTTTTCCAAAATTATTTCCCCCAACTGAAAAAACGAAAGTTTATAATCATTTACTTGGAAAACTCTTGCAAATTGGAGTTTCTTCACTTTTAGGTCAATATTTCCAAACAGCACTGTTTCTAAACAGAAAAACCGGGTTTTTCTCAACGTTTTACTGTAAAATACTGACAAACTGAATCTTTTATGCCAAAAAAATGAAGAATTCGATTTTACAAGAAAACTCGTCCACTTTCTTTGGACTAACTTCTGTTTGATCAAAGTAGTACAACGTTACTCAGAAAAAATGTTTATGACTTTCTTGTTAGATGGACAAATTCGAGTCTCGGGTCTCGTAAAGCTTTAACTTATAACTGATTAACCGATGAGTTACAAACACAGCGTCACCCAGGCCTACCCCATACTGGGGCGTCTCATTTGGAACACAGTGCAGAGCCCCAGCTATTCATATGTTTTTTTCTGATTTAGTCGGAATAATAACGCAAATATGCCTCCTTCACATCAAGCCCCGCCTGAATACACGCGCGCCTCCCATCAAGACCTGCGTGATTCGCAAGTGGGAATTCATCAACACTCCCCACTGAGAAGTCCGCCATCTAACATGAATGGGTAAGTCAGCAGGCCGCTCACCAACGAACGTTTCCTGGAGGGTTTTGTGAAAATTGCAGATACGATGTGGGTCCATCCAGCCATAATGCGAACGCCATGAACGGAAACCAATACAAGCCCATTCCGCCCCCCAAGCCGAAAAACTATCGACCTCCTCACAACCAGAACTATGGGCGGGGCGATGCGATGATGCAAGCGGGGCCCGTGTACCAACATGGCAAAAGCCACAGTAATCCTGTTGTGAGTTGGGGTTTTAAAACTTGTGAGTGAAGCATTTGGAACGAAACCTTGGCATTTTCCATTTCCAGGATCCTCGCAGCAACCAAAACCCTCACAACTACTACTACAACTCGCCGCCTCCTCACTCCCAAGCAATGTCCCAGCATGCTTCTCCCTACTATCCGGATCGACAGCATTCAATGGGCGGGCACTACGACATGGCGCCGCCCTACCACGAATCGCCTCGTCGCCATCCCAGCATTTCTTACGCAAGTCGCAGCGAGATTCAACCAATCGCGAACCAGGACTATGGCCCTCCCATGGGCGACCATCACATGGAACCTTCGGCAATGATGGGCGACCATCGGCCGCCCCCCGTTGTCGATTTGCAAGGTTCGCGGGAGCAACGTGGCTCTGCCTTTGAGCTTTACAGAAAACCCGTAGGGCATAATTTAAGGTGAGTTTAAAATTGCCACAACCTCTTAAAGGTGCGTAGATTGAGCTTCTACTTCATTTTTTATCGTACTTTGATGTGGCATGGGCGGTTCAGCATCTTGTCTTTACCAGCATTCTATATTCGAGTTTGTACACTGGCTATTTGCTGTAATTTGTATTGTAAAATGTTTTTTTGTCCCGTAGGGTGGTCTATTTGTTGGACTTTTAGTTTAGGTATGTTGTTGGCGTGCTTCGTTTGAGTTGTTTTTTCACTTGGTTGTTTGCTCTAATCCATTAACTTTAAAGTGTTGTCACACACAAGTGTTTTGAATTAAGCTCCTAATTAGGAAAATGTGTGATTGTTGTTGTTGATGTTTGGACTGTAGCATTTTTTGTGCGTCGTTGAAGCTGGTGGGTTTTTCGGGCTTTTGAGACATGCCCAAAAGTCCGAAAAACTCAATAGTTTCCATAATTTTTTTGCCCCCATATGGCAAGTGAGCATGGTGGTGGATTGTTGGCTTTGGTTTTGGATCTAACCAAACCTCGAAAATGTGTAATTAGGAGCGTACCTAGGAGACATAGTTTCACCAGAGTGTTCTAGACTCACTTAGGCAATGCAAGTTGTTTGGCAAAAATTTGAACGATAAGCGTTAGACTGTTTAACTAGTGTTTTTGCTAACTCTTCGGCTGATAAAAAGAGATGCGCTTAGTCTCCTGGGTACCGCAGCCCGTCGAGTATCCATGCCATCAACTAACCCAACTGAACGTCATCTCTTTTTATCATTCAGGGGCGTAGAAGAGCGGCAACCGGCTTTTTATGGATCGCAGCCTAACATAGTGCAAAAACTAAACTCATCGTCGGCTACTAACTCGCCAAAAATCAAGCCTAAACTAACTAAAGCGCAATCGTTTAAACATGCGAAAAATGATGGTGGCAGCGCTTTTAGTACGCCACGACTGTTCAGAAAGTGGTCGTTTGGACGGAAGCACAAAGACGGAACGCCGAAAATGTCCAAGAAGTTAACATTGCAACCGGACAGCATCACTGAGAACCAGGTAAAAGGAGGTCAAAGTATCAACTCTTCGTTTGCTTTACTATCACGTGCGGGTTACTTAAACAATGGATAGTTGATGCTTGCCCAGACCAGCTTCTAGGCAACCTTAACACAAGAACTGCATTAGGTGATCAAGGATTTTAACAAGAACGCGCAGGATTTTTCAAGGCCCACTAAGCGTGATATCACATCTGGCTATGTGGATCACAGGGGCGGGACCCTGGTGAATCACTACTGGGGCGTCTCTCTTGAAGTGCCCGAAGGCGCAATTAGCCATGGGGAAGAGAAACAAATTTACTTTGTTATTTCCGATCCGAGATTGTGCGATAACGGTCCACCATTGGACCTGGAGAATGGTAAATCTTGCATGGTAGTTGGGGTTTAGGGGCACTTTTCCATGATTGCTAATACTAATATTGACGATTAATTAAAAAGTGCATTTGTTTCAACCCTCTTTGGTAAAATGTAATTGCAACTACTCAACTGCTGTACATTTTAAACGGCTCTCTCTTCAGTTGGACTGAGAAAATCACTGTAATATAGCCAGTGTACATACAGATTTTGTAATTAGCTTTCTGATTTTCGCGATTTTCTAAAATATTAATCGGGATCCGGTTTTTTCAGGTGAAACAATGCTGTCGCCGTTAGTAATGTGTGGACCACAAGGTAAGTGCTTAGCGCTGCTATTGTAAACATCTAGAAATGCAGTTTTGTTTATTTATAGTTAAGAATATTAGGTAAAGGCATCAATATTTTTTGTTCTTTGTCGTTTTCAGGTACCGAATTTCTAAAGCCTGTGATTTTGAATATTCCACACTACGCTAACACTTTGCCCAGCTTGGGCATCACGCTAAAAGCGACCGACTCCGAACAAGATATTCGCACTGATTGGGACAATATTTTATTGCCCAGCAATCATGCTGCAAACAGTGTTGCTGTTAAAGTCGATCATTTTTAGGTGTTTTTTAGTTTAGTCGGTTTACCCAAGTAAGATTTTTTGCTCAAATTCGTTGGCAATTCGAAGTATACATACATGTAGGATAAATTCAATTTTTCTTAGGTATCGCCTTGTAAATACGACAACGAATGAGGCTTAAGCAATACGTTGTAATCTCGTTTGTGATCTAGCAAATCAAATGGATGCATACTTTTTAAGTCCAGTTACTTAACATTTTATTGTTGACTATTAGATGATAATGTTATACAAAACAAGGAATATTTAGGACGTTTTAGGGCGACATCAGTTTAGGTCTGTAGTGAGCGTTTCAATATGTGTTTTACATAAGTAGAGTTGAAATGTTCCAATCGACAGTGCGGGTTTTATTTTTCTGGTGCTATTCTTTGAGGCTCAGCGAAATTCAATTAAAATTATATAATAAATTAAAATATTCCTATTGACTCAACTCTACACAGACATTAAAACCCCATTGTATAAATTAATGCGTTTTATTGGTTTGACACATAAAGTTCAGAAATATATATTTACGTAATAATTTGTGTATATTATTTGTAATAATATAGCTATGTATATAACACACACAAACTTATTTATAATGAATATAACTACAAGTAACAGCATTCTTACATATTTTGAGATCACAAAATATATAATTTAATAACAAATTTAACAATTCTCGAAAACGATTAATGATCATCCGAAATAGTTCTAAATTCTAATAAAATACACTGGGATTGCGTGCCGTAATGAGAAAAAGTCATGAAATGGAAGTGTGAATGCAACCGATAAATTCCTATATTGCTACAAATTCAAAAAATGGCAGTCAAATTTTTATTATTATTAGGAACAATTTTGAATTTACTTTTTTCTCAATCGGTTACACTATCACAATTCGCATCGGGGATGATGGCAACTGAAGCTGCCAAGTCATAAAACTTAAATTACGTTAAATACTGTAAACCTGAAGGTAAAACTTGAAAGCTATATATCACAACATTCTTAAACAAATTAAATATGATATATATTGGGCATCCAATAAACAAATATACTGATGAACTACGTGTGGAAATTGAACATAAAGAAAAATTATTTATTATGCCATTATCCTCGTGAGTAGTTTCATCAACATATTTTTGCTGATACAGTGCGGTGAATAATTGAAATAAAAAATTTAGTGTTGGTACGAAAATATGTATTCCAAAAAACAGCATTCACACTGAGGGGGAGAAAGTTGAAAGTAAACAAGTCCATTTTCCGAAAAGGTCGACTTTGAATAAACATTAGTTGCACGGAGAACTGGTGTAGCCCTGGTTAAAATAATACATATTTTTTAAATATTATTAACTGTTTGTTGCACAATACTGAATGTCGAATAAGGCTAGCTTTAATTAATTCTACACGTATGGATCTTCGCTTACCTCCACTCAATTTGCCATTGCATTTCTAATATACTTTGATATGCGCGTACGCAACTCTATAATTTATACGGTAAGTATACGAATTGATTGTTATAATTTGTCTTCTTAAATATTCCTGAGAATGCATTCTTGTCCCCGAATCATTGGTCAACATTTTAAAATACAATGGCAAGCTCGAAGAAGGGACTTTTAACGCATAATTAAGTGTTAAAATTAGTTAAACTGAACTGAGGATGGTTTCCGTTAAAAGTCCTTGCCACGTTATTATTGCAATCACGCAAATTGCTCACTCACGCATCGATAAAAGGTAATATACTGGGAGATGGTTTGCACCATATTTTGTACTTTAAATCGTAATATAGATAAAATTCTAACAAGTTTCCCTTTTGCCTTATCTCTGCAACTGCATAATGAATGAATGATCTTAGAAGCATTTTTTGTTAAACAATCGAGAAAAAGGAGTAAGATGGTTTTTAGGCCAAGACGTTTTCAAATTATCATTAAGAAGAAAACCTAAAAAAAGTGTGCCTTGTTTCCCGCCAGTGGTTTGTGATCATCATAAATAAAACGATAATCTATTTCAGTGCATTGTGCATTCACAGAGATTGAAACCCAGTCGTTAACCAACTTTCAAAGTCGAAAATAACTTCAACAACAAGAACAACGTCATTCCAAATTTGGTAAAAACTAACAACTACATTTTTATATTCTAAAACGACTTTCTCAGGATTTACTCATGCGTTTGTACAAAAAGCGAATTTTTCAAAACAGACTCGGACAAATCGAATTTGTAGGATGCCTTGAATTGATTGCCACTTTTCTGGTGTAAAACTGTGTTTCTGGTGTTCTTCATTGTAATCCTTTGGAATTGGAATAGAGAACACTGTAGTTAACGATAGTTTTCCAGTGATTTTGAACGAGTTTTTTACATCAACATCAGTGTCGTGCGTGTGTTGTGCCGAGCTCTTCGGGTACGACACTGAGGTCGATTTCATCACAGGCATCTTTAGATCTTAAACGTGGTTTAACCTCTTAAACGGGTTCCACCAAAACGTAAAACTTGGTTTGTGTTTTACTTGTCGCTAACCGAATTAAACTTCGGTATTCACTGTAAACTTAGTTTTGATAATTAGTTTGTTTATTGTGAAAACCGTCCTAAATGATTATTTCCTTTACTGATGTAAGCAAACATCGAAAGGGTCGATCAATTCAAGTGCACAACCTTTGAAATACGTGTCTACAAACCCGCACCTGTATCTTCGAAAAAACTTTCTTCCACCTAAACGTGTTACGCAATATTTACAAGGACTACGTTTAAACGATAGTAAAACCTGGTATTTGTACAATGCCTATCAATATACAGAATGTCTTTTTACGTACCTTAAATAAAAACGCTCTAATTGACTCTTTAAAGTTCCTCTCGTGATCTAAAAATAAAAGATCTAAAATATGGATTTTTGTTCGACAACTATTTACAACAAGGGCCCCAATGTGGAAGGTTGAAATGGGTAATTGGAGAATTGTTCACTATTAAATATTCAGTCAATAGGAGATGATTATTCAATTATGGTGTTGCTTCCCATCTTAGTCCAGTTTCAAATGAAACATTTTTTGTCAAACTTCCACCCCAATTACTAACAATTTGCCATCAACAAAAAGCGAAAGTTAAGCAAAAGTGACCCTGCACGAGTGCATCACAATAACGGATCATTCCGGTGTCGTGTTTGTGATAACGTCCACTTCTCTATTACTGGTGACACTGTTCGGAACACTATTAGCTACACTGGCAACACTGGCAATCACACTTTTCTGATGCTGAACTGTAGGCGATAGAGGTGACACGCCCCTTTCTTGGACCAAGGGCGAGTGGATGATTATGGAAGAACTAGTTACTACGTCGTTACTGGAGTCTTTGATCAAATTACCTCTAATTGGCGTGTTATTGCTATCGGCAGGACTTATGAGATCGTCCAACTGCTCTCTGAGAGTGGACATTTCGCGCTCCAGATGCTCGTTTTTCTGTTCCAGCTCAATAATTCGCTCCTGATCTTTGCAGCGACTGTCCAAGATGGCTCGCTCCCGTTCCTTGGACATATTTTTAAAAAGTTCTAAAATCTTCTCGCGAACATCCTCACTATCGACACTTTTTAGAACCTCTTCCAGTTTGATGTAATCCAAGTTGTTTTTTTCCGATGTTTCCGAAGCACTATCTTCAGTGTCCGTCGAGAGTTCGATTTCCGGATTGTATTTCGGCGGAACTCGAACGGAATTATTTGCTTGAAGAACCGAGACTGTCGCATCGACTTTTCCTGCTATTGTTGTTGCCGCTGTTACTAGTTGGGGATTGCAAACCTCTTCAACTTCTTCCTGAGATAAAAAAATATACCTAGTCCCAGTTAGCTTGAGTTGGTCAGTGGCTTACTTTAATAGCGTGGCCGTTCGTCAAGGGTGATTGAGCGATGGGTTCAGATTTAATCGCTGGAAGAACCTGGTCCTGCCCTGTGGAAGTACTTGAAGAACACTGCTGGATAATTTCACTGGTCGAATGTAGATGCGCCCTGCCATATCTGTGCTTTTTAGGCACAGGAGGCGCCAGCGCTACATTCGGCTGGTAACTTCGTTCAAATCTAAGCGAAGAAAAAATATCATTATTGCCAACATTTTCGACCATGCTAACACGCTTTTACCGTTCAGATTCGGACATAAGTACCACCTTTTCCGGGTTCTGTAACAGGGGCGGATCTGCGGCACATCGGGCTGCCATCTCCAAAGCATTCGCACTTCGCAGCTTCTGTTCCCGAATGCTTTGCGAAACGGGCTTGAAAGCGCTTCGATGACTTCGTGCATTGAATTCCTAAAAATTAATATAGTTTCTAACTGTCTACTAGTAGGTACTCTAATTGTTTCGTCAAAACACCGGCAGGCGATCGATTTTTCTGTCCGTGTTTTGACGAAATTTCCAAGGAATTTGCCGCGGATCAGGTCTGGACGCGACATTAAAGAAGATGTAGACAACGTAAGAACGCATTTTTGACTTCGGGCGAACGGGACGAACAAAAATTAATATTTGCGTTATTTTTATTCGTTGCGTGCGTCGGATCCGAGCAAACGCGCGGTTGATTTAAAAATGGCGAAGAGAAGGTAAGCACGCATTTTTTCATCGTATGAACGAAACAAAGAAAAACCAATATTTGCGCTATTTTAAATGAGAGGACACCCTGTATCGGGCGCATCTTTAGGGATTTTTCATTCGTCCAAGTTAGAAAAAATATATCAGTTTCGTTCGTTCGATGCAAATAAATGCGTGCTTATCATCTCTTTATCTCCTTTAAGGTAAGCGCGCATTTGTTCGAGTCGGACGAATGCAATAAATAAAAAAGGCGGTTGTTTCGTTTTCTGGCTTTTCCTTTCCTATTTGGCTTCGTTTTCGGTCTATCCGCTTGCAAAGTTGCGGTTCAAAATAATTCTAAACTGGTATTAGACCACCATGTGATTAATGTTTGTCTTTGGCGATTTTTTCAATTAGTTAGGTTTCGCAGTTTAGGTTCATTTCAGTATATTCTAGAGCGATTTGATCACATACTTGCAAACATCGATGAATATAGACGGGCTCCAATGCGAAAAGCTGTTGTTGCATGATGGCAGCAGCTGCAACGGGCAATGGAAAAGGTGGCACCCTGCCCATCGAGCCCAAATATTCTTCCAGTTTCTGTTTTTTTGGCGGCAGTTCCGATATAGTTGAGTTGGCCGCTTGGTGGTCCTTGACAAGATCTGAAGCTGCAATCTGAAAAAAAACAACATTTTTAAATTTGAACAAAATGGCTCAAAGTGCAAGGAACAAATCCAGCTCAGAGACGTCTAAAATTAAAATATCAACTTGGACCATTGCAGAGTTTGGCCACAAAACATTGAACTTAAGCCTCCAAATGCTCCCACCATGAGTAATTAACATATAACAGATTTTTGCCCTCGTATCGACCAATATTTTTTATTCGAATAAAAGACATAACACGAATAATAGGTTATAATACAGAAGACTCCGCGAGTTTAAAGTCCAAACGCCCCCTGGTGGCTAAAATTATAGCTAAACGTTAACTAGTAATTTGACACTTTAAAACTAGTTTTGTTGACATTGGTGTCACATTAGTGGTTGTGATTTGTTTTGCTTCCTTCTAATCAACTTTTGCAAGATCAAAAAAAAATAGAAACAGATCGAAAAGTGTGTAAGTATTGTTTTATGTTATAGATGCGATCAACTCCAATAAATAAACAAGTCTGACAAGCAACTATCACTCAACAACGAGTAATTTGACGTTTTGCAGCGCGTTGCTGAACTCGCGAATAGCCAAGAAATCGATGTCAATGCCATTTTTCAAATGTCACCTTTTGACGGTTGTAAATTTTCAAAAGCGTGCTTTTGATATATACGTGCAAGAGAAACTATGTTGGAAAATTCAATGTCCTGTACACCACCAGAAGTTAGAGATCAATCAGTCTCAATAGAGTCGATCAGTCACAAATGTTGGTTTCAACTTCCCACCTTCAAACAGCTTCTTTTACTGGATCTGGATACTGGATAACTTACATATTTTGAGTGACATTTGCGCTATTTAAAACAATCGTGTTTTGCGTGTGGCAACATCGGAAAAATAGGCCATTAAAACGACTTTCGAGACCGAACTTGAAACTTATAACTTACAAATTGCACGTAAACTTTAAACTAGGATCAATAGTTGCCGATAAACCTACGTAGTTCATTAAAAAACACATGTCGGATACTTTGTGACGAAAATACCTTGAAAGATATAATGACAGTGACACGCTCAATTTGTCACATTTGCAAGATTGCCTAGACAAACATTGTTGCCGCCCTTCTGATCTAGCTTTTTGCAAATATCTCAGCGTCCGATAAAAATTACTTGCTTTACTATTTTTCATGTACTCTCTAAACACCCCCAGAGGAATGACACCAATTTTGAATCACCCCGTATAATCAACGAAAACAACAGACGATCAAGAGCAAGCAATATCAGATGATCCGTCCGGCGTTATTATTGCAGCAACTAACAGTGGAAATATGGATGATTTATTGCATCGGCAACATTTACTGCACTATCAAAGTGGTAAATCACCAATAATCGCGTAACCCTTGATTATCCAGTGGTGACGCAAGCGGCGTAATTAGCCCCCTGCGATATCGATCGGCGTTTACCACCCTCGCCTACCCCAATGCAAGGGGTGTTGTTGCATCTCACGAATCCCGACTGACAGGCCGGTGATTAATGAGGCGACTAGACGCAATCCCCCATTTTCACTCGTTTCGGAAAAATGCACCGTCATCAACATTAGTGCCATTCATACGCTCGCGTTCATTCGCGGCAAATTGTTTAATTTGTCACCTGTGGATAGTCGGGGCATGGGGAAAATTACCATTTATCTTTGCGCCTTTGATTGGTAATTATCCACCTTCAAAAAACTAGCATTTATACTCAGAAACACACTTTGCGGCTGCAATTGGCGACTTAAAACATTCGAAAAAAAATATAAATTCATATGCATAAAACACGGCGAATGCGTTGTAAGAACACACGTGATTTATTGTAGGCAATTCATGAATAATTTCCTACAAATATGTTAATACACATGTAAATAATTTAAACTATAATTGCCAACTATAAATTTAAAGCGCCATATTATAATGATAAGGTATACTATAAAATGCATAATTAAAACACACCATTTTTACGACCTGATATTAATAAAAAAAAGCTATGAAAATGTTATTAAAGACAAGCGTTTAACGTTTGAAAGGGAAAAAGCGACAGCAATTAAATTTGATACACAGTTGAACTGGCCAGAAATGCGAGATAATTGTTTTCACAAAAATCTACATGGTTTACCGAAAAACAATCCTCGCCCCATTTGAGTAAACATAAAACAGTGCCTTTTTCAACATCATTATACACGCCCATTATAATTCAACGTGAAGCATGAAACATTCTCCTTGAATTTTTATCGGTATCTGTACATAACAATGCGAAATGCTTCATGATACTTGCAAATCGCAGACAAAGCTTATGAATTAACACATCAATGCCTTTAAAAGCTGCATACATGCATTGATTTACCTGCCTGTCTGGATTGTATGTAACGCAATTTTTTCGCTTAACAACTCTTCGCAACGGTTTTTTCGCCCAAATATACAGGAATGATTTGTTCATATTACGAAACCCTGATGCTCCGACTACTTGGAAAGTCGTGCAAATAAATACAGTGTTAAAGATTGATTGGAAACAACTGAGCGGTGAAATTAAATTGGATTTGCGTTGTTTAAAACAATCCATTCTTTACAATGATGGCAAAATTGACCTTTTCGAATTTTCGATTATCAGTCCGTTATACAGGATGACCCGTAATAAAATGATCAACAGGGTACTGCAATTTTCTTTGGATAAAAAATCAAAAACTGATCTAAGTTTCATTAAGAAAATTTCTGAAATGTCTGGCTCATCTGCTTTTGATGGTCAGGTCTTCAAAAAAAAAACAGTTTCTTGTAAAATCTTGTATGTGTACCGACGTCAGGGCCATATTTTGCTAAAAACTCGCTTATTTTTTCGATATCTGACGAACGCAATTCTGACGAAAACGCTTCCAAAAGACAAGACGGGGGTCTAAAACTTTGACTTGTCGCACAGTTAAAAACTATAAAACGCTTGCAAATAAATTTATTATAAGAGAACATTATCGCTTACCAGGACGGTTGCAGTGAATGTCTGAAATTGTGAAACAAGAAGGAAACAGAAATCAGTTTTTGCGCAAAAGCTACGAATGCTACAAGATTTTACGAAGAGCCCAAAAATGTTTAAACGGACTGGTGCATCAACTCAAAAAAATTCAGTTGATTCCAGTCATCAAATAAAAAGTTTTGATAGCTTTTGTACAAAGACACTCAAGAATTTCTCAGTTGCCCAAAGCGCATGAACTCTGTTGCCTCATAAAAATCTGGGTTTTACCTACATAAGAACAAATTGAGAGCGATATTTATTAAAATTCCCCGAATATTTCAAAAACATAATTTTTTTGAAGAAGTTTGACTACCAAAATAGCAGACGAGCCCGACATTTCTTTCTGAATAAAACTTATTCTGAGCCAAAGAATGCCTGAGAGCCCTTCTGATCATGTGTTTCTGTATAATGTTTATGATGTCCCCTTACGCTTTAGGTCTGACTTTTAGAAGTGTTTTTATACTTAAAAAAACGAAATCTGCATTTGCAACTTCTCTTCGTTGCAGTTTGAATTTTTAAAAACAAGCTTTTAAGCGATACTCAATCGCCCGACTAAACTTCACAATAAACGAAAAAAAAAACAGTTAATAGAAACTTGGAATTTTTGGCACATTAAATGGCCCCTTTCTCCGACAAAAAAACCATTGACAGCGAAACAACAAAAAGAGTTATTTTATAGCTTAAACATTCAAGTGGTTCAGTTTACTTATATTACGATTGGCAATGAAAACAACATTCCGAGGCGTATTTCCACTTTGCATTCCAGGACGCCAAGAAAATGTATCAATTTGTAGCCGCACGGAATCGACGAAATTTGTCATTTAACAAATCAGGAATTTTCAAATGCTGCACATGACCAATTACCATTTGCAACTTGTTATTTATAGCGCTATATTTTTCCTACACTAAATCGTTTGAAACTCGGTTTTTTCGATCGGCAGCAACAGCACGAACATTTTTTCTCAATTAAATAAATACTTATTCAAGAGAGTTGGTTAGACTTTCGTGCCTTTGCTTGAAACTGGTGAATTTTTCGGGCTTCAGGAAGAAAGTTTCAATTAGTTTGCGAAACCCAAAAGTGTAAAAATCACAGTTTTTCTACCGCGCATTGGGACATCTTATCAGGTTTATGAAACACACATTACCCAAAAAAGCTGATACACCGGCCACTAAACAAAGCACCCTTCCGAAACTAGTTTCGAATGCAAAACAACTCACTCTCACCGCCTTTCACATCCGATTTTTTGCCTCGGTAACTTTTTTTTGGGGCTAATGTCCATTTTGTCAGAGGGTTTGTATGGGGGGTCGATTTGGTTTTTTGGCCCGGACTTTTTCCGGCAGACACACGCAGTTGTTTGTGCGTGCACGAGCCTCATCAGGGATAGTTTTTGGATGATAAATGTGAACCGCACCCCGATGTATTGTTTCGCATGCAGGTTGCTCGTTCCGGAGTGTGTCAAGCCCATTAAAAGAACAGCCAAAAAACAGTTGAATTTTATTTTCACTCATTTTTAGGTTTTCTATGAAAATTATTGTGCCGGAATTTAGGCGAGAAAATCCAACACTGAAAGGCCGCTCTTTTTTTTTGATTAATCGAAAATTAGCCCCGTTCCTTTCCGAATTAGTGCCATCATCGCTGCAAATTAATTTTCGTCTCGACGGGGGTAGAAATTCAAAATTAATTTGTCGCAGTGATCGTTTCGACAACTCGTAAATCTTCGCAAAGAAAAACACTGTCGCCAGTTATCTGACTTTCCCGGCGATTAATCTTAATTCCGCACTTTTTCACGAGGGCACGAGAGATGGTTGGTGGCTCGGCTCCCCTTTTTGGCACGTCCACCATAATTGTTTCGTCTACCACTCACTGGATTTTTTCAATATTTACTTTCACTCACTTTTTACGGTGCTCTCAATCCTAAACATTTACAAATTTTATTACCTTATACAAAAAAAGATTCATTTTTTCAATGCTAATGGAGAGATTATTTCGAATTTCGATTATGCAACCAGAAAAATCACTCAAATCAGAAATAACGTACTCAGAAGGAAGACAATTATCATTATAGTCACGTACCAGCGAGGTAAACCGTAAAAATGATCTCGTGGCTTCCACAAATAGCGCCCAAAAAGACCTAAGTTTGCGCGTAAAATAAATTCAATATAATTTTCTCCATCAGCTTGCTCCTCCTGACAAAGGGATTGATTTAAAAAATGCAAACTCCAGAAACGCTTCTTTGATACCAACTGAAACCAGAAAGTTAAGTGTTGTTTAAAGTACAAAGCGAGACGCCAGGGAAAACCTTTAAGGCCAATTTACGAGGAAAAGCCTTTTTATAAACGACGCCAGTTTGAATCTAATGCATTTTACATAAATTCCAATAAGCAATTCTCAGTTCGTAGATAATTTGGAGCTCAATAGTTAAGATTTTTCTCGAAAACTTGAGACAGACGTTGAAAAACGCTTTATAATCCATTTTCGGAACGAAAAAGCGTCCTTATACGCACTAAGTACACACAAGTACTCGTTAAACTGACAAGCAATGTAAATTTCACAGTTTGTTTTGAACAAAGGATAGTTTCCCCCAAACAAACTTGTGGTTCGTTCAGTTTTATAAAAAATGTGCACGTAAACTTCCAAATGTTCTTTAAAACGAATCGAGGAAATTATCCCAATCCACAAAGAAACGTCTTAGCTTGTTTATTTTATTAAATTGTGGGTTAATTTTCCAAAACCATCTAATGATCCGTTGATTGTCGTTGTCCATGATTTCTTCAAAGTTCTTAGACCATTTGACACGCAAGATTCAAACGTTTCTCGAAAAACACTGTAGAGAAACAGGAAAACACATTTTAGTGCATTTTATGACTAAAAGTCCTCTTTACACACTAAAGCAATTTGAATTTCATAGTTTGCTCTGAACAAATGAGTTTCGGGAAATTTCCCTAAACAAAACTCAAGTTCATTCAGTTTCATGAAAAATTTGCACCTAAACTTCCAAATGTTGTTTAAAAAGAAACGAGGAAATCAAGGAAAACCTTTTTCAACCGATTCAAGAGAAAGGTCTTAGATTGTTTATTTGACAAACTCTAGAGAAACCGGAAAACAGATTTTAGTGGATTTTACAGCAAAAAATATTTTTTATACACACACGCGATTTGAATTTCACTTGCTTGTTTCGAACAAAACAATTTTGGGAAAAGTTGCAGTGGAAATTGTCTAGGTTTCTCTTTCACCTTAACCGCGTTAAATATTTTCTTATCTATTTTTGTGCATTCTACGGCGGATTTGTGTGCTGCATTTGATTCTCCGATGGCTCTTCCATGAAATTTCACTCGACCTTTCACAGAATTTCGGAAAATTGCCTTTATTCCAGCTTCCATCTTTTCATCGACTGTTCGATATATTTTTTCGGGTTTTCTCAGGTACTCTTGCATCATCTTACATCATCTTACCTGAATCTAATTGTTCGAACAAGAAAAATTGCAACATCGAAATAGTTTATTTATAAACGACGATAACTTGCATTCTGCGAAAAAAGCAATTGAATTTGGTTCGAACCTGAACATTTTTCACAGATGAAGAAAAAGTCATCAGCAGTCTAGACTTCCGAGCATCAAAACTGTAAGCTAGATGCGAGTAAAAAGGTAAAGTTTGCGAAATAATCCCAGTCCTGCAGTGTGTTGAGCCCCATTCATTCAGCCAGCAGGAGCAGCAGCAGCAAGTTCTAAATCCACTGCGGTACATTCTGGCCCGAACTGATTCCAGTGATTCCCTTCTCGACATTTATTTGCTTCCCTTTTCAGTCCGCCAGTCGTTTAAGTATACTTTCTAAACCCTTATCGGCCGGTTTACGGTGCTGCTGAATGGCAAAAGGAAGGTATTAGGGAAAGGTCGGTTCGGATGAGCAAATTTATCGTCCGCTCGAAAGCAAGTCCCCCCCGCTTTTATTTATTTACTTCGACTGGAATTAATTTTTAAATTCGTCCAAATACTCCATCTAGATGGAGGGCAAAATCCCTACCAAACACCCTTGCGATTGTGAACCCTTTAATAACACAAGTGTTTTATTCTTTTGCGAATAAAAGCCCGCGGGATAGACGGTACATGAGGGGTGGTCAAGACATATAAAAGGTGTCCACAGGATGTGCACGTGGGAACTTTGTGTGAATGGCGAACTTTTTTTCATGCGATCTTTTCAATGGAAAGAAATGGGTCGCAATGGGGTCGGATATTTTCAATTTTAACTCCCCACGATTCAAGGTCTAGTTTTTAGCTAATGCAAGACCTGAAATAATGCATTAAAACAACAGTTGCTCCATGGGGATTTTGAACTTAAGCTGGATAATCGAGAAATAATCCCTCTTAGGTACCCTACCTATATGGACGGATAAATACATCGATTTATCATTGAAACCCGGCTAGCTACTGTGCCTTGACTCCTCAGTCAATTTTCCTCCAATCGATCAATCACTGAATCAAAAATGTCCTTTCCACCACACTACAATGTCAAATTGAACCGAATCATCATGCGCCTGATTATTATTAAGAGCGCCATTCCCTGCATAAATATTAATATATCCCATTGTTTACTTGACCCTAAATAATCCGCAACATTTACTACTTATGTTTATTTACTTTTGAGTCGAGTACCTCGCTCAGCTCGAAGAAACTAACGGAGCATCCAAAGCCGGGGCATGAAATGTTAAGACCCGATCGGACTGGTTTCATTCTTTATTATTCTAATATTAAATATTATATCACACGGGGACCTGGATCTGAATGGCCAATTGGCTTGGACTCAAGTCAGAGTCGGAACATCGGCTGAATCGACTCTAAAACCAGGCTAAGAATCAAGAAAACAGCTCGGTAGCTGCCAGATCGACTGCACTTTCATGAATCATCACAACTCTATTTTCCATCGCTTAAAACGCCAGCTTTTCCAGTTCAGATTCCCTGCCAAACAGCATTCAACGCACTGCACTGCTCTGAGCTTTCACCACACACAAATTCAACTCCTTGTAGCGCTTACAAGTTGTCTGATTTTTATCCGGGATGAAGAGCACATAAGCCAGAGGATTAGCCAGGTATTAGTGTCAAAAATATGAAGCTGCCTCCTTGAGGGCTGTCTGGGAATATTTCTATTGCTAATACTTAACGGCCATTGGACTCGCATTGTATATAACAAGTCATGGGGATTGATGCTATCACGAGATGTTCTCAGATGTAAAAAAATATCCAACTGTTTCAAGTCAGTTAAATTTTAGCTGGATATACGGTATTATTCTTGGCAAAATGAGGGTAAAACATTTTATTTGGCAATTTTAAATGCTCAAGTTTGGGCCACTTTAACTCGCATTTTCAACAGTTCCTCAACCGTACAAATAAAAAACCCTGCTCTGTGACGGTTTTTCAAATGCGCCCCCATCTGCGCTTATGGCTGCAGTAAAACATAGTAAAACTCCCAAATCGCGGGCATTGAATTTCTATCACCATATAAAAAGTTTGAGATAACTAGCAAATTTCCATTCAGAAAAAAAACACCTTTTCGGTTCGTCTGAAGACTTTTCAGGTAAAAAGTAGACAGTAGAGTATTTCGGGTAAAACGCATAATCATCCAGTAGACAAGTAATTTTTGCTAAAATGCATTTTTTTAATGGCGCTTTGAGGGATAAATACTGGGACTGTGAACAGCATTGAAGATAATCAGGATAGAAAGTAGTACAATTCAAATTATTCGATTAATTCAAAAATATATCGCATTGAATTGCATAAACGCATCAAATCAATGAAATTTACGTTTTTTTAACGCGGCAAGTGTACAAAGTACGAAACTTTTCCCGGAGTGAAATCATTCGAATCAAAGACGCGAAAGAAGTAAAATAGGCGTTTGTTTGCTGGTGCAAAAAACAGACACAGTTTTTATTTTCGTATTTTACATAAAACTGGGGATTTTATTTGAATCCGATTTGCGGACTAAAAACTGGCGCTGAAAGTTTTGAAGACAATGAACCAAAACAAGATAGTGAAATTCGAATGATTAGATTGTGAAACTGATCGAATTGATGTTGATTTTCGCATCAACAAACAAAAAAAAGAAAAGTTTACAAGTTTGTGAGAAAGATAAGGAAGGCGATTGAGATCAAAGTACGAGACTTTTCCCTGAGAACCATTCGAATAAAGATGCGAAAGAAGTAAAACAGAAATTTGCTGGCGTCAAAAATAGATACAATTTTGGATTTGTCAATATCGATTTGGAACAAAACAAAGGCCCTTGTGCTTCTACCAAAAACATGCCACAGATATGAACGCTTAAAGCTTCTTACTGCCGCGTTCTTGTAAAAAACTTGAATTCTCCCACTCAAATTCTCTTTCAAACCAAAAAAAAAAAAAGAAAATACCCAAGCACTCAGCCCATTCCAAACAAAACGCGCTTGAGGGCACGTTTTATGAAAATAGAGCGAAAAACTGTTCATTTCCATTCCATAGTACATTAACCATGAAGGCAGAATTCGTCGGAGCGCCAACCCTGCCCCTAATAGAACTAAATACTTTCTGCTCCAAATGGGACTTTCCCTTTCAGTGGCTCCGAGCCCCGTCTTGGGCAATAAAGGGCACATAAATTGGGCCGAACTCCGCCGGCAAATCCGGGGAGCGTCTCGAATAGAAGATCTCAATGAAAGGAGTGGGCGGGCGCCACCCTCAAACTCCCTCAAGGGGCGGCAGTGTCTCGGCAGCGGGACAGAGACGTAATGAGACAAAATTTCTACCATCAACTCGCAGGGGGATTTATTGGGCACTGAGCAGAAGACGCATCAAATTCATCCTGAAACTTGAACATATGCAACATAAAAGCTCACTTAGTTAGGGGGTAAGTTAGTTGATAGGTTCAACCTTCAGGTTTCAAACCACATAAATCAAGATCGATAGCGGGTTGCGGATAAATTGGACTGGCTTTATTCCGCCAAATCCCGAAAAGAAGTAAAGCGATAAATAAATTATTGACTTTATTCCGCTGCTCCGCTCCGGCTGTTCCATTGTACGGCACAAAAGACCTCTAAACACGTTCTAATTTCTAATTATCCCTTTCTCAAACGGCTTCCAGTCCCAACCCCATAAATCCCGATATATCCCGAACTTCCGAATTCGGCAAATTCTTTCAATTCCCCACGACCGGCTTTTTATGGTGCGCCTTTTGTTTCCCCCCACGTTCCGTCGTTGGAGGCCTGTGGGGGACCCCGCAATTTCCCCAGTTTCTTTTTATCTGTTCGACGATAATCGTAAATTAAAAAAATATTCTCTCTCTGGGGTGCGTATGTGAGGAAAAGTTGTCGCCTGAAAGCCACCAGATTACCCGGACCCGTTTAGATTTTAAATTTTCACATGCTGATAGAAACACATTTTAGCGGGATGAAGAGATCAGAGATGAAACACTGTGGAAGTAGATAGTAGAATGAGATGTTTGCACCGTGGAGATTTTGAACAGAAATTGGGCAAAGAACTTCCTCACACGCTGTGTCATAAAAATGCGCCAAGAAGCTAATGAAAATAAGACTAGAATTAAAACAATAAATGTCGCACAACTAACCATTTAGACAAAAGAGGGGAGAAAGAGAAGAACTGCCTTGACTGTTATGCTTCCAGTTATTAAATGCTGCTGGTCATTTTACAGATTCTTCTGCTAGAGAATAGAAGCCTTTTCTACCTTTCTTCCTCGGCTCAACTGGTACAAATACTTTAAACTCTTTGCATGCATTTCTAGGATGATTATTTAATCGTTGCCTGGTTCCAGGCAGGGTGTCCCGTAAGCATAAGATCACAAGAATACGATATGTTTTCATTAATTTCAGCTCAATTGAATTTTTCCGTCAAGAAATCCTAGAAAAAAATGCAGAAACCCACACGAACTCTCCCAAAACCAATCGGCCGAATGCTTGCTATTAAACTCAGTTGCTGTTTACACTTGAAACATTTTACAGCCAATTTAAAGTCGGTCTTAAGCCGTGTTTTTACTGGTGCTTTGGATAAATAATAATCTTCTTTTTATCTTAATACGGCTGTGTTGCCACAATAAAAAGTCCAAAAAAATCTCCTTTTACGAGATAATAAAGTTTTTATACGTGGAACCGCGTCCTCTCGGGCCCATAAACATGTCTCGCATAAACAGGCTGTGAAAGCAAACGGTGCTCGGGAATTATGGATTAGAACAGAGAACGTGGGCGAAACAAAAACAACTCAAATTCTTCATAGATGGTATTCGAAACTGTCCCAAAAATTCCGGGTTTGAATAATTGATTGAAATCGCCGGCAACACCGGGCACTTTGCCGTGCAAAACTGTATAAGACCACGTTTTATTGTTGGTGCTAAGTGTGTTTGTCCGTTAATAATTAAGGTTTTGTAAACACTTTAAATGCTTTGTGCGGAGCGCCGAGGACGAAATAGGGGAGACAAAGGTATTAATAAGAAATGCCGAAGGGAACGAGCACAATCACAGGCATAATAATCAGCCCGAAGGGCTGCTGAAGTCGAATAATTATCCTCAAATAAAATCGTCCCGGTAAGCAAGTTAATTTTCAAGTTTCGACCGGTTTATTCAACGCGCCAGCGAAAGCCATTTCTGCCAGACATGTTCGGAAAAAAAAACTTAATTTCCGCCTTTCAAACGTTTTAACGGCCTGTTTTGTCTACGTTAATTTTACCTCGACTTGTATACAGGCGCATCTCGATTAGTGTGAGGCAACAGCTCTTTCGTCTGTTCTAAACTGTTATTGTTAGATCATTATGAAACACCTCGTTAAATACTTGTGTATGTGTATACTTGATGTCTGGCATGAGAGTGCTGTTCAAATTGTATAACTACCTGTACCGGGAAAAAGTTACATTCGATATCATGCAGGCAGGAAAAACGGTCTTGGAAATGTTCACAGAAAGTGCCACATTTCAAAGAATGGTAAATGGAAGACTTAACGGACCAATGAGGATTTTCAACATGTACGAGATAAAGCGGGAAAAAGGGATCTAATCGTTGAATGATGAAGCATGAAATAGAGAGTCAAGCTGATCAGATTGCATTTTTGAACAGTGGCGGTTTTCCACATGAAAGTGAAGCAACTGATAACTTGATGACAATCGCCGATAGCAAACTTTGAACACGAAAGGCCTCTCATGGGACCGGATAAGCAAAACTGACTAGTGTTCCAGTGGCTAGTGAAAAATTAGTCTACAAAATTCATCTACACTTGACGGTCGCAATAGAACAAAAAAATTACCGCGCCCTTAAGAACGTTTGAGGAGCAATTCCAGATAGAGGAATGAATGTAATCAAAAAGTAGCAGTAAATCGTGAATAAACGGCTGTGTGAAAATAGAACAGAAAAACCAGAACGGACGGTCGGTCGGTCGACACTTGGCACACGGCATGTTTTCTAATTTCATAATTCCTTTGTGGAAACTTATTTTCGTGACATCTGTTTTCCCAGCGGGAGCCGAAAAGTCGATCAAAATAAATATTGCAGACAAAGAGGTCTTCTGTCTGTGTCTCCTCGTTCTCGGCGCCATGGCGAAATCGGCCAGGCCTAACGTTCCTATAAAACTTAATTATAAATTTTAACGAGTGGCGATGCGACTGCGACATCAATCATTATCAGCGAACCAAATTAACACTCGCAACTCTGAACAGTGATAGATCTGTACCTGTTCGCGTTCAATGTTCCTCATAATGGAACGCTTTGTACCATAGAAAACCGTGGATGATGGTTCAACAACAACAGGGAACCGATAGAAAGGAGTTTTTGCTGAAATTTCACATTCAAAGCAGAAAAACGCATCCAAAGGCTTTTGCGGCCATTGGTTGAAAGAGGCGAGATTTCAAATTAGAAACTGGCGGTATGAGAAAAATGCGCCATCCACCAATTTTTTGGAATTAAAAATTGCACATTTCAACAGGATTGTGCGCTTTTTCACCCATCTAAAACGACCAAAAAGTGACTTGGAGGTCGTAATTTAAAAGTTTTATCGTGGCTCTCAAGCAGGCCGGACTTGAATGTTCTAGAAACTATTGCCAGACTCTAGTGGATTCATAGGCAAAACGCATCAAAGCCGAAAGGTGATGATGTTACTTCTTATTAAACTTCGCCTTAATATAGTTGTATTAAAGTGCGTCCGATTATTTATTTGTCAGTAAGTTTGTTACATTTTTGCTAATTTGCTAGCGCAACAACTTCTTTATGCTGCGTAAAGGAATAATGAATTTCGCAGTAGAAGGAAAAAGATAAAACATTTTGTCATAATAATACTCATTGAACATCGTGCGAACATATAGTTCTTAGGGCTCGTGGAAACTCCAATTGCAACCTTCACAAGTCAGTTTTAGTTCCAAGCACTTTTCTAAAAAATCGCAATTATCATTATTGACAGATTTTTGCGTACAACCCAAAAGGATATGGCTTCAGATGCACGCAAAACACGTCTCGATGCGAACACAAAGCCAAGCCACAAAGTTTTATCCCATACGTGTGTTTAATATATCGTGTAGTAAAATATGAATACTTATTAGTTATGATTGGCGTGATCTGCTTATCGATGACATTCTGCTTCATTCGCTTCATACGAAAAATTTCATTAGCAATGGTGGTCAGGCAATCACTGAAATGTCAATTGTAATTTATATCCACATGCGTATTGAATACCGCTTATGGGTGGAACCAGTCCATTCCTTGGTAAGATGATGCCAAAACTCATTTTTTAGCCAATAGAAATACACATTTTTTCCCATTCTAAAAGGTCTTAAAACAGATACTTACTATTAGCAAAAATTTTTTGTTTACACCAAAAGATGAATACATTTTTCGTTTACAGTTTCTAAAGGGCGGCAGCTGCAAATAGTATGTAGCCATTTAAAACACCAGACTTTTTTGTGTTTTAAGCAAAAAATGTGCATTTGTTGCAAATCGATATCTCTCACCGTTCGCGAGATATTTCACATTGAAACCTCTAGTGATTTTTCGAACTTGGAAAATGAAAAGCACTAGAGATTTGAATGGGAAATACCTTGACCACGGTGAAAGATAAGAGAAAGATATCGACTTGAACCAAATACAGCTTTTTGTTAAAGAAATATCAAAAAACCAGATAATGCCAACAAAAAAGTGAACAAAGCTGTAAGTGGCTCCAGACTATTGCAGCTAGCGCCCTCAAAGAACAGCAAGCTAAGTAATAGAAAATGTGGGTTCTTTGCTCTGGAAAATCCCCCAAGCACAAATTTTTGGGAGTAGGTAGCAAAACTGGTTAAGAACCTGTTTTCGAACAAAAATTTCATTTATACTTTGACGCCCTGTACCTGGAAAACTATCCACTTTCACCCTAAAACGCTGATGTGAGTGAATAACATGTCCCATTAATTGAAGGCCACCCTGTATTTATCCATCATAAAAATACATTTTTCCATTAAAAAAATGAGTCACTCGACTTGGAAAAATTATTGGCCCAAAATTGCCTATTCGCGCGATCAGAAACGGAAAATTTATAGACCAAAAGGGAAATGTTACGATAAATCTCTAGAAGGTGCGAAAAGCACTGAGAGAGGAAATGGACCCGATCTTTCGGCGTTAATAATGGCCAATAGATTCGGAAAAGTCGTTCTCCTGAAAATTAGTCGAGCACCCATTATTCAATAGCTTGCGATCGAAACCACTCGGGTTTTACAACGTGACCGTTACGCGGCCATCAGATTCGGAATTTTCAAAATTACCGGCCAATCATCGAACTTATTCTTCATTTACACAGTGATCGGATGGATGGATCGATTGCATCATGAGAAGTCATCAACGCCCGGTATGGCGTCGGATTGCATAATTGAAAAAATGAACAGAGTTATAGGGTTTTCCAACACTCACCGACATGAACTGTCCACGGGAATTTAGGGGCAAATGCATGGATAGATGAATTCTCAGCTGAGTAGCTTCAAGTCAACAACAAACTGAAACCTTTGCCCGATCAATGTGGCTGATGTAACACAATAATGTGTAATCAGAAACAGCGCGTCTACTTTCAGTAAGCGTCGGGCATGGCTGGGAACAAAGGCCGAATCCCTTCCCACCCCCATGTGCCCCTTTCGGCCGCCCTAAAAGACTACTCGTGTTTGGCCTCGATTTCCTCGCCAGGCTGGATGCGACAATCCAGATTATCATATTCAGTCAACATTTAAATCTGGAAACAACGTTCGGTGTGGCTACACATTTGCAAAATTTCACTTAATTGTAGTGGCTGTCTACTTAATTTCCTAGACCATGACCATACACGTTCCCTCTTCAACCCCACATCACGATCGTACCCATTTAGAGACAATTAATTAAGTAATGCCCCCCCGGAGTTTCCTCAATTTTTGTTATTTGAGTACATTTTTCTCCTTCCCGTCCAAAACACGGCATTTTGCCCGAATAATGAGGCGAAACCAAAACAAGTGAGGCTTGGAATATATTGAATTATGAAACCCTACTGACGCAACAATGGAGAAGCGAAATAAGGGGATGGGGTGGAAAAAGCGAAAGTTGTTTACGGTCAAGGACGAGGCCTCCCTCAAAGCGTTAGCGTTGGTTGAAACCGAGTAAATTATTCCAATACCTACTCAACTCCAATAGACCATTTTTTTACTGCATCGGCATCGCCTTGGAGCGCCGATAACAGAATCAGTAACCGACTTTATCGCTCCGATAGACTAAAGTGTAAGTATTTAGCAGCCATTTACGGCAAAATGATTATCGATTGTCGGGCTCGTTTTATCAATTGACTGCAACAAGGGTTCGATGCATCCCGCGGGTCTCATTTGCGGCTTAGGGTGGATTGCCTGATCTTTCCTCAGAGCAACTAAAATATTCTAAATGGCCCCCGACTCACTCAATAAAGGTGGCTGGCGATGAAAATTTGCCTCAATTATGCAATCGAATCAATAAATAATTAATTTCTGATCTCGCTCTTCAAATTTACATTGAGATTTCGAATAAAAGTAAGTACTTAGGTTATACAGAAAAAAAATATATAATAAAGATTTTACGTCGGAAAAACTTGCATGTAATTGTTTTATTTTTTTGTCGAAAATTTAATGTGCGAACAAAAAAATCAAATTTCTGAAAATGCCTCAAGCACTGTAAATTTGCACAATTGAGAAGCTCCTTAGGTCGAAAACAGTCAAAAACTCACATGAGAAATTTTTATTTTTCGCTCCAAATATTAAATTTAAGGTGAAAAAACTCGAACGTGAAATTTCCATTTTCGGCCAATCGAGTCGATTTAAAAAAAAATAAATGGGGCCAAAAATGCCTCGAATTCTACATCGGATTTAGCATAAGGAGGATAAAAACAAGGTCGGGAGCAGTCAAAACACTCGCATGTGAATTTTTTTGCCGGAAATTTCAAGTGTAGAGATCGATGTTTCCGAAAAAATAAAATCTCTCCAAATCACTCCCGAAACACAGAAAATTTGCATAATTGGGAAGTTCTTTAGGTCGAAAGCAAAACACTCTTATGAAATTTGCATTTTTTTTCTACTAAGGATTTCTCCTTAGTTTAACTTGAATGTGAAATTTTCAGTTGCGACAAAAAACTCGCATGTGATTTTTTTTGTCCGAAATGTCAAATGTGGAGATCGATTTTTGTTTTTTTTTGAGAAAATTTCTCCAAATCTCTGGCGAAACACAGTAAATTTGCATGATTGGGAAGCTTAGGTCAAAAGCAGTAAAAAAACTCACATTTAAAATTTTATGTGTGGATCGATATTTTCGAAAAAAATCAAATTTCTCGAAATGCCCCAAACACCGCAAATTTGCACAATTGAGAAGCTTCGTAGGTTGCCCAAAATGCCTCACATTCTACACCATTTCCACCAAAATGGAAACTTCTGCTGAAAAACCACGCATGAGAAATGTTGACTTTTGACCGAAAATTTAATTAACGAAGAAGGTAATTTCTTCTTCTACAGTCCTACAGAAGGACTCGAAAAGAATCAGCCGGATCGCTGACAAATCCAGAATCCATAGTCCGCGCCATCCACCAACCATCGATCAACGTTGGTCGCGGCATTCAATGGGACTCCATTGGGATAAAAATGAAGGCCCCCACATTCAATCAACCGGGGGTGACAGTTTCGCAAAGCGGCTCAATTTGCCCCGGTAATGGATTTGTGGGCCAGAGGATCAAATTTTGACGGCGAATACTCATTAGAACGACGGCAGACGGGCCTGGAAGCATCCTCGCATCAACATGGAGCGAGGCGTCGCGACGCTTCTTTCTTATCGATTCACTTATCGTACGGCACGAAGCCAAGGCAGAAAATCGACTCAAAAAAATTGAAAAAAAAGAGCCGCCGAACAAGAGCACAACTACTCCAAATTAGGTTTTCAGGCAATTTTGCAGAAGTGAATTGGTTTGAACTCGCAAGCAACTTTTCCAACTAAGATACACTTTCGTTCGTTCGCTAAATACTTACATCTAGATAACAGTCCCCTTTTTTACCTGCAACAAAAAAATACGTTCAACATCTGTAATCAAAGGTTTACTGCAATATTTTCAAAACTTGTTACAGAAAAAGAAAAACCTCTCATTACATTCTAGCCAGACCCCTGGTTTCTTGTTTTTTTTTGCCTCCACACGTTTTCGAACATTTTCCTCGAGGGCTCTTTGTTCGACCTGTCCGAATAAAGAAATTGGGAGCACTGCTGTCATTGAGCCCCCATTTGAGTCCCGTATTCTCGAGTTTCATCATCGCCAACGGTTTGCGTATCATTTCATTATATGGAGCGAGTTAATTATGTTTACTTGACGAACTATTGATTGATTGATGGATGGGGTTTCCTTCCAGTGAAGACCGTGTAAACAAAACACTATCTACATTTATTATAAAACCCCTTTAGCTAGAAGCAGGAAAATCGAGTGAACCGCCATTGTCTAGCCCACTAGACTATCGCACAAAAAACAAAGTAACTCATCTCCTTATACAAATTGCTTACAAATCCGAATGAATTTAAATCACGTAAACAGTGCCGAGGTCTCGTGGATCTGTTAAATTAAACTTAGACGCGTAAACATAGTCGACTTTTGTTTGTTTGATTTAAAATTTAATGAATCTAAAACGGACATCTATATGTTATGGAGTGGAGTAACACAATTTATCATTGATGTTTGGAAAAATTCCCGAACGATGTTGGACGCGCCAGTTTGTATTTATTTTACCTGGACGGGAGTATGTGAGGAAATCGATATACTATTATTGCGAATTTGTTTTCCTATTTCAATTCAATTTTGAAAAATACTGTCGTTCATGTTCTTGTAGGGGCAAGAGTGTCGGCTTTAAAGTCAAAGTTTTCGTTTAAAAAATTAACTGAAAATCCGCAGCGCGTACACAATAACAAAATGCGGAATCAATGGAAAATATTGAGTTTGACAATGAAAATGTCCTCGTCCATTAAAATTTAGTAAAATAATAAAAAGATGTACAAAATTAATGGATGTTTGAATAATACAAGCAAATGAACGCAAAAATGCTCGAAGTGAAGTGTTTTAGAGATGAACTTCATAAGGGTTGGAGCAGGATTTTAACTTTCGTTACTTAAATGCCTCGAATTCTACATGCTTTTCATCAGAAAGCAGTAAGGAATGGAAAGAGCTCATTAAAAAACTCACTAGAACGTTCAGATCCAGAATAACCCACATTGTTTGAGCATGTTCAGCGGTTTTTGGGCAATCGCGATGTTTAACCGACGATATCTTTCGTGTTATTGATTTTTGTCACACTTTTGTGTGCATATTGGGACGCTTCTCTGGTCGGAAACAGTCAATTGAACACAAAAAATACGCATGTGAAATTTTGATTTTTGACCCAAAATTTCATAAGGGTCGATTAGAGGTCGATTTTTTCAAAAAAAATATCAACTTTCTTTAAATGCCTATAATTTAACATGATTTCCATCAGAAAGAAGTAAGGAATCTAAAGAGCTCATTAAAACACTCACTACAACGTTCAGATTCAGAATAATCCACATTGTTTGTGCTTTTTTAGCGGTTTTTGATGAGAAGATGAAAGGAATATCCACAACACCATTACAAAGACCACAACTTGACAGGGATCCAAAGCCTGACAACTAAAAAAACCAAAAAAACTTGCACGTTTCCATCTGAAAAAAAAACTACATGGAGAATCTAATTTGTTTGCGTTGTTTTGAAATGTAAAGCCTGATTAATCTACGACATTTCGGCGTTGAATTCCGGCCGATACAGACGCGTGCAACCCACTCTTCGGGCACAAAGGCAAGAAGGAAGACAATGAGGTCAAAGTGTTTTATCTGGAAGTATGGCGACGCATAAATAAATTTGATAAACGCGACCGCTCACCGCAAAATGCATTAAAAGGACCTGCCGCGTGTTATACCGAGAATGTTTCCGAAGAATAACAATGAGCCCATTAGTGAGATACATGAGCCAAGTGAGAATTCCGTCAAGAAAACATGCAGGAACGGATTCCGCTCACTGATTGAATAAAAATTCATCAAAAGCGGCACTCCGATGCGTCTACTCAGTTTCTCCGGTTTGGGGCCGTGGAAGGAAAAAAACCAGTTTCCAAAATAATATAACCGTATTAATGCCATTCCGCTGACGACCTTAGGCCTAATAAAATTTTTCATCTGGAAGTATGGCCTATTATTCCACTTGACATTAAACGGCCAGTAGCCGCAAAACCGAGCCCCATATTTACATAATTATATTTAACAGAATGGTTTTGTGTAACTGGAGACTCAGGTATCGCCCCAACACGAAATGTCATTGTGCCCATCAAAAACTGCTCTCCTGCTCCTGCTAAGGAATATAATTTGTCGCCCGGTTATTGTTGTCCTAATGGGTAAAGTTTATCGGGTTTTGTGCGATTCAAACCAACCAGAAAAAAATTAGTTACGCTAATAAACATCGTCTTTGTATGGTTAAGAGAACATCAATTGCCAGTAGTTTACCCGACTGGTTTAGGGCTAGGGTTGACTGACAGTGGGGAGTGTTCCTTCAGTCTTCAGCTTGAAGCCTTTATTCTATGCAAAACTGTATAATGACACCAAATAGGCGAAATGCACTATCAGAGCGTCGTTCAATCTGCCTACCATTACCCTCACACAATGCACGTCAGTTAAAATCTTCCTTCAAACTGTACTCTTTTACGTAAGTACGCGCCCATTATCGAAGAAGCAAATCCATCCTGCTTCGAGCCGAAGAGCGTTCACAATAAACAAAAGAGGCTTTTGTTTGGAAAACCGAAATCGTACGGACACTTAAAACCAGTACGAAAAAACAATGCCGAGTGCCCAGCTGTTAAATTGTTTATTAAGGCAGTTTTGTCGAGAAGAACCAACAGTTTTACGGTCGACCCAGATGGAAAGCATGGGCCCTGTATGTGCTCAGTTTCTGCGTATACTTATGATCCTGGAGGTGTGCGTTTTTATTAGTTCAAATCCATAAAGCAGGTTTATAGTTGGTCGTTAAATTATTTTGGATTGCGCGAGGAACGAAACTTCTTATTTAAACTGGGAGCAGGGGTGCCAAAAGAAATGGTCCAAGATTCTTAAAAAAAACACACAATTTGGCTAATAATTCAAGTGAGCGTTTAGGTTATTGCCAATGAAAACTAGCACTCGGTCTAATTACAGATTTTTCGACCAAGTGAGAGCACGAGTTTGATTTAACCATGACCAATTCGGAGTGATAGAATTTTCGATTCGATTCCAATTTAGAGGTTTTCGCATTTGTTTGCGTCGCATCATTTTACGCCAAGAATCCCGGGTGAAACATAATTGACGAAAGAAAGTTCTCGATCACGGACTTTCGAAAAGATCGTAACAAACGAGTGGATAATTTTTAGTGGTTCTCAGTTAGACAGTGCTTTAAACTCTCAACTCTAAGAGAAAACTGCCACAGTTTGAAACGGTCCCTAATTGGGAAAACAACGTTTCCAAAAGGGGCTATCATCAAAAAGTTCCAACAACCTATTGGATATCAAAAGAGATAGACTTTCGAGGCCGTTCCTTGAAACTAATGGGTTTTTCGGGTTTTTAGGCCGTCGTTCGGTAGAATTTATTCCTGACGTTTCGCAAGCACGAGTGACTTGAATCTTCAGAAGTGGTTTGCTTGAACGCTTACGCTGCGTTCAGCGCTTTAAAAACGCCCATCTCAGGGCAACCGCGATTATTTCGACCAATATGGGCCTTTTAACCATCCTTCTCTTCTCTCAGCTTGATTTTTACGCAGCAGGCAATCAAATCGACAAATTTATTCAAGTGAAGTCCTTTCCAGGTTCCTGCCGCTCCGTTCCTTCAACTCCAAGCCAATCGGCTGCAAAGAGCGACTAGTCAGTCCACTTGGGCATTAGCCTTTGTTACGTTTAAAGTCCTGCGGCCGAGCACGGCTGCTTTGACCCATTTGTACCATTTAAGGCGAACATTTCTATTCAGACCTGGGGCTCCGCTTCTTTCTTATTCCTTGCCGGACATGATTAATCCATAAATAGCATCAGTTAACTGGCCCACTGATCGCCGATCGTAATTTCATTCATCTGTCAGCCAATGGCTTTTGTTTTAGTCCGAATCGGGCGATTTTGATTAGGCTAACTGACCTTCGGATCAATTTTCTGTCGGGCCGCTGAAACGATTCAGCTGCCCGATCAGGAAATGTCGGCTTGTTTACGCCAGACTCGGATGAGAGAATTTTCATTAACAAAACCACTGTGTTCAATTAATATTTAAACATTCGTTGGGCTAGTGATCTTCGAAATGCTGAGAGTTTCTGTGTGAAGTGTCGCCAAGAGTCGCTCTGTTTCTGGAAGTCTGTTGCATCAAGTACTCTCTTGGGCTGTTTAYCYYCAMSYTCWCWMARGTTTMTCYSTSRGAMWMTWCGRCCAAAGTACTYYCTTGRGCAGTTYAKMKKWCKCTYWWTTCAAGCGCACCTGCTCCTACTTTGGTTACTGCACTGTTTAAAACTTGAAATCGACTAGACACGATCTGCAAAAGGTGAGAAGACTGATTCTTCTCTAGGAATGTTGGAAATCTAGGAAAAAACCGCGATCCTAAGCAGAATGTTTTAATGGCTCTGCTGATAAGAATCGCCATGTGCACAAGCACCTGATTCATTAGCGCCAAGTCCCAACTTTGCGAAT
This sequence comes from Dendroctonus ponderosae, assembly GCF_020466585.1. Classification (NCBI taxonomy): domain Eukaryota; kingdom Metazoa; phylum Arthropoda; class Insecta; order Coleoptera; family Curculionidae; genus Dendroctonus; species Dendroctonus ponderosae. Next base: position 18,982,858 of record NW_026018165.1, on the reverse strand, counting down.
AACGTGGATGCAAAGGAGAACGCAGAGAAAAGATAAATATTACATAATCACACCATATTCCTGTCATGGTCGGGTGAGCGGACGATGCAAAAGAGGCAATTAACACTAAAATATAATGTTTGGACGTTTGTAATAACATTTTTTCTTGCGTTTCCAGTTCCACTGAACAATTTATAAGAAATACTGCAACTGCCTGAGTGGCATGATTAATCACGCTCTTCTAGCCCTAGTGGTTAGACAACCATTAGGAACAAGCGAACATATTTGGTAATGCGGGCAGTTGAGATTCTTTAACATTGTGCTTAACACCATTACAAGCGTGAAACGTTTAATATCTCCTGGCAGCTTCCTAAGTTTTATTAGCTATTTGCTACCGTCTACAGTCCGTTTTCTGCTTATCGTCTTCCCTGTTCTTAAAACAGTCCAAAAAAAACTCCAGGTCGCTTGAGACAGTTTGCACAGCAGCCGCTTGTTTGGCCCAAATTGGATGTTGCGTAAATATTCCCAAGATAAAACTACCCACATCCATCAACAAGTGCCCAGGCTAGACTGGAGCTTCAAGGGTGTCTATCGACGGATATAATTGGGACCTTTTGGACGGCTTGAATATCCCACAAAAATTGTCGCCAATCTTCATCAGAGCGCGCTAATTCAACAAAAACTGATTGATACGCATCGGGAAAACTAAATATAGCTTCATTCCGTTGGTCGTTGATGATTCGCCAAGACGACACGTGCAACCAATTTCCTCCATCAGTTATCGGCGAAATCTCGATAAACCAGTTAGGCGTTATTTTTTGTCGCTCGTTGCTTTAGATGAGTCTATGAATCTAAGAGAACTCGTTATGGGCGGAGAAAAAACCAAATATCATCTTAAATCAGCCAAAGGACGTGGAGCTTCATCTGAGGCCGTTCACATTGAAGAGAACCTACCAACCAACGCCGTGTTGCCGTCGTGACAATATCATTCAAATAGCTGTAAAAAGCCTTCTTGTTTCACTGTAATCAGTGGTCTCTGTAGGACTTTAACAGGGGGAATTAAATAGTTTTTCAATGAAAAGTGGCACAAAAATCTAGCAATGGCTGTGACAGTAGACGTCGATACATTATTTGAAAGGTAAGTGCACTTTGAGTGCTGTTCAACAAAAATAAACCTGATTAAACCCAGAGGTATTTAATCAGTCCGAAAATACTCACTTAGAAGTACTGATTTAATTAATAAATAATTTCTAGTGGTACACAGCAGCCACTGAGTACCCGTTTTAAACCTGATTGAAATGAGACAAATTAATCATCCACCCAAACTACGCGACAACAATGTACCAGTTTGGCCTATCCAGAACCTCCCACAGGTCGGTTGCATCGTCTGCAAGAAGTCTGTCGCTTCGGACGTAGACTGGTACCCGAATGACGACATTACACTTGGAGGTCATCAAACTCACCGTTGGTACTGAGTAGATACGAGAGAACCAAATCGATATCTGAGACTATGCAAACGAATGAACGAAGATTTGTGATAAAAACATGGTTAATTTGGCCGATAAGTGGATAAGTGGGTACCCACCCATTCAACTGAGGAGGAAGAATAAGACATTGCCTTTACTGGACGACGTGTTTGCTTAGATAAGTGCGGTCTAATGGTTCTAATTGTGTATAACTTGCGCCCAAAAGACTCTAGTCAGTCGGTAATAAAGTTGGAGGTCAGAATTCTGAGATAGATTTGTATGGGCAACTGTGGAATCGAGAAGACTAGTTGTCGATATAGCAAAGATCTGTCTATCGCGTCGAATTAGTCAGAGTCCATGATGATAATGATGGCGATGATCATCGTTCGGTCGTTGGCTTGCTCTGGTGTGCATCACGGAAGTCAATGGTGAAGGCCATTCGTGAGGAAACCAGCCTCATCCAGTCATACGAAGACTCACCAACTCTCATCAAAGTTCCGCAATAAATATAAATAATTCGCTTCAAGTCCCCCTTTAAAGGTTAATGGCATGATCATTCTTGCAACACAAGAAAATCCTCCTCCAATTAACTAAGAACATGTTCGCATCCCCGTCAAGGCGCAATGACTGTTATTTATAAGATAAAATAGTAGCTAATATATTTTCAATTTTATCTGGATAGAAGCTGAAGGCAGGTGTTATTTAAAGTGTCTGAAGCCAAAACCTTTTTGGAAAAAACAACTGTTGGCAACGGAGCGGACATTTTCTCGGTATTTGTAATGCGAAAAATGCACTCACTAGTTTATCTAACATTAGTGGGACTTTGCTAGGGCGACTTTGCATTTTGAATTTCAAATTTAGTCAAAGTATATGAATTTCAGAAAGTCAAATTCAGCCTCAATATCTAAAAATTGGTTGATTTTCTTCAATTCAACGCCAGTTTTCAGAAACCTCCTGTTGTTAATGAAGAACGAATCTTGGCATGTGTTTGATTAGACTTCGGAAAATTTGTGCTTTTCAAAACGCATTGAAAAGAAAAGTATGAAAAAGCCCCCGTACTAAGCGGGTACCCGACCAAGAAGTTGCACATTAATAACGATGATTCAAGATGCAACTGGTCGTAAGTTGTTTCCAGATGGCTGAAATAAACTCTGCTCAGCCTAGACAGTTCGGACGCGCCAAAACCTCTGAAATATTGTTTGTTTTTACGTTATTGCAATACACAATTATTTGTGGCTTGGCAGAAACTGTGAATGCGAATTTTTCCTAATAACCACCCAAAGTGCCAACAGTTGATACGAATTTTGCTACAGATAACCATGGGATCTGTGTCCCCTTTCATTATTCAAGTTTACATAACGCGTCCATTCATCGATTTTTTCCCTTTCAACAAACCAAATAAATCAAATTAAACTAATAACAAGAAATAGTGTTAAAGATGTGCTAACAGTTCAAAGAATTACGCTGTCATTTGAATGTCGCACAGCTGCAAGAAATTAACCATCTGACATAAGGTCTGGCCATCGGTTTATTTCTTTTTAAATTAATTTTAGAATGCTTTATGATCCCAGAAAATTCTTACAGGCAACTGATCGTTTTTCTTTCTAAATATAATTGACAACAGCAATACGCTCCTTGAAAGAGGAGTACGTTGGCACTTGTGTTCGGTTTGTTTTCATTTACTGTGAACATCAATCCGCTTGTAGTTTCTTTTGTCTGTTTCCTACTACTAGGAAGCGTTCAAGTGCTAATGCAGTTCGCATCAAAGATGGAAGCGAGAATGGTTTATTCGGACTTAGATTGGCGTACAAAGATGGTTTTTTTTGTCACAACATCGCCTTTCGCACGCTATCGACCGATTTTAAAGGGAAAATGGTTTGAGATCTATAAACACTCCGTTTTTGGCTTGTTTTTTCAATCATCACTAATTTTGCGACGCTGACTTGAAAGCAAGAAGAAATGCAGTTTTGGCAATTATTCAAAATGTGTCAAATATTCCTGGAAGCTGCAAATAAAAATCTTCTGGATAGCTTAAATAATATATTTACGACTGATTAACTGAGACGCGTGCAATGCCATTTGCGTCATCAGACACGTAGGTACGCCCTTGAAATGTGACAAATTATTGTGGAATATGTAGGCAAATTAATTGTTTTTGCCATTTTTCTGTGCTATTAGATGCTTACGTAGGCAATTATGCAGTATTTTAATTAGCTTCCTTAACTGCGAACTTTTGAACACAGGAAAAAGAAACGTGGATGAACGAGTGGGAAATAAACATCCAATTACGTCCGGTTATCATCCAAAAACTTCCCAAATCCTCCTACTGGCTCAATTAGGTACATCCGCTTCGAAAATTTCKGGCAAATTTATTCGAAAATATTTTCGGGCAAAATCACGTTTCCGCGAAAACCGCCACATTCGAAGGCGTCCAATTAATTTGGTGACCGATGATTTTTACGATTTCATTTTCATAAATGCTGAATTTGTTACGAAAAATTACAGCGATTTCCGCTGCGCTGTTGGCTACCAAACCACCAAAACCCCTTGATTTATTAAAAATAAATTTGACCAATCATATTATCGACGAAATAACGGTTACGACTTATATTTTCATTTCGCGGGCGATATGTTTACTCTTAAAATAAAGTCGAAATTTATTAGCTGTGCAGATTCGTTTTTAAGAACTTGAGTAAACTTTGAAATATGCCGGGGCGTTTTTTTGCGCTGCCGAACCCAATCCAGAATGCTGGCGCCAAAATTCATTTTAATCACGTTACGTGTTATAAAAACGATATTGCAATTAGGAGAGGTCATGTAAACAACAAGTGGCGCCATTATATTATTAATGGTCAGCGCTATATTTGTTATGCATTTTCCTCCAAGTGCTCCCAACTATCCATACGCAATGTTTTGGTTCGTTGGTTCTCAACTTTTACATTCATATCGGCTCGCTCGATTATTCTGCGTACGTTGACAGACTGTATTTTTAATACTTTCAGTATGTCTAGGTCATTCCAGTTCATGTAAACGACGAAAAAAAACCGCAAGAATGTTTGATGGCCAACATGCGAATGACCACCGAAAGGTGTGCGTTTAATTGCAACTTCATCTTGGCTGAAACAGGATATGATAACCGAAATGGGAGCAGGCGCAACATTAAAAGGGCCTACTGTAATACGAAAACGCCATCAAGGTAGACAATATTATGATAAGTTTGTGCGCTAACGAGAATTTAACGACAAAGTTGTTTCTGCGACTCGCCCCCTAATGAGCAGTCCGCACTGCCAAAATTACCCCAAGTGCTAAAAGCTTTACTTAATATTTACTTTATTCGGTGATTGCCATGTGGGTACCAGTCGCCGAAGAGTAGCATATTTATTTGGCGTGGAATTGAACGGTTTCGGCCAATTTCTTATCTAATTGCCTGCGGGAGTCCGCAACATTAACCGATCAAAAGCCATAAAGATGAATTATGACAATTTTAAAATTTATAAAATCCTTGGCGATTGACATGGGCTATAATTTAGTCAGCTTCAGGCGCCAGTCTATTTAAAGCTACGACCCATGAATAATGCAAATCGTGGCCAAAATTACTGTCTCCTATATTTTCCCGATGTTAATTGAAACGGCGAAGAACGCGAACAATTTTTCATTTTACTGGCCAATACAGCAATTGATTAAATCACTGAGCGGTGAACGTTGGTGAAAAGCACACAAATGAAAGAAATCCATGCATGCAGTGTCTACATGGGAAATTAATTAAATTAGGCACGTAGATCGGCATTTCCTTTCATTAATAGCATAAGTATTCCGATCAAATAATGATTTAAGAGTCGAATCGAAACGGTAAAGTAAAAATAAAGATAAAATGCCTTTTTAAGGAGTGTTTAACGCATGTTTAATGCTCCAGCTGTTCACACTGTTTTCAAAAAAAGGACTTTGTCCAGGCTGCAAACAAATGGGAAAAAATGGAACAAAACCAGGCTCTAAACTAAACGGTTTCTTGTAAACATTTTGTGAGCGAAGGCCTCAGGTGGACAACGGCAGTCAGGAATAGGAAATGCGTTTCCTGCCATAAACGGCTGCAGAAATATGCGCGAATATTAATGGGCAGTTCACGGCAAGAACGGAGAAACTACATTTTCCTAAATATACCGAGCGAATAAATTTTTGAAAATAACAACCATATCTAAAGGGGCATTTTTACAGCCCAACATATTCCCAATGACGGCAGCTCGGCTACAAAGACGCGGAAGCGTCGGCAAGAATTATTGCGGCGAAGGGATATGAATATTTAAGCGGCAGGGTGTCCCGAAAACCCGCTGGAATGCCAAAGAGGCCCAGATTTATACCATTTCGGTGTGAGGTCGCTTTCAATTGTAAACTAGGAAAGGTCGCCCCCCTTCTGAAGCGGCGGCAGTCTTTGGCGCAAGTTACCCCGTAAAATATAACAAAGATGGAAATTTACATTTTGTCAACTTCAGTGGTGAACAGTGTAACCACTAGAACTTTGCGTTTTTATATATAATTTTATTCGCTTCTCTCTTGCTTATGAAACTTCGATTGATTCAATCGTTGTCAAAAAACTTTTCAGGCGCTTCCTCAAAGTTGAGCCTCTTTCCCGATTTAAAACCTGCACTTCTAGTTCCAGTTTACGGAAATGTATTCATCGGCAATTTGCTTCAAAAAGTACTTTGTACATCAGAACCAGATCGAGGACATCGAAATATTCAACAAAAATGTGTCTGCTATAAAACGAGAAAAACCTGAAGAAAGTAAAACCCAACAAAGAAACAGCTTAGATAATCAAAAAAACAACTAAATGATCCAGAACAGTTAAAAATGTTGATTGTCGGTGATGTGCATTTATTCAATAGCACGCCTCCACACACACAGACACCTTTCTCTTGTTGAAATATGCGAAGAAGTGAAGGGTGAGGAATAAGCGAACAAATTGGTAAATTACGAGCGGCCGAGCGCATTGCCATGCAATGTTTTTCCTTCAAGTAAAAGTTCGCATGCCAGGAAGCGGCAACCCAGTTTCCTAAAAATGTAAATGAGGAAACTTTGAGCAAACACCTCGACGACTCCTTTGGTAGAACCGCAGCATTATTATCACAATCTTAATGGGCCTATAAAGTCTAGGTTTGCAGCATTTTCTGATTTATTTCCCACCGTGTTTCACAATACGAAAAAAAATGGTGGGACTATGCGTGTAATAAATCCACATTTCTAATGCATTTTGCGGTGTTTGTTTGCTAACGGGTGCCATTTATCTATGCAGTTCGTACAGCTCGAAAATGCGCTTCCGCGTATTCGTTTCTTGTAAGTTAAAAGGTGGTTAACAGAGCGATTTTTTATGCTGCTTTCTTCAGTAAACTGACACAGTAGGGCCCCAATTTAGAAAAAAAAAACCGCCCATATACCTTTTAATGTGATGTCTTTCTAACGTGAATCGGGATTTCAAAACATGCTTTGCCCCCCGATAGGGCTGGAGAGAAATGCGTTGAGCGAAAACTAATGGGCCTCATTAAACATTATTGGGACATAAACAATTCGGAGCTAAGGCACTTACAGGAGTTCGAGTTCTATCTAATCGTGCCCGATCTAACCAACATGTTATTATTGGTGAAAGAACCGAAAATTCGGTGAACCTTATCTCGACATGAACTAGAAAATATCTCATAAATAACTCGAAGCAGTACGATGTGTTAGCACGGCTGCGGCGTAATTATAGCTTTTTGGGAAGCGGCGAACGGCCATTCCGGAATTTTAATTATATGTTTTTCGGTCCTGGAATTGGATCCAGAGTCGGGGAAAAACTGCCTTCGGAAATTTATCCAAGTCGAAATCCACCGCCCAACCAACTTTTGATTCGGACTGGACAAATTCCAGTTTTCTTTAATTTCTGAATGAAATCCCCCCAAATAATATGCGAATTGTCACAAACAATGCACATGAGTAAATCCCCTAGCCCGTCATAACTTGCACATTATTATTCAGCGAAACCCCACGATCGGTTAAGAAGATAAACGAGCCAGTAAATTACCCAAAAACCCTTTATTATGTGTTTCCTTTACGCAAAGCCAAAAACCTGTTATCTTTTTTCGGAATTTATATGGCAAAAAGCCCATAGATATGCAAATTGATACAGATATAAAATAATGGAGGATGTCGTAACCGAAGCGGTTTCAAAGATTTAGGGGGCCTGCTCGTAATTTACAGCGGTTTTACTATTTTGATTGTGAATGATGGGTGTAGAGTAAAAGGTAAAATGAACTGGCAAAAATCGCTAGAGCTTCGAGTGGAGTTTTCAATATGTGGATGTTTCACATAGAAAAATTTGCTGAAAACGTGCCTCACTTTCAAATATTGTCGCTGAAGCTAAAAACAATGATGTAACTTCAACTATATTGATCTGTTCAACTGTTCAATTAATGGTTATCTTTGATTAAAAATTGCCACTCTGCGTTGAAATTGCAAATATTGAGCCAGGTAAAAGCGCCATACCGAGCATGTCTTGCTAAAACAATAATTCAATATTGACTCGCATAATGCGCGGTTTGATCATGTCACTAACTCTAATAACACGGCGCTAATGAAAAAAATCCAATCAACTGAAGCAAGTGGGTTCTGTGCAAATATTGGCAATTGCCTATTGTGTGTTATCTGCGATGTAATGTTCTAAAACGAGCAAATTGTCAATAAATATCGAATAATCATCGTGAGACTGATTGTTTGGGGCACTTCAGCCCACTCGTGGCATACCAGATATTTAAATAATATTTCATACCTACATGGTGTTTTGCAACGCGTTTTCAGATAACCGAGGGATTTTGAGGAAATATTTCCACGCACTTTGGGATAAACTGTGCAGGGTTAAAAAATCCAAAATCAGTAGCTTTCCACGTAGCAACAAGCCATCCGTCAAGTACAAAGCCAATTCGACGTGGCGCTCTTGTAATCAATTTATCGAGCATTTTTTCTGCCATTAATTCGTCGCTGTCAGCCCCGACGGCTTAGCAATCTCTATTATTCCAATAACACGCGCTTTGCTCATAAAATCAAATATCCCCAGATTCCCCAGCCGCCCCCGCATTTCCCCTCCTCGCCCTTGTGTCTGGCTCTCCCCCTATCCCAATCCCCAGCCACCTTGCACCCTACGGCCCTGCTCAGTCACGTTGCCGTATCTTCAACTAAATCCAGAAAATCCCTAACTTCTGGTACGGTACAGCACATTGAGTTTTCAACCCTCATTCCTTCACTATGCTTACAGAAGTACGCGTTTCAAAAATGACAAACGTCAAAACGTGACATTGGAAAAATATGGTCCGATGCGAGATTGACACCCTCGACTTCTTCCCAAGTGCGAGTCTCATGAACGAAAATGCACAGTTTTCGCCCTTGTATCGAAAACTGCTATTCGCGAGTTCAAAAGTATTGTTCTACGTTCAAAATGTCATCAACCCCAATAACTAAGCAAGTCTGACAAGTGTCAACTGTCACTCTACAACGAGTAATTTGACGTTTCGCAGCGCCACCATCGGCAGTTAAACTCGCGAATTCTGCCAGACAAGTTGTCATAATTAGTGCGGTCTGCACATCTCAGCAACAAGGTAACCTGGACATTGAGAAACTGGTGCCGATCCAGTAAATCTGAATGAAAGCAATGTGACAACAATGTGAAAAGGGCTGGCGCGTCGTCGGGACTTATTGATCAGCAAAACCCGGTTGTCCCGACCCAACGCCAGCCGCCGACCGCCGTCGACGTCTCCGTTGTCGGCGTCGCGACGCACCGAGGCGTGCGGGGGATGGTGGCGGCGGCGGATGCAGCGGGGGCGGCCAAGCGTGCGTATGGGGCAGGGGGTGAGGCAAACGTTACGCACAAACCAGGCGGGAACGGTGGAAAAGAGGCGACGAACACATCGGAAGGGTTGAGGCGTGATGGGGGTTTATTAAAATTAGCAGTTATCATTTCGGCTGACCTCATTTTTCTTCATTATGCTGGACTGATTATGGACGTGGGTAAAGTGGGATCAGCACGCACAGAATTTCAATATCAAGGCACCTCGAATAGATCGCCATGAAACATTTCCTGAGAAATGCATTGGTGGCAGGGGACAATTGAATGGCCAGCTCGGTCTCCCGATTTGACCCCACTTGACTTTTTCCTGTGGGGTCATATGAAAAATGCCGTTTACCGCAAAACACTTTCGGACTTTGAAATGGACTTGAGATAGAAATCCTTATTCCCCCTCTTGGAGGGTTTGGAATTCGACACCAAGTCTASAAAAACATCAACCTAATTCGCAGGATTAGCAAAAGTCAAATACGCGCAGTTACTTGRTTTCCTCATATGATTTTGAGACGACTCAACTTGGCGCGCTTAGACAAACTATTAAATTATCTGATGTCTATGACATTGAAATGGCAAAGTCGATAGATAGATGGGCAATGTAATTACTACAGCCGCTTGGAACAACCTTTAATCCCTGGGCGCACTAATTTAATTGCAAATAGTATCCTTAAATGAGGCGCAATTTCGCGAAAATCATCGGCAAACACCAATGCATGTGTGTCTCTGCCATTGGATGGTCTCTGAACCCGAATAAACACCATACCAAACGCCGCGCAATATCCGACCACAAATACGCGAAAACTAGCAAAATCTCAAATTTTTCCCTAGTTAAATTCAAACTAGCTTTATTACTATGGACTGTTCAATGAACGTAAATATTTGCATCAAAGCAACTCGGAAAATTATTCAATTAGCAAGGGACTCTGTACCCACGTATTTATTTAAGTGCAAGTGCCGGCAAAATCGTTGTTTAAACGCTGCGCTCACACTGATAAGAAATAAAATACAGGACGATTCAACATTGGCGTGGATCATAAATTGAGCAACAAAATATTTCAAAAACCAAAAAAATTGCGATGTTTTAAGAGGCTCTAATGCCGCGTGCATACCTAACGAGTCAAATCTTCAACAAATTCCTTTGATGCTTCGTCAAAACACCGACGGACGATCGATTTTCTGTTGAATTTTTTGAATGTCTGCATTAAAACTTCAAACAGGCATTTTCAGTTGGCTCAGTTTGCGTCTATTATGCACAAGTTCTGTCACCCGCAACTTTCATTCAGTTCTTCGCAACATTTGAAACCTCTTGGAAAACTTTCCATTTTCAGGGGGTTTAAGGGTAGACCACTGTCGGAAAAACACCCACAGGTCAATGGCTGGCCCTGCAACGTCTTCCTGTGAGTTTAAATAGATGTGCAGCCATCAAACAGTTGACTAATACCTCATTATCACTGACTATCACCTCGGGACTCGTAAAACAACCGAGTTGATAAATGGCCCGTGGAAAAGCCGCCAGCTTCCTTTGCAGTGTTCTTTCAGTTCGTCCTAGTTTCAGGGAATTTTTTGCAAACCGAACCCCCAAAAAGAAAACATGCTTCTCTCTAGCTGGTCGTTAATGCAAAACGATCCCGCGAAGATTTATTAACGGAGGTGGATTTTGAAAGGCCATAAATAACGATACTCCGACTGCACAGCCGCATTGATTACACGCTCGATTTACGAGCAAGTGCGAAACTCATATATAGAGGATAGCGATTTTCAGCTCATGTTAGTAATGGTACCAGTCCGAGTAGGAAGTGGAACGGACTATGAGGAATGGCTTTTAATAATCTGCCATGTGGATTGTTCGCAGCCGAAGCCTTATGAATAGTTGATCAATCGCTGGAACCCCACCAAGAGCGCTTTTGTCCGAAGAGGAAATGAAACCCCAATCTTCAAGCAGATAGCAAAGCAGCAAATGGATTTCTTTCACAATACTGGCAACATTGTGATGGTAACCGTGGAATTTTTTCAGTTGTCCGAAGGCGGGCGATGCCAGACATCAATAATAATAACTGTACTTTGCGATCAACGATACCGCGATATTATTATTGCCGTGGCAAGCACGGCAAGCTACTGCCGTTTTTGAATTACCGACGATTGTCATCATTTCTTATCTGGAGGCGCAGCCAAACGGTAGCCGTGCGGTCGCGAGGCTCGCAAGACGCTTTCCATGAACGGTATCATTTGCATCGTCAAATCGGCCAAATTAAAATAATTGGAGGCTGATGAACGGGCTGCATGTTTTTCATCCTCATCACTGACCTGAATACATCGGACCAAATCGGGCAACTTGAACACTTCCTGTTTACTTCACTTGTTTGCTTTATGCAAACGCTATTCAAGCTTGAGCACCAAATTTTACAGCCTGATAGGAAGTCTCCCATGATTAAAGGCCTGTAACTTCTTTATTTCTTTATCATTTATCCACTTCCGAAAGAAAACTACATTTACATATTTGCAATTTGATCAGCTTTTGCCTTGACAATAGCTTGAGAGGTGCCAATACGTTGATATTCCCGCAAAGGGGTTTCCTTGAGATCCTCCAAAATACCCCCAAAATAACTCCTTTGCTTTTTGGACTCGTAACTTCTATTTGATCAGCAGTAGAATCGTGCGCTTTTCGGAACTTGTAGAGCTTGACTTTCAACTCATTGTTCAATATGTGCTGCATTCAATCAAGCGGTTTCAGGTTTCAGTTCAGCAGCGATTTTTCTTCTACTCCAATGCGGATTTCGTCCGATTCGTGCCTTCACTTTTCGAATGTATTGTCCTGAGCTTCGCGGCCAAATAAACAGCAATCACACTGTCATGTTCGCATTGCAGCGCGTATATCTTCTTTTCTATTCAACTTGGAATAAAATGCTTCTAAACATATATAACTTCATCAGACATCTTCATCCGGAGCTTTTGCATCGCGCCCAGATTGACTACCATTTCAGATGCATTGATAATGGCAACAACGTGTTGTCCCGCATATTGTTACTGTAGATCCCGTTAGTGCACTTTGCCGATCCTAATGTTGCACCGGAGGCGCAACCTGCATTCACGATTTGCGACCGGAGCCCCGATAAAATCCCATTCGTTTTAATTTTCGCGTGCTCAGATCGAAAACACGACCTAATAGATCTTGCCGCATCGACAAGCCACCTTAATCTACTTAACAGATCTAACACTGGCTGAACATCGACCAGCACTGAAGATTTACTATGAAGAGAACTAGAATACACAGAACACAGTAACCTTTCCTGGATGCAAACGCTTCTCCTGCAACTCTTCTGGGTTATTTTCACACCAAAACCAACAATTGCGTTGGCACCTGGCACAACCAAAAACGATTTTATTTTTCAAAATTTGAACCACTCTCAAGTTGCACTAAATATTTCAAGCGATAACTTTCCTTTGCCTCAAATCTTCAAACGACTGATAATCGCGTAATTTCTAACAAACTCTCAAACATCGTCTCTTATTTCCAACTTGGGGGACTTGAAGGGTTCTTTACCGTTTCCCAACTGACCATATTAAACAACCGCTTGCACTGATGAAGCGGCGGCCCACAAAGGAGAACTGTTCAGCTGGTCCACTACATTTCATATACGAGGGTTGATCGCTTTCTACTGTTTGTATTCGCCCAAAAAACGATAAATTCGTCAACATTACGGCATGAATTGCTGCTGGTTGCCAACTCACACACAAAACCCCATAATTACAGTGACTGGGAGCGCGTTGCAACTAAGTAACGCGTACCTACAGTGAATTGCAGCATGTTTAGCACCAAAGAACGACCAGAATGAGGCACAGGTTTACAAGCGCAACCGACAATTCTCCGCAATAAATTGCTCGGAACCTTTAAATACTGCATGGAGTGACATAAATACAGCGATAATCCTGTGTAATGGCACTCTTCCGCAATCGAGTTCTCATTAACATAATGGCGAACAACCCACTCAATTACGCGATGGTGCTCGATATATTTGTGACAGAAAACCGTGCCCCTTGACGCTTATCAGAAAATTTTCAGTCTTAAAAGAAACTTACTTCCATGCAGCGTTATTCTTATTTAAGGAAATCAATAGCTTAATCGCATCAATAACTTAACCTAGTTATACCGGGTGATCCAAAATTAATAGGGCAACCAGAGCCCGCTTCAATCAAAAACAATCCGGCGTTAAGAGATTATATCGTTTTTCCAAAAGAGCTGGTTGCGGGTTTAGGAAAAATTGAATAGTATCCGACGCCAGCTGCATGCCCGATTTTCGTGCGGGGTTTAGATGTTGCTGGAATTGTCGTACAAAGCGTTTCGTGCTTCCAAACAATAAAGCGGGTGCAATTCCTCATTTATCCCTATTGTAGTCGGCGACGTTTCCGAGGAAAGCTGCAATATTTCTTTTTGCTTTTAAAGCTCGATGGCAAAGCGCACACAACGCGCCCATACATCCCATAGATTTCCACTATCTGGAAAACTTCCGGAAACTCTGGTTTTTATAGGGCATGTTTAGAAAAATGCATTTTTCTCGTCAACCAGCTATGTTAGGTAGGATGATTCAAAATCAGGAAAATTTCGCATTTCACTTGGAGCTTTTCGATCGGTTTGGCAGCATGGTACAGTCACCAATATGGTAGACTAGACATCAGCAAATATTTGTCAGGTGAGGGCCTTCCCGAGAAGAAATCGCGGAACCATAAAATGACTATCAGATGAAAGGCCAACAAACGTTCGGTCACGATTTACTAGTCGTTTTGTATGATAATTTTTTGACCACGTAGGTGATGCTAATAATAGATCTTGACACCAATAGGCCGAAAATTTCGTTGGTACGATTGTACGACAGTTCGTGACTAATCATTTGAATATCGCCAAACTTGTGAATGATTTCCAGTTTATCAACACCTGTTCGTTTAGCTAACTTCGTCAACAAATGCTTGTCCAAGAAAGCCTCTTGCTAGTTTCTCAACCGGCCATGTCAAACCTCCGCTTGTGGTCGTGCCACGGCGGGTCGCCAAACAACTGGTCCACTACGTTTTATATACGAGGGGGAATTTTATCGTAATTGAAGAAACAACAGTGTATAATACCACCGGTTCATTGGCTTAACTTTCGCCAACAAATCCATAGCGAAGATCACTTTACCATGTACACACTTCTAAACCTTCAAGAAAAACCTCATATCGAAAGGAAAGTTGAGTTCCATTGAAGCATCCACCGAACATTCCAACAATTGGAAAGTGGCAAGTGACTTCCAGTTCTCACAGCCTCACTCGCACCGAAATTCGCAATTTTACTATTTCGAATTCAATTATAAATCGTCCGTTAGTAGAGTAGTGAATTTAACAGCATTTTATCAAACGCAAAAAATCCGTGATAAATTGCCGTTCACGCACCGATAGGGATAATAATATTTCTTCTGCCGTACAAGGCGAACTAATTAGGTTTTCTTTCAGTCGAGGAAAATTCTTGTTAATATTAAAACATGCGGTAATTGGCCTTTTAAGTAAACGGCAAATCTTTCAAGCAATAGATCACTAGCCGGATACAAAGTGCACTCTTCATTGCGTCAAAAGAGTGCAACAGACAAAGCCAGGTCAGCTATTTGCTAATAAGGTACTTGAGCGGCAAATCGAATGTATAAAAATATCGCGATTAAGGCAAAAATAGCCAAACAATAGACAGGACAGATTACCAGATAGACAAGTAAATGTAAGTGTGTTTTTTAACGTTATCTTTAATACTTTCATTGACGTCAAACGTGGCAGACTGTAAATAACACCGCAATGTACTTAAGATCTTGAATTCCACAATCGGACTGCGTAATGATTGTCTGATCTAAAATCACGCACAGAAACCAGGAAAAAGTCACAATCACTCATACTTAGGTATTCGCGGGTCCTCAAATCAAGTAAACAATGTGATGACTAGTGAGGTTTAAGAAAATGGTAACACCCCAACCTTAAATGAGTCGGTTTCCCAAAAAGGTCAAATTACAAAGCAAATGTTTGTTCTTCACACGTGCAGTTGAGTTCGAAGTCTGCTTAGGCAAAGCGAATTAGTGTAGCTGTTAATACAAATCCGAAAAGCCAGTTTGCTTCCCCTAATTAAGACAGCACGGAAATGTGGAAGATTCTAAGAATCTTAGCGCCACGTAATCTCGAAAGTTCACGCAGAAAATACGAAGCGTTTCAAATCGGTTTTACGCACTACGTTTTCAACATATTCGTTTTGGAAATGACACTCTGGAGCGTAGTTGAGCAAAGTTCAGACTTCAACAATTAAAAGTACCCATTTGAGGAAAAGTTCAAATTAATAATTTGCCGGAAGGATAATTTTGTTTGGGGGGTTAAAGTGGCCTTAACGAATTGCCCTCAAGAGTGACGAATTAATAATGGACACGTGTGCTCGGAATTAGGCCAAATACTCAAAACCCGAAAAGTGTGCAATTTACATAATTTTACAAATTCAAGTTTATACATTTATGCATGTAATTAGTGTTCGTGTCTGAGATTCTGAAACAAAAAGCTGACACTTGAAAGCTGACAAAAGCTTCAATCCTTAAACGCCCTAGACAAATTAGGAGACCTTAAATTTCCAGCAAACATTCATCCCAATTAGAGAAGGAGTTGCTCTAAAAATTACCATTTTTAGTAGGAATTCCATACATTTATATCGGGAGTAATCTAACCCGGACCCCAAAATACAAAGATATAAATGAGTGAATTTTAAGCGTTATTGCAGATAATTATAGACCTAGACTGGCTGGATGGTCGTAAAGGAAAATTGCTCTATTCCGAGTGGTACAACTTGTAATAAAATAATTGAATGAAATTCACAGGCCTGGACTTAGCACTTTGGCCCTGAATAAAAATTACCATTCCCTACAAACGCAAAAGCATCACATCTAATATATTCATGAATTAAATTGGTGATCAAATTCAATTATCGGCGCGCAAAGATGGCTGTTATAGTTTAGAAATTGACGCAACTGGATAAAATGTAAATGTTGTTATTCTATTTGCTGTTTAAAATAAAAAATTGCAGTTAATTTGGGCCACAATCAATTAATTACACGGTTATTACATAGAAGCCCATATGGATCATGAGTAGTTTATACACTCGAAACATGTTGGGTTTTTGACAAGCCTGTAAAAAATTTCTTTGCAATCGCACCCGGTAACCGCTGTCGATTCCAGCCGAACTCTCTCGCCTCTTTCCGTCGCTGTGGCCAGAAGCAAGAGAACAGTATCTTCTTGTCGCGCCCGTCCATATACCAGGGCTCATAGCTAATTAACTCAACGAAATCGAGCAAAAACATTTTGTTAGAGAAACTGTTCGCATGCAATAATATTGATGTTGAGACTAATATAGTGACGGCAAGGGCAATCGCCTTGAGACAAGCTAGTTTCTGATCGAAAAAAATATATTATATCGGTGTTGACAATCAATATTCAAGAGTGCCGACAGGGTCCAGCGGCTCGTTTGGCCTCGACACAGTGGCACGCTATTTCGCAACTTTCGTTTGCAACTTTGGTTCTTGTTGTGACACCCTGAATACATTTGCTTATTCAATCCTGTCTGTTGCGTTTGCTAAACCCCGTTGTTCCAATCTACTCGATTGGAACACAAATAACCACGCGCCACGAAATAATTTAAGTTAATTGTTCAGATGTCTAGATTCTCCTCTCTTCTAGATGTACCTTTTGTGTATGGTTTATAATTTTTCTGTTAATCCTGTGAATTCATGTACCTACAAAGGATATCAAATCGGGCATTTATAAGCTTCTCGGTTGGAAACTGATGTCGAGCAATAAATCAGACAGTTCCTATCCATTTCTATTCTACTTGTAAAGCTAACGCGTGAGAAGTGTTTTTTAATGCCTTTATTCTTCGCTACCTGATTTATGACTGTGGCAATGCTTGAACGCTTTTTTATCTTCTATTGTTGATAATGACCAAAGCACGCTTTCAACTACATCAAACGTTTTACACATTTTGATTAATTTGCCGGTGTTTCTATTTGCACCATCATCAAACGGCGACAAAATGCTTTAAAGGTGTGGAAGGAATGAGCAGAAAGCTGAAAAACAATCGGACGTCCAGAGCTTACCAAATGAATGAAAAGAAAACAGTGACGACCTAAGTTAACGGTGACTATAAAACAGTGGTCAAGATCAATGGAATATTAATGAAGCACTTAAACCGTGCAGAACATGTTACGGTTAAATGTAGAAAAGGAAGCTCAAACTGGTGGTCTACCAGAATCTACAAAAATCTACCAGAATCCGAATGAGTGACTTCGGAAACCCATCCAGCTAATCAATCAATTTCAACGCGGAAGAACTGTGGATTTAGATTATCCCATTTAATAAACGAATGGAAATTTATTTAATAATTCAATGCGTGCTTTAATTATAGCTTAATAACAAACTCCGCGTGGTTGCCTACTGTAACAATGGCGGGAAGACGGAATAATACGTACGCACCATTGTTTATGATTGATGAACACGAATACAAAGGTCCATTTGATTTGTATAATACAAACGAACAAATGATGGGTGAGCTTGTTTCGGATGTGTATTCGGTAACATTACGGGTTCAAATCAAAGTTAAATCAACACTGGATTGACACTGTTTTCTTCATCTTCATGATTGAATGGATCAACTAGATCTTTCTAGATAGTTGATTTGCAAGCCAATTACTCTTCCAACTTCATTAATGGTTTTTCTGTAAATCCGTCTGGTTGCTCTCAACTAGTTCTAATCTGAATATTTCTCCAACTTACCACCGTTTAACATTCTCGGTCGTTTTCAGCTAATTTTTGAACGTGGATGACACCAGTTCCGTCTTTTTGGCAACAAATCCCAGTTTACTTTGGTGGAACTTTAGAAAAACAATCGGAATGGGCATTGAACGAACTGGCACCAATGCCGATCGTGGCTTTCGCTCTCCTTCCTTGAAGGCCATCGACGGGCCATGGTTCCATGGTTGATGTTACGAGAGAACCCACCTACCAATCCGATCGTACAGCTACGAATCCGTTGAAATTTTCACCAATTTCGATCCTTGTAGAAGTACGATCTTCTGCATTCCAGTAGGTGTATTTCTGGTTAAAACCCAATCAAAGTTCACTGAAGAATTGGATTCGGTCTGAAACTGTGTAGTTCTTCAACAGCTCTACTTCAGTCTTTTCACGAAAAAAATTAAAACGCGCTAGATGCCCCTTAGAAGCGAGAAATGTTACGAGCTCATTGAAAAACATGCTAGAAGCTTCAGGTTGAGTGGTTTTTGAGCATTCATGATCTTTAATTGATGATTTCGTGAAACATTTTTTATATGTGCATATTACGAATCTTCTTAGGTCGGGACATATTGGGACGCTTCTCAGGTCGGAAACAGTCAATTGAACACAAAAATGCGCATGTAAAATTTTGATTTCTGACCCCAAATTTCATAAAGGGTGGAAGTGTTTTGAGCAGTCTGAATCTTTAATCGATGAAGGGGTAGAGAGATTTTTAGTAGTAGAGGGTTTTTTATTCAAAATAGTGTTCCAAAATCCCTCGAATTCTACGTCAACATCAAGAAAAGAAAGCGAGGAATGCTAGCAGCTCATTGATGAACACGATTGACCATTTCTGATCTGCAATAATCAAACATTTAAACCCATTTTGCGATGTTCTTAACTTAAGCAATCACCTAATTCAGTAGTTGGTATTTCCTTGTTTTAGACTCAAATATATTCATCATTTACGCATGCACAAAAATCCACAGCTTCCACAACATAAAGCTGAGATTCAAGCACAACAGCCAAAAGACGACCAGTAAGAAAACTTGCGAGAAAAAAATCCCTTACCACTCACATCCCATACAAAATGGGTCTTGACAAATACAGGCTTTGGTGGTGGTACCGATACCAGAGAAAAACCGCTTACACGGCCTTTGGACGATATCGGCTAATTAATTACGTTTTGCTTTCACCAATTTAATCGAGCAACTACTGTTTCAGACTACTGTGTATCTTTTCGTGTGACAAATGAGCGAGATAACCAAGAACGGTACTTTGTCAGATGTCTGCGAACCGATACGGGCCAGTTCACCGGCCACTTGTTCTCTTGCAAGCACGTCCACTCTTTTCCAAACTAACCAAGCACACATTATTGGAAATTTGAGTTGAGCTCCGATGTCTTTCTTCCATCTTGAAGACGCAAGATTTTCGAAAAAGTCATTAAGAGTCCCTGCATGCAGACAACACATCCATTGGCGTCCAATTTGCAGACAAGGTTGGCAGATAAAAATGCAGTCGCCTCGAGGATTAAGGATTTACATCTCAATATAATAACAGGAGTGTCACAACTCCAATTCATTATAACGAGAAATTATTAGACCTAGTCAACATTAATCGACTGTGCAGCTCGACTCAAATTGCAACATCCCGTTGGAAATTATTACGACTCGCATTACATGTAATTAATGGATGTGAGCCAATGTTTATGATGAATTTAAGCGGCGTTTGTGGATGAACGACCTTGGTTGCTAATGGAAAGGACATTGCAAGCGAAGTGTGGGCTCAGATTTATCCATTCGATGTCAATGTGTGAATAGTTCACATATTTTGCTTCACAAGCCCAAATTCTTTTTCAATTTGATTCGGTAAAATATTCAACAAGAAACGGTAATAGGTAGTCTTCGATTTGAATTCATCTCGTTATCAGGACATTGCCACTACAACTTGAGCGATGTAAATATATACAAGAATGTTGAAAAACACCAATTACTTAAACATTTGATGCTGCGATAAACTGACTGATGCAAATACGCTTTTCGGGTATTTAAATCTTAAGCCTGCAAGATATGCGACATAAACACGCGAAAATTGGGTCGTGATTCACACACGTAAAAATAAATGGATAAAAAACTGACAAAAATACGCGCACAATAAAACCCCTCATAAGACCGATTCAATCACACAAAGCGCCAATTACAATCAATTTCGAGTAAATATTAAGTGTGACGTTCATATCATAACATAAATAATAGGAGATAGGCAATGTAATGACACAAATTAATATCAAAACACGATAGGAAGTTATGCTCAATAAGCCTAGAGTTTGCGATGATACGGAAAGAGGTTATCGAAAGGGTTACTATGTGTTAACAATGACCGTTCGCTTCAAGCTGAGCAATATTGTTCAATTATTACGCTTCAATTGCAAAGAATCAGCGCTGTTTAAAGGAATAAGATCATGAACGAAATTAGATCAGGGGATATCCGGCCGCTATTGCACAAATGGTTGCCACTGTCGATTTAATGCATCTAATCAATAAACATTAAAAACTAATAGCCGGTTTAATGCTGTGGAAAACCAGAATGTCCTAAAGAATTTAATTGCAATATAATAAGAGCTGTTCCAAGCTTGAAGCCTTCAAGCCTAAAACCGCGAAATCCTAAACTACTTGAAAAAAAATGTGTTTAGCTTTTGCCAATCCCGAACGCAGCCCGCATCGGTTATCTCCCTCACGCTCATAGGCGTCTATGCGCGATGCACAATAATCTGTGCATAACCGCGTTCCAACTTGTTACGTTCACGGCTTACAATCTTAATTTTAAGCGAGACTTTTGCTCGCAAGTTAAGCAAGTTAAAATTCCCTTGAAATTATAGAAGAATTTAACTATAGAACAATTAATTCTACTTCTTGCATCGTTTTCCTAGTATCGGCATCAATTGAATGCAATTTTCACGATGGCAAAATCTCACTTTGAAAATTGCCCCATCGTTTCTCAGTCTTGCTGCACACTGAGGTGTCTACGAAAACAATTTAAAGCCTTGTTGTCCGAGGCTGTTTAGCCGTAATGGCGATAATTACGTGTAAGTGGGATGTTGCAATTTTGCCGAGGCGACACAGCCACTCTCATAAACCATCGCGTTTAAAAACAATGAGCCTTATTAATGCCAATTTAGAATTGTAGGATGGCGCTTTCAGTAAATTATTGGCATTTGTTGCATGCCTTCTGTGTTGTTCGTTTGGGTCAATTGCCCTTTGCAAATAGTCACCGATTCGACGAGTTATCGCACTGGCAGCCAAACTGCGTTTGCTTTGTCTCAACCCATCGATATCTGTTTGCGAAGATGAATTATTAATGTGCGTCATTTCGACGCTTGACGGTCTTTTGCGATAAGGATTCAAACGAATGAGGCCAATTTCCAAACCCTCAACTAAAGACTTAAAAAATACTGTCTCTTATTAGCGAATTAAACGAAACTCAAGATACATCAAGTGTCATTTGTTAAGAGTCGTTGTCCTTTTCGTGAGATGCATTTTATAAGGCAACAACTAATTTGCTTTATACTTTAGCCGCTTGCCCACATTTTGTTGCAAAAACAGTACGACTTATCTCAACGCCGATCATTACAATTGCACATTGTGGATGCATTTGCGTCGTTTCACTCCAAATTTGAAACAGTTGCAGGTTTCAACCTGACCGAATGTGGTGCGGCACTTATCACATGTTGATCTGGACGAGAGAAATGCCTTGAATAATTAGACTTGGAGCGTTGGCGGAATGCACAATTATCAGAAAATCGGGATTTTTTCCGTCACTGTGATGAATGGGCGGATAAGGTTAAGGAGACGTGCGAACGACGCACAGGCCATCCTTAGCAAACAGCATCGATTTGAACAGCTGCCGCTAAAAGACCTGCATTATCATTGATTCAGTAGTTGCGACCTTGGCGTATCATTGCATCAAAAAAAAATTCCAACTATCTCACGAGCGCAATCACAGACCGTAAATACATCGTCCTGGCAGCATAGTGAATAAACAGATGCAATAATAATAGTCATTACGAAAGCATAGACGGTCTGGTGCCCAGAAAATTGCAGGCTATCGAATTTGATGTGTCTACGGATTACCAAAATGTGCTATTTTCGTTCGAAGCACTCATCGATTAATCGGCAATAGTAGAGATTGAGAACGAGATTTATTATCAACATCAATCGCTTAATGACCAGAACGACCATTCGACTGGTTCGAACGCGGCAACCATTCGCTGTTCTCACAGAACCAACACGACGAACCTTTCAATAGCTCTTTAGCGGAAATTAATCGATGTTAGCTGATTGCTTTTATGTTCGCAGCAAGAACACCCCATAAAATCCACTTATATTGTTTTATTCGTTTGATGGTTTCAGATGTGAATATATTGAAAATTCTACAGTTTTTGCCAGCACTTTTTCATCAATAATTTTCTCGCTTTACTGATTGCAGTCCAGGGACTGTCTTTGTCTCAGGAGACGAACGAAAAGGTTCTTAGGACTTACAAAAAAACTCCATAATACCTTGAAAAACACATACAAACGAAAAAAACTCGATAGACATAGATTTGGTTCCGACCGTTCGTTCAATCACTTGCAAACTGATTAAAAGCCGCATTTTAAGGGCAGAGAAAGGGCATCATTATCAGAATTGCGTAACCGTTTTACGACATTTACCGACAACGCTGCCAACCGGAATTGAATTGAATATTCGATTGCATGTTTTAGAAACACCGTACGGATGCAAATTGAAAATTTGCGCACCTTAAAACCTCAATTGCCTCTATTAAAAGTCACCTTGTGTCTTATCGCAAACACGCAAAGTAAACTGATGATCTGCCACGTGGCTCGAAATAGTGCAGTCGCATAAAACCGGTCTTCAACAATTAAAAAATCGATGCCTGCGAAAAAATGTGATTTATTGCAATCGCTTCCGCATCCTGATCAAACCCAAGATCGGTTATTATAAAATGCTAATCAAAGCGCCAATTGGCCATTTGAAACATTCCCGACAATAGCAAGCAGCTGCAAATGTGAAAAACAAGCCACGACGCAATTTTTTTTCGTACAAACTCCGTCTAAACGACGACCTTTTATGTCAACTTAGCTATTTTGTTTCGGGCAACAAACTTTTTCGAAGTGTTGAGCACGAGAAACACAATACGGTGGCTGGAACCGAGGTCAATGTGGGGACAAAGAAGCGAATTCACTGAATGCCAAAAATATTAATGCAATTTAACACGTAATTAGCGAAATGTATTCAAATCCAAAATCCCGACCATCTAAAATAGGAGCATTTACCATAATTTAACGACCGATAAATGGCGATTCGCAAGGTTAATGGAAGA
The DNA here is from genome assembly GCF_020466585.1 of Dendroctonus ponderosae. Taxonomy (NCBI): domain Eukaryota; kingdom Metazoa; phylum Arthropoda; class Insecta; order Coleoptera; family Curculionidae; genus Dendroctonus; species Dendroctonus ponderosae. The sequence continues at coordinate 18,959,361 of NW_026018165.1, read as the reverse complement.
TAATTAAACAGATTGCAGATACGCGTATGACGGCCGATGCAATAAATTCCTCTTATTTTAGAAAGTTAGACGGGACATAACATTCTCCTATTTTTTGCCATCTTGTCACTTTTTCACTAGTTTGCTGTACAAGCAGATAAAATATATGTATTTTATTCTTTGAAAACTTAACCAATTTTTCCCCGTTAATTTCTCAATCAAAGCTTTACAGCAGCATTTCGATTTGACTCCTCAAAGTCAGCTACTCTTCGGCCCGAATGTCCAAAGAAACTAAATCGTTTTCTTCATTGCGGCTATTAAATGCCCGTTAAACACGCACCTAAGCTGAAAAATGTCCGATTCTCTCTTAAGCTTGTAATAACAGACCCAATTTCGTGTTCCGTCCGGGCAAAACCGAGTGATAAGCCGCAAAAACAATCAACAATTAAAAAACTGGGGCGTGTATGAAAAACACCCAACAAAAACCGAAACGCTTGCTTGAAATGTCACAATTGTTCCAAGTTTGGCTAGTCCAGAATGGGCCTTCGAACCATTTCTAGAACGAACACGACAAGCTAATTTCTAGCATCTCCTTAGCGGATGATACAAGCCAGATTGCAACCAGTCGTGTGTGGTTGTATGAAATGTTCGCCGTGACTGGCGTAATCGCTTTATAATTATAGCTTTGCCTCAATGATGATGAGTTTAGACGTGGCCCTACCCATTTCAGTGATTTGACTAAACCGCCTGCTGAAACACGAAGAAAACCGTACGAGGGCAAATCGGAAAACCACAACAAACTTGCATGGTTTTGAACAACAGCAGAGCTCATAGACGGACCAATAGAGGAAATTTTGAAGGCGATTGGCACCAAACCCGGGGGGCTTTGAAAGCAGTGGATTTAGAGGTGGTTTTAACGCGAATTCCTCAATGTTAATAGGAAACTTTTTAATCTCCCTCGTTTTGTCTCATGCATTTTTATACCTAAACGTATGGGTGCTGCCATGCAATAATCCAATTAACCGGCCGGCTTTTTTCCATATAGAAACGATCTTGAAAGCTCTGAATATAATTGTGTAATAATACGCAACAGTGGTATTTAATCAAATACATATATTCAGTTTGAAGTTGAGAGAATAGAGAAAAACCCCCCATCAGCTACAAAATGATGCGAACTGCAAGGCAAATTTTGGTCGAAATAAACATGTTTTGTCATCTTATAACAAACATGTATTATATTATATTGCTGTTTATTCCCTGTCATTTATAACATCGCATGGCGCCTTAAAATAATAATAATAATAACAAATTTATGACGCATTAAATTATGTTGTGAGATATTGTCTAGATAGGCGAGATAACCAATCAATGGCGGTTCGCTAGACCTAAAACTATACAGAAATAAAGTTGTTTTCAATTCCGATATATTTTTAAAGTAGAGAAAATACGATCGTGACGCTACTATCGAGCTATGTGTTTGGACCATATAAAAAGTTACGTGTTTAATTTTTTTGGCATTCTTCATTTCATTGTCGAATTCTTCTCGCCTATTTATGTAACCTTTTAAGACCGCAAGTCGAAATTGGTTTTTATCGCAAATTTCAATTTTCTGGCTACTCACAATTGCTTGTGCAATTGATAAGATCTCAACTATTTCAAACAATTATTAACGGTTTTTCCATTACGAAATGGAAACGTTGTTCTCCAAATTACCTGAGAAATTAGGAACAAATTTTTGAATTTTGCAAACAAAAACAAGTCAGCAAAACAACCAGCCGAGTGGCATGTATGAAAACCGCTACAGCGACAATTATAAATAAATTTGTACGGAGGTTTCATGACCGATGCATTAAGATGAAAAATAATACAAAATGGAAACGTCTGCCTTGTTTAGAACGGATGTGTATTAAGCTGCAAGTAACTGTACGTTTAATGATGTCAATTTTGAAAAGATAAGTGTTTCGAGATCTAGAATGTGCTGGGTTTTTCGCATAGAGCTTTCTTAAGCAGTAATTAAGCTGTTCGCCATATAAACGAAAAAAAAAACGTAGAAGAAACAGTTGCATTGACGGTTTTTCCACTGAATGGGGTTCTTTTTCAATTCAGAACCTTGAAGTCGCTTTACAGAGTCGGACTTAATTTGGCATCTCACATAGGACTTGATCTAGCGTGAAATCAAGCCGATGTTTCTTAAGTACCCAGTCGAGTGGTATGCTGCCTTTTCAATTCAAGGTCTGACTAGTTGTATAATGTAATTATATGTAAACATGTACTCGCTGTTTTTATGTCGATTATTAATAAATCCTGACTTGAACGAGTCGAATTCTTAACTCTGCTGAATATTTTCAGACAATCAATGAAGCTTGTCGCTCGATAAAGTTTATTTAATACGAACAAACCTTACCTGTTTTCTTTTCAATGTGGAATCAATGCCCAACTGAGGCGGAAAGGGAGCTTTTCCTTCATATCTATCCCGCAACTCATCCAAGATCTTCATTAGGGCTTCCTGATTTTCCTGCTCAGGTACCAGAAGATACGCTCTCCAATGGCTACTCGAGTCAAAGCCCCAATGAATAGTGCGATTTTCTGGCTTCCTAAACGAGCAACAAACCGAAGAGATCAGAACAAAATCTTAAATTTAGGTAGCTATTCTACCTATGAACATGGCAGACGAATTGCTGAGGCGAAAATCCACATTGGCAGTCTGAACACTCGATGCACTTGGCGTGTTTACTCGTGTAGAGATCGGGGTAACAACGGCCACTTGCCTTCCCAAAACACTCGTGGAAAATTGGAAACGAACTGGCCCCTTTCCGATGTCGAAAGGCTACATTCTGAAAGGAGTGAAAGTGTCTTCAGTACGATCATAGTGAGTTTTTGGGGAAATGGGAAATATTATTTTAGGCATCGATTCTTCAATGGAACGTACTCTCACCTTTGTCCCAGAAAATAAGAGGGCACTACACAATCGTTCGGCATCGGTTTTGGTAATGAGCCCACAACTGCCAGCCACACTGGGTAGAATGGCATGAGTTTTCAGGATGTTCAACTGTTCAGGCGTGCAACGGGAGCAATAGATTTGCAGTTCATCACATTCTCGATTGATTTCCTGAAGGCTGAAATCCCGCAGCACCGAATTCAGCACCTGCAAACAACCAGAAAAACCCAATTTAATTGAGGTGAATGGGTGCTACTTTCGATGTGGTTTCAACAGAGAAATTACCGCAAACCACAATTATTAATACAACAAATAAGCGGTGGTAGTAAATGCAAGAAGAAATCAGTTAGGTTGTGCTATCTGAGTCCTTTTAAAAAATGACGAAAAATTTAACTTTTCTCAAAAATAGCAACGTTTTAAATTTGTCAGTCCCAAACCCGCTACTAGAATACTCCTTTTCAGTTGTTGAAACTGTTAAATTGCCTATGTAAGTTGCAAAAAACATACCTGCGGTAGACACAGCCTTTTTTCCCCTCCGACCACAAAACAGGAAATTGCCTCTCCTTCAAGTATGGTTTCACAGCGTTCACTACTTGACGTGTCTGGAGCAGCTAAAATCGGAACTTGCTGAACCAGAAAAGGCAGAGAAACCGGATGAAAATCATCCTCTGTGTTTCCTTCCGGGCTGGGAGGTTCATTTTTGATCGGCGTGGGATTGAGAGAAAGACCGGGTCCTTGAAGCGATTTAGTAGCGCTGTTTTGGTAGTTCTTCAGCACGCTCTTCAGATGCGGTGTTACCTCCATCATGTCGGAGGCGCTTTCCTCCCAAGCAGGTATTAAGCCTCCTCTCAACACTAATGCGCTTGGAACGGCATCATTGTGGTATTTTCCTTGAATACATCTTCGGTTTGGTAGTTTCGGATTTTTTCAACTTGACCAATGCTATGACTGCACATCTTCGTCGGTCCGCACTGGAAAATTAATCAAAACATCCTCAATTTTAACCAGCACAATTTTACATTTCTGGAAAACGTTCTGTCTAACAAGTGCTTTCATGTATATGATTTCATGTTATAAATTCATCCATATAAAAGGACTATAGAGTTGAGAACTGAATCAACAACTTGGGACATTGAAAACTTGAAAACAGCGCAAATGTTAATTTGCTTCGAAAACCCTGGAGAAAAACAACGGACAACAAAGATGTTTTTTTATCTTATAATAAACATATGAGGAGGTGATCCACAAACCGCAGTTTTAGTCAAAATTTTTCAAATTGAATTTGACATGGAAAATTTTATTGCAATCAGTATTCTTTAGAATAAAACAAATTTTAATTTGCAGGTCTTTTGCACAAAAAACGCAGTTTAAAAATGCGGTATGCAGAATTCCACCTTATAATCACCATCAACTTCCAATCATCCTGTCTAATGTGCAACGAAAACAATTATTTATAAGTTTTTGTATCGCTGCGTTTCCATTAAATTGAGCCAATTAAATGGATTACAGGAGTAAACATGCACAAAATTCCCAAATCACAAATGAAAAATGTTGATTAAAACATGTTCGGTAAAAGGTTAGAATGAGTTTTGCGATTGAAAAGAAGCAAAATTTAATTTTAAATAAAAAAAAATGCGAGCAGCACATGCAGAATACATATATGCTTACCAAGCATGATCTTTTCTATTACATTTATCCCTTTTACTGCGTTTTGTACATTGAAGTAATTGATAAAATGCGAAAAAGCTCTTTGCTATTATCTTGTTTGAATTTAGTCTAATAAAAGTTTTATTTCAGTATAATGTAGATGTGGAGAAGAGCATTAAAAGGTACTTACTGCACCACTGCGAATGGTAAGAAAACGAAACGCTTCACATACAGATACTTCGATTATGCCAGAGGTTTCTTATTTTGATCAATTTGCAATTTTTCAGTTCATCGAAAAACACCTTTGCGTAAAATGCATAATTTCTTCTGTGACTGACATTTTTAGCATTGTCTATCAAGAATGAATGACATTGGCAGATCTCAAAGCTGGTGCAATTAAAATCAGGCACATGTCAACGTATTTTTTAAGCAATTTCGCACTACTGTGAATGAAGCTTCAATATACAGGGTGACAATCAACAGGAAAAAAAAACGCTTTCAATTCAAAAACAGTTCTTCAAATTTTCTAAATTTCAAAAATTGTAAATATTTATATTTATACAGGCGGTCTTTACTTGTCGTCAATAACAGAATAAAATTAAATGAAAATAGATTTGAATAAAAATTCCGAAACTTTTTAGCGTGTTGATTGGTGTTTTGCTTCATTTCCTATTATCTAAGTTTTCTGTTTTAAACTTGTTTACTTACTATTAGCTGTTTTTAATCCACATGCGGGCTATTCCAAATATAAATGAACGAAAACTGTCTAAGGCCACAATGTTAAAGAACATGAACACTCGATTGTTGCACTTCCACATTCATGGTGAGAGCAGGCGGATGATTTCGATGAACAGAAGCCACTCGCACTATTGCAGAATCCGCCTACGCGCCAATAAAACAGGGAAAAATTGCCACCGAATTTTAAACACTGCCTGTTCGAATATGCCACTCAAACACGCAAACACTTCACAACCGATTCGACAATTCGCCACCCGCTAGAACTTACGCGAACTTTACCTCCTCTGTTTCTCCCGGAGGAACCGACTCTTTATCAAAGACACGACACGACTATCACGACAGACAAATTCCGACTGATTCTTAATTCTTACATAACAAAGGTCTCGAGTCGACGTGCTTGTAAACGTGCCATCTTCTTTCAGCTTGACAGTTTCCGTATTGTCCGTTCTTGTTCCACCTGCATGTGTCGGGCCAGACTTGAACTGAGCATTTCAGGAGTCTGGCGATTGCGACTCGTTGACGTTCAAATCGTCTAGGTTGGCGGCGTGCGACGACCGCCGATTGTCGCTCGTCTACAATGTAGACAAACTTACGGACGCTATCGAGCTTAACATTAAAATAACTAGAAATAGTATATTATATAGCTAGGTCGAGAAATAAGCTTCTCAGCCGAAGTAATTTTTTTTTTCTGAAGGATCGCACTATTTGAGAGTCTGAGGTTCAGTTGTAAAACTGCCGCAGTAAAATTTATCGGTCCCAGAAAGCAGATAAAAGTTTGACCTGTGAAAAGTTCTGGAAAAAGCGCAAGCCTTACCTAGACACGCATTCGCGTAAGGAAATTCAGCTGGTGAGGCGCGGCAACGCTGTGTCTCGACCTCAGACTTTGGCTATGGGCATGCGTGGTCACTAAAAATTCGCGCAAATCCGCCCGGAGCGGAATTTGGTCTAAATTGGGGCAAACTGGGGCCTGTTTTGACACGAAACTGCCATTTCACGCGAACAACACATTGAACTGGTTGAAATGCCGAACTCCACGATATGAGGAATCTTCCGGACTCAGAAAACAGCAGCCGTCAACGATAGCGGCCATGACGTACGCGGATGAGTGGATTGTTGGAGAAAAATTTACGCTACAGCGGTGCCACGTTGAGTGGGCGCTTTGGCAGGAAGTTTTCAGTTGGATACCGATCGGCAGCACAAAGGTGTTAATTAAATAACACTCGCACGAGAACCAGCCGAGTGAAAACGCTACAAAACTGGAACTAAGATGGTGTAAGAAACTGAACTTGTACCTTGGGCGGTTTCAGTAAGAATTTCAGGTTTAAGTGGAGGAAATTGCAAGGAAATCTGCCCGAACCGGCATTGCTGCTGGATTGTTTTTTCACTTGTCGGTCAAATGCAGACGCCAGCCAGATCACGTGACCGACCTTCCCGTCAAAATAGGTGGTCGCACGGTCGGCGGCGTGGTCGGGGGAGGGACGGCAAACAAAGGTTTATAGCTCGCAAGTAGACACGTGCGAGACAAGTTTGGGTCTAGTGAAAAATCGATGACCATTTTTCTACCTAGAAATGGGTTTGGGTTAATTTTAGGTCCCGTTTCTTCAGGAAAGAATCGTTTTCTTGAAAGGAGCAACAAAGCATTCTTTTGTCACCTGGTTTCTTTCCTTCTGCTAGCTGTTTCTTCGGCTGAAATTTGAAAATTTATGGCGCAAAATCCCATTCTTCCTATAATACATCGCAACGCCAAAGCTCTTAGCAGGATGTTGTTATGAAGCCATAAACACAGGCACAGGATCTGAAAACAGATATTTCAGATCACAGTGTGAAAACAGACTCTAGTGAAAGTTACCACGGTCTTAGGAATTTATACCTATTAAGTTGCAAGGAGAATTTGGGAATTTCGAAGTTACAAATGTTCAGCATTTCTAGAGGTAGCCGATGGTAATATTTTCAAAGCTGCAACATACGAAAAATGGTCGTTATTGGCAAGCTTCTCAGTAGAAGAGATGCCACCGTATAGAAAAGCAGCTATTCCCTTTTCTTCCAAATTCAAAAATGTTTTTCCTAAACTTTATGGGGCTCAGTCTTAGGATTTCAGTCTATTTTCACATTTTATTTTCTTTTCTCCCAAACTAAGGTTTTGATAAAAAAAAATTGCAGAAAACTTACTAATCGTTACTTACTAAAGTTTATTTTAGAAGAACACAACGGTTAACAGTTTTGTTATTGGCCAAAATTTCTCCGAATTAAGTTGAAAAAAGTTCAATTTTACACTAGAATTAGTCTTAAATTTACTTTACTAAATAAAAAATAATATTTTTTAAGTACGAAAAGAATCAAAATACGTCTGGCCTTCGATTTGAGACCATCACGATGAAGAATCTGGGGATGTTGAAAATTTCCCATTTTCTTCATTTGATTCTCCAATAGTTCAGGCGTCAGGCGATTTTCTACCAATACGCTTGACTTCCAGATATGTGCCGAAATAGCTCAGTTGGGAGAGCGTTAGACTGAAGATCTAAAGGTCCCTGGTTCGATCCCTGGTTTCGGCAAAACTTTTTATCTATTTGTAAATTGTTATCTTTAATTCCAATATTAACAAGAAGGTGATTTCATTCCAATCATATTTTTATTTTCCTAAGAAAACACCACTTTGGGGGCCTTAAGAAAACGGCTACATATTAAAAATCAAACCGCAAAATCAGTGTCTCCTATTGGCTATCAGCATACCCCGATTATCACTCATTGGTTGTAGTTGATACTTGATTAACCCAATCGCTTACATTTCAACAAAGTGCAGTTTCTGCTTTGAACATTTACCCTCCGCCCACTGGACACACAAATATTAATTTCCATATGATAAATGGTGTTTCGTTATCATTTGAAAAAAAAATTGCATTAACGGATGATAGAAAGTGATTACAAAGAGAGGAGATCTAGACCTGATTCTATCTAGATTACAATTAATCTAGGATAATACAACGGTGTATTTTTGACGTTAAGTCTTTATAGTTTCAATTTAATTTTTAAATGCACAAAAAGTTGATAATTCTTAAATATTCTCTCGGCACACCCTCTATTATCCAACCACGCCTATGAAGCGCAGCCAATTTCGGTTTTTCTGGCAGCACTTGACAACACAGCACTAAGTTTCAGTCAAATCAAATGCCAAGCGTTCGCAAAGCGACAGCAACTAACCTATTATTTTGTATACATTTCTACGTTTACCACATTTATTCGGGGAAAACTATCAATTAATTTAGCCATAACAATTTAATCAGTAGTGTGCACCCGTTAATTTATCGCGAAAGCCCCATGTCTCAGTGTTGGCAGATCGCTCTGGAATGGTTATGAATTTATGACGCTATGGAAGACAAACAGTCTAAGTGCTTCGTGCCCGAGTGCAATAACAATGTTGGTGTCTTATTTCCAAAGAATGGGGAAGTGCGGAAGAGTTGGCTACTTGCCTTGAGGCTGGAACACTTAACGCCCGACCGTAAAAGCTTTGTTTGTATGGATCATTTTGGAGAAAACGGTATTTATTTCTGCCCATATACCTAACACACAGAAGCACTAGTTTTAATGGTCCCTATGATCCCAAACTACATACGTTTTTTCCGTGCTCTAGGTCAGCCCTTCACTAGAATTAAGTCGCCACATCCCAACCACAGCAGTGGAGATTTTGCCTCAATTCCAGGTAGCAAGTTCAACTGAATATTAGTATTATTTCATATGTAATTAATATATTTTCAGTTCGACATACGTCTAAAAAAGTGTGCCGATTGTGCATGACCGAATCATCGAACGTTACTGAAAGGATATTCAGTAAATTGGACGCAAAACACACTATAGCACAAGCTATATCTATCTGTTTGCATCCCTTGAAGGTACACTTTCGCTTAAAGCACTCTGATCTTACCCACTTACAAGCACTTTTTAGGTTTTGCCTAGCGATAATCTTTCAAAGCTGGTATGCGTAGAATGTCGCATCTTCCTAAAGGAATATCTATCTTTTCATACAAACTGCATACGTATGGATTTGAAACAACGCCAGATTTTATTGCAACAAAATAACCACCCTTCAATCACTCCTCACACTGATAGTGATAGTTCAGATACCATGTACCTCTATGAGGAAAGATTGTCTGACTATGAGAAAGACAAGGGAAGCAAGGTACCCTCAATTTAAATCACACAAACTAGCCACACTTTGCACGTTATTTGATTGTTTTCAGGAGAAAGTGAGCAAGGACAATACAAATGGCCAAATAGTCAGCAAAGCCTCAAACGGCTTAAAACCGAAAACCTCCCAAAGTAATCAAACTAAAAAGAAAAGCCAGACTGACAATGAAGAACTTCTAAAGGTAAATTTCTCTCTTTATACCCTTTATAGCAACCTCACTGGATTCTTCCAAAGGTTTTGGAAGGAAGCGAAGACCCTGCACCAACAGGAAAAAGCAACCCAAGTGTCATAAATTCGGATGATAAGATTGCAGATGGTATTGAATCAAGCAACGATCTCAATGAAGATAATATAGGTTTAGCATCATCGGAAAAGGAGGCGGAATATATTGAAGACATCATCATAGGTGGAAATGCGGGTAAAATTAAAGTCGCCAAATTTCATTTGGAATTTTTAGAGCTGGTAGACGATGATCGCGACAATGCAGCTGACCAGCAGGAAGCTCAAAAAAAACCCGTTGCTATTAAATGCGTGGAAAGCACTAAAAACCATTCAGTTAAAAGAAGTATTGATACGCCGGGTAATAACAACAGTGTGTCTAAAAAAAGCCGAATAGATACTGAAGCAGGCGTTGAAGTGGTAACTATCTAGGATATATGTAAAGAGGCAATTTTTCCACAAGATTTTAAGACCGGTTTCCTTTCAGGCAAATCAATTTAGTTCGCCTTTAGGCCAATTTCCCTGCAAAATTTTTCGGTATGCCTTCGACTCCCAATTCATTCTGAGTGATGAATACTTGTACGAGTTTCGATTAACTAAAGGTAATGTAAGGTATGTAACTAATATCAAAAGCAAGATTTGAGCATCAATTAAATTAAAAACTTATTTGTCTTCAATTGTAGACAATTGCGTTGCATTTTATTCGATTGTCCTGCATTTGCGGAACAGTACAAGGATGATTCTTCAGAGTATTTACCCTCAATAGAGGTAGTCACACCACACAATCACCGAAATCTAACCACTATTGCAAAGAAACAACAAATGTTTTTCGCTATCTTGTATGATAAGATGATGCGGGACAAGTACTTTAATTTCCGAGTTCTTTATGACGATTTTTGCAAAATGTGAGTACTGTGTAAGGTGGACCAATCGCAAGCAATCAAAAGTATTGTTTATAGTGATTCAACCATTCAGAAATTCTTACCGCTGAGGAATGTAATTGGACAAATATGTAAGCAACCCCCTTTGCGTGGTACTAAGTCTGTACCGTCATTCGACGAGTTATTCAATAATATAGAAAACGATGAATTCAAAATGCTCCATTTTAATACAAAACATGTTCAATTTTATCAGGTAAGCAACATGACCCCTATTTGGAACTTGATTACGTTACTTAAAATAGGTTCTCTTAATAATGGAAGTCAGCTACTTCATGTAATGGGGTTTTTGTAGGAGAGACTGAGTACAGAAGATGGAGGCAAGGCTCTTGTATTCGCTAATCAAGACGTAATAAAAAAGTATTCGCATAGTAACATTATGTATGTAGACTCATCATTTTTCATAGAATCGGAAGGATTTCCATTCACATTAATAACTGTGTTGCTTTGGGTGGAACCAGGATGCGTAAGTATTAAACTAGAATTTGTCAGCTGCCTTTGAGTTTTTCTAAGTCTAAATTTAGAGTTTCTACAAGTGCGTGCAAAATTTCAGTATTACCCCATCCTATTTTCCTTGGTCAATATGAAGTCTAAGGACTTGTACATGAAGATATTTAGCTTCGTTCATGAGAACTTGGCGCCACAGTTGAAACCGCAGGAAATTATATCCGATTATGAAGCCAATCTTTACTATGCGCTTTGTATCGTCTATGAAGAATCGAGTATAGGTAAGATTTATTATTACTATAAACAGGAATGCAGTTTAATAATATTTTTCTTTATTTCTATATTCGTGTTTAGGTGGATCGATGTTCTATTTCATCCAGAACATTTACAAGAAAATTTGCTCACTCAATTTGGCAAGAGAATTAGAACTTAACGCCAACTTCCGCAGCATATACAACATGATTCTCATGTTGCCTCTTTTGCCAGTGAACACTATTTTAGACGGCTTCAGTAATATTGAGTTCCATGCCAGGGAGTTAGACCTGGACCACTTAACCAGTGAATTATTCCGACATGTTCGAGATGAATGGATTATCAAAGTTACACCAGAGTTTTTCTGTGTGCACAGGTAAATTAATAGTTAAGTCACTTACAACACGTCAGTCCATTTGCAGAATTTGCCGATGGTTTCCACTACCTTTCTTTTGAAATGCCTTAATATTTCTGCTGGTCATGAAATGGCACAAATGAGACATAGATTTGTAAATGTGTAATGCAACAGTTTGTGGATGTGCGGTGTTTTCTAAAAAAAATGTTTTAGATTAGAAAACAGAATTAATGAAAACATGGTAGGCCCTTTCAAGAAACTTCGAGATTTGCTAATGCTGACCAGAAGTAAATCGCCCAAGCAGAAAAATCGAATATCCGCCATTACCACTATTGAAAAGTTGATAGAATTGGATACATTCCTAAGCGAGACTTTTCAATCCCCGCTCAAACAAACATTTGGCAAAGACAACAGCAGTAATCAGAAGAAAGCGATACTAAGAGCGTGGAATTATATTGAAATTCATCCTATGATCAATATACACCAATTCTTTCAAAAGGTTTTGGGATACATCAAGTGCATGGAAAGTCAAGTAAGATTCAAGAAGCAAGCTCAAAAATAGCATAATGTGAATACTTTTATTTCTTCATAGCTTTGGATATGGGGCCTATATCGATTTGCGGGATCAACTGACGACGGCTTGATCAACGCACTGAATTTTTCTATTGTGAAAGACGAAACTGAATCACCAGAATTACAAGAGGGTGAACATGACCAAGAGGTAGCTTACTTACTACCTGTTACTAATTTATTCAAATCGAAACTTTTTTTATTTTCAGGACACAGAAACAGAGATAATAGGCAATGAACCTGAAGAAAATCCCCGAGAAGTAGCTGGGGAATATTATATCGATAACGAAGGTATCATAAGAGAAGTGGAAAAGCAGCAAATTACCATCGATCGGAAAAGCTCGGCGAAAACACAAAAACCGGAGCAGGTTAGTTTGCTTGTTTTAATAATTGTTTGAGATTTATTAAAGGATTGGGACTATTTTAGGAAATCGATGTGTCCCAGGAAGAACTAACAGGCCCTTAACGTAAATATCGTGATTGAGAACCATGCCCCAATTGAACCCAATTCAGCTATCTACAAACAACTGATTGTATTTATTTTCAGGTAACTGACTGAATTGAACTTTGAATACAAAATTGAGCTATTGTAATTCCATTTCATTGATTTAAATTATCTGTATATAATTAAGCAGTTCACACATGGATCTATTTTATCAGCCGTTGTTTTTCACTGTTAATAAATATAGTACAAATAATTGTGGAGTTTTTCTGTTTCCTTGGAATGGAAAAAATCGGGCTATTCTAAAGAACAATTCGATTAACTGTAAATTTTAATAAACAGTCATATTTACAGCGTCCTGGAAAATGAGAAATTATGTAACATGAAATGAACTGCGCCAGTAACGTGTTCAATACACTTTATTGTGCATTGGAAAATTTGCGTAACTAATTACAACTAAAAGCATTAAAATGGCAAAAGAGAACTTCTGGTTGTCATACGAAAAAAAAGTGAGATGCGAAAAATCTTATTAGCTTCATTGCTTGTTACATGAATTATAATTGCCAAAGATCCTCTATTATCAACGAATGAAAATAGACAATTTACTTTATCACACATGCTTCTAAAGGCTTTATTTCTAGGGGGGATTTGAGGCAGTATTTGCTGTTGAAGCCGTCGTCACACTTTGAGCTAGTTTAGAGGGTTGGGCAAGAGAAGTTTTTCTTGTTGGTACTGTTTCAGGTGTTGGGATCGCATCACCTGTTGGAAATATAGGTCCTGGAACTTTTAACGGGGGCTTGTTCACTCCTCCCATCTTCTGCTTGGCCATTTGATAATCACCAGAGTCAAAGAATTTCTGACCTGAAATTTCAGATATTCCATTGAGCAGACCTCTAATTTAACACATCAAACAGACCGGGTTGCAAAGCATACAACGCACTGGTTAGTACCAGTTTACGTTGGAAAGTGTTTGGAAGTAAATAAAAGACTAGGTACATACTACCTTTAGCCAATCGTTTCTGTAAGAACGCCGAATGGCCACCAACTCGAGCAGGCCCTCCAGGCATTGAAGGGTACTTGGCTTTGAGCTTCGCTTCTTCGATCTTTTCTAATTCGTGTGGGGTTACATCTGGCTGGGACGGTCCAGATTCCTGAGGCTGATCAATGGGTTCACAATCCATTGTATTTCTGGAATAGCACACCGGTTAAACCCACAAATTTCTCTTGGAAACTGTGTTGTTAGAAAACGTTTACAATCCGAATTTTGGGGGCAGAAAACATTTGGAAAACCCCATCTAAGTCTAGAGCTAAATGCTTACCAGATGGGATGTGAATGCGTGTTGAGCCCGATATTTACTGGGGAATTAAGGCTGTGGATAGAGCCGTTGGAGATTTTAAAAGAAACTAGAAAAATTACTTAAAACTGGGGGCTTTGTGATATCTATTTTGATGTTTGTGTGACAATTGATGTAAAAAGCGGTTGATGTGACAGGTCAGGGGTATGCTCGGATATCTGGCCTGCAACGACTCGCACTGTCGTACTGTATGACGCAGTCAAAGAGGTGCGGTTAGGCCTGGGTAAAACCGGGATTTTCAGGTGCACACAGCGACACCGATACGGCGTGCTGTATTGATACAGCGGCACACACACAAGTGTCTTAAGACACAGTATTACCCAGTAATTTTTTTTTGAAAAACCATTTATATCATACAGTTTAATAACATAATATATAAATTAAAATGTTTCACATTATTTTGAGATCGATTCAGTTTTGCTAACTGATATTGTGGTTTCGCCTATTTCCATTTTCGAGACGACGCTGGTCTCCAAGAGGCCGATGTTCTGCAGAAAGGCTCCTGCTGTATGATGATGCAATACTGTGTCTTCCTCCTCCTCCTCCTCCCTTATCTGCTTTGAACTCCCCTGGCCACACTCGATTTCAATCAGCGGCTCAATATATGGTTGGTCTGAAGAATTCGTTTCTTCAAACTGCAGACAGAAATGCAAACACATAGATTTAAAACAGTAATGAGGTTTTCACGTCTTCTGATGTATGAGTGGAACAAGGCAGTCTTCTACAGCAAGTGCATTAGAAAGAGACAATTCAAATAAATGATGAATGGGTGGAACAAGGAAGCTTTACCATTGTGTGTCTATTAGAAAGAGAAACCACACCAACGGTCCATATGGAACAGTAGTTATAGGTAAATTTTTTGGAAATACTAAAGCTTTTACTGACTTTTTCGGGATTTGGTGTCATGGTAACTCTTTTGGTAAGATAATCTAGGTCACCAAAAGGCATGTTAGTAAGATCGTAGTTTTCCCGCTGCTGATTGGTAGGTTTTTCTTGGTCAGGACGCTCTGGTGATTCGTCCTCTCTGCGACGTTTAAAGCGTAGCCCTGCGCGGTCTAGTCAACAGGAAAATGGCATAAAGTACGGAAAAGTCGACTTAAAAAAAGTAATTAAAATTGAGAACTAAAAAATGATATTTACCGTCTGGGTTTAGGCGTGGTCGTCCTCGGGGGCGTTTGATTAAAGGCACAGTAACTGAAACCAAGCGGTGGAGAAAAATTATTCAAAAGAATCCTTCGACTTAATTCTACCTGGCGGGTATTTCCTAGGCCTCCCTCTACCTTTTTTTGGAGGAGTGTTAGGTAGCGAAACTGGAAGGACGGGCTCATCCGTTGCAGTGGTTTCAGGTTCAAAATATTGTTCACTTTTAGTCATGTGAACCAAAAGATCTTCGCGGGTAACCCGAGTGAGTTCCTCCGACGTTTCGGAGTGCGGCACGTTCATCCTGACATGCCCCATAGTCTGAAAGCAGTTTTATTTACGGAACTGGGCACCTTTTGGAGAACATCTTACATAAACTTCCTTTTCCTCCGGCACGGAATCCGAAATGTTTTCCGGATAGTCCAGAGAATGAGTTTTCCGGATATGGTTCTTCAACTTATCATGTCGGGAAAATGCTTTATCGCATTGGTCGCATGCAAATGGGCGTTCCCCTGTGTGGACCAATTGGTGTCGACTCAAGTGCGATGCTCTTTTGAAACTAAAATCATCAATTAATTGCGGATGGTGTTATTGCTAACGCTTTCAGTAGATTTGGTTGCTACCTTGACGAACACAGAGTGCACTTGTACTTCCTTTGCTTCAAAGCCCAGTTGCTTTTTCGTCTGGCTTCTGCATTTAAGGGGAGGCTGCTGATGGAGAACCCATTCGACTCTGACATGGATAAGTTGGTCGCTAAACGGGCACAGTTTGGACTTGGAGCTGAAGCTGGATAACAGTTGGCGGATGGAATGACGAAGTTTTCTGAAATAGGATTTCGTTTTCTGTTCAAGATTAACATTGAAGACTTATTCCGGTAGTTCACCTGGCATCTTGTTGCTCGGCGTCTCCGATTCAGGGCTGACTATTGGTTCGTTCTTGATTTGGACGGCTGTTAAATTAGTGCTGCCATCAGGATTCTCTAAAGATGCGTTTTCAAAGTCCACAGCCACCCGCTTTTGTCCTCTAAATCTTGTATCTCGAGACGGCGTGCCTGACAAGTTTTTGTCATTCTGAAATGCAAATTAGATCGTTGGATAAAATGGAACTGGTTCGGAACTGGAAGGTTTTGACTGACTTCATCAATAATGGGTTTTATTCCGAATTCTTCAGCTATATCGCATAAAGCCCCCGTTTTATCTGAAGGGATTTCCGTGCTTCCACTATATATGAGTTCCACTAGGCTTTTAAGCTGCTCCACATTGATTCCATGCAGAATGTAGGCCACTTGATGCTCTGGATGCTCTTGGAAAACCTGCAATTCATGTAATTTCCTCTAGTTGGATGATTGTTCAATGGCAGGAATAATACGTAAGCAACGACCATCAATCTAACATTCTTCTCAATCGTTAGCAATCATATTCATATTTGGCGCTCGGAGGATATTTTACAATTTTTAAACAATTTTTTTTGGGATGAAGAAACGCGATTTTGAAAATATATGCAGTTTATTCCATAGAAAATTTCACGCAAATTTGGTTACGGTTTTTTTGCTGTAGCTGGTCAGATAAAGTGGCGGGGGATGGCGAACTGCTGGTTGACAAATTTATTGATTTCTCCGGATTGGTTTAAACAAAATAAGCAAATGGTATAGCATTAAAAAGCTCTTTGTTTGCTGTAACTTTACCGGTCAAACACTCGTTTTTTCGATCGATTCTTTGGCCGTGAGAGGACGCTTTCCGAAAGATATAGAAGAAGAGATTAACTACCTGGTTAAAAATTATACAAAAATTTGGACAATTCTTGCAAAGCTTCTCATATCTTCGATTAGAAAGAGTCGAAAGAGTGTTGCTATGCGGTTTTGGGCATTTTTATTTTTGGTAAAAATGACACTATTTGTTGATCATTCTGGATGTTTGTTCCTCGCGAGCAATTCGGAACCATATTCAGAAGAACATTCAGAGAAACGCCGCGAAATAAATGATAATTACCTTTTTAAAATACGAACTGAAGGCGGCTAACACAACTCGATGAGCTCGAACAAAACCATCGTTGCAATGAATCGTGATGTCACTCAACACTTCGTCTTTTAGCAGGACTTTTAGCATACTTTCTAAATTTTCCTGAAATTTTTCTTGTAGCAGCCGAACTGGCTTCGATTGTGGCGACTTCATCTGCAAATAACATACAAGTTTATTGGGCCTAAAACGAAAATGCTGAAAGGTGGTTCTCAAACTAATGTGACAACAAAATTGTTTAGGTGAAAATGTTGCCTTTTAGGCAAATTTGTCTTATTCGAAAGTTAATAGTTTCCGAGATTCAAGGTGTCAAAGTGTAAATACAATTTTCGGTTAATAGGTTCTTATCCAGAGTCTTTTTTTTTCTTATTTAGCTTGTCGCTCCAAAACGGCACTAGTTGCAATTGGATCCTTAATATTGTCGCAAGTTGACCCATAGACAGAACTTCTTTCACAATCAGTTGGTTGAGAGTTGAGGCAAAGAATTGGGTGAATTTGGATGTTTTTTTGCGATTTTTTGCAATTAAAAATCGAAGCTCTCAAATGGAAATTATTGACTTTATTGCTGTTTCAATATTTCAATTCAAGTGCGAGTTCTTCACTTACACTATACATAAATTTGCTATGGCTTGGTCAAGCACTCCACATGGCCACTTTTGACTCGACAATTGGAATGTTTGTGCAGTTTCGAGCCTTACAATACACACTTTCCCCTTTATAAGTACAGTCTACATTATATTATCGACTGTTTAAAGACTCTACCATATGAACCTGTTGCTAAAGCTGTTGTCGACCTGTTTAGGAATCCAAAGAAAAAGCTAAAATCGCTCAAAGTATTTACAATTTTATGGCGAGAATGCAACATTTTGTCTTAATTTAAGCCGTTTTTGCGCGATTACCATTCTTAATCGACACTGCCTTCCGGGGCGCTTTGAGCCGTTTGATAACCATACCAACTCTTGCACCTATGCATTAATATCTGACTTTTTGGAACACCCTGTAACATTTTGAAAATGCATTTTTTGGGTTATGAGCACCACTCGAAACAACCAAGTAGCAATATTAAAGCACCATGCGTTCGAAAAAGAATTTTTAAAGCCCTCATCGGAGTTCTTTCCATACTAAACATCGGTGCTTACCTCAGATTTAATAACTCCCAATAAACATTCACTGGTTTATTTGAAAAGCAGTTCACATGTGGGCACAGATCACGAAACTCTTCTACATGTGGGTTGCTTCTTCAGTATGGTTAGGTATGGACTGACCCTTAGAGAAGAGCCCTTAACAGAGGGGGGCAATGCGCGCCATCGATTTGCCTGCCCCCTCCTGAAAAGGCCGAAAATACCCTCTGGAATTAATTTAGGTGGGTCTCGTGTGGGGGTTGAGGGTCGCTCAACCAGTGGCGTACAGGGCGCGCGGATGGGAAAATACAATTTATTCGAGATTTTCCTAACGGTTTTTGGTTCGTTTCCCTGCCAATCCAACAGGATTTGTTTAAACAATGTTTAGTTATTTGCTTGTGTTAATCTGTTTCAATCAGCACAGATTTTCCGGTGCGGGATGATCTTAAGTTGCAGGGTTATTGATTGATTGTTGCCCTGATTAAAAACGCAAGTGGTTTTGGTTTAATGAAATATTGTCTCGTGCAGGCGCTGACGCCGACTTTAACTTAACGGAGTTTTTTTTATCTACAGAGTGTGTCTGGTTTAAGTGGCCAATCGGATAATTTTAAACACTGAATGTATACATTTTTGATTGGTTTGTTGATGTTGTGTGAGACAAAGTCCCAAAGCTCAACATCTTTCGCAGGAAATTTAATTTTATTTCCAATTAACTTAATTCCTTTCCTTGCTTGACTGGCTGTTTATTTGTGGGTCAGTTTTACTGTTAAATGCTTTAATTATTCCCCACTTTCCTTGGCAATGTGAAAAATTTTCAGACTTCGTCAGGAAAAAAACGTGTAATTTAGGTCTGGCGCGACCCCTTCATCGACCCTCCGTTTTCACCCTAAATTCGAGGACGCGGGAATTTAACGCATTTCGAAGGGGGCGCATGTTGCGACAAAATCAATACAAACGTGGACGCCGCCTTGGAGCGGCTTCGACCCCCTACAAAATCTAAAAATAGATCAACGAGACAACATTTTAAAAAAACTATTTTTTCAGTCATTTTTCTAGAAAAAATTGTGTGAAAAACCTAGAAAACATGGTGAATTTCATTACTCACATTACTTGCAGAACAGCACAAAACTAAGCTGTATGCCATGGTAAAATATGCGTAAATATCTCAAGAAATTAACGAAATATAAATAAACTTTGAAACTTCTTCAGCACAAGGCAGATCCGTACTTGTCGCGTTTATTACTTGAATGAATCCAACTTAGTTAAGGGATTTTAGTTTCCGGCACTCACAACGCACCTTCATCTAATGTAGGATCCCCCAAGATTTTGTGAAAAAAAAATTTCAACAATGAAACGAAAACACAGGAAAATCGCTCAATAAAAGCCTCTTAATTATTGATTCAAATCAGGGGCTTTTCCAACGATTTTCTTTTAAATTGGCCCCCAAAAATTATTTTTGGGCCACATAAATGCACCCATACTCTCGGATGGTTGAGCTTATTTATCGCTACGCTCCTGCTAGCGGGCAGGGACGTGCAGGCTTTTTTCAAGGGCCTAAACAGAATTCTCCAGAATAATTCTACTCGATATTTCCGGCAAGCAAAATCCTCTACATTGAGATGTCAGTGCTGTGCTAACCTACGTATAAGGAAAGTGTTTGTTCGAGGTCCTGGTTTCGTTGTAAATTCTTCCATTGGTAAGTTTTCCCCCGTTTCCAGCCCAAGCTGAATGTTTGCTGGAACGATCAGGGCAAAATTGCCGGTTTTGATGTGCGTAGGAGTGTGGAAAACGATTTTTTCTGCAAGATTCCATCTAAAAGTTAAAGGACGTGTCTTCAGCTACCTCAAATAGTGTTCTATTTTGGGCTCATAATGCCTTAAAAAAATTCGAATTTGCGGAATTTCCCAGGCCAGATGAATGTGATTACTCCATAAATTTTTTGAATTACCATAAACAATGGCTGGGCTCTGATTGTTGATACTAAAATTTATAGCGCCTCTAAAAATAAACGCGATCAAAGTTAGATTTGATCTCCCACAGTGTAAGTTCTATGCTAATAAGGTAGGTCCTGATCGGCAGAAATATATTAATTAGATTATTTACATGTAAGTTTATTGTATTATTAGTTTGCTTGAATTTGGAGTTAACTATCTACACGTTTGCAATCATCTTGATGATCGAATGATCGGTACCATTTTTTGTCATTTTCCAGTTGATTCGTAAGCGTTGGCAGACTGTGAAAAAAAGCTGCACCAACATGCAAGTGGTGGTCAACAGCCCCAATGTGGAATACACAAACAAATACATCATTTCAAAATATGACTATCAATATGTTGAGGCCCAGAAGGAGGAGTCCAGTATTGCGGTAAGTTTGCACCTTTAACTGTTTTATTGATTTATGGGGTGAATGAATTTTTTCTAGAATTTGCTCACTAGCAAACTGATGGGCGATTTTACTAAAAATTTTAATTTTCGTTCACCTAAACGTCTATTTTGACTATTTTATAAAAAAACAATTGAGTGACTTTTACATTTGCATTTCCTTGTGAAACACCCTGTATATCCCAATTCCTTCCGAATAATTGTGCATTCAACCATGGAAACTTATCACGATGATTTTCCTTTTGCAGGTGAACACTTTAACCGAAAAACTGATGTTCCGCACTCAACGCAAAGTGCCCAAACTGGGCGTGATGTTGGTGGGATGGGGTGGAAACAACGGAGCTTCTTTCACCGCTGCTCTCATCGCCAACAAACTCAAGCTTTCCTGGACAACGCGAAAAGGCAACCAAGACGCCAACTGGTAGAAAATTTCCCGCCCTCCAGCGCTCCATCCTCACTCACCCACTACCTTCTTTAGGTTCGGGTCAGTCACTCAAGCGTCCACAGTCCGAATTGCTGATGAAGTCCATGTGCCAATGTCCCATCTGCTGCCCATCGTGGATCCCAATAATCTCATCATTGATGGTTGGGACATCAGCGCACTTGATTTAGCAGCCGCTTTGAAGCGAAGCGAAGTCTTCCCACCCGATCTGGTTGAAGTGCTGAAGCCCCACATGGAGAAGCGCAAACCAAGAGCAGCGATCTTCAACCAGGATTATGTGGCGGAGAACCAAAAGTCCAGAGCTGATAATGTGCTGAATGGCTCCAAGCTGGATCAGGTGAAGACCATAATGGATGATATTGAAGAGTTTCGAAACCAGTGGAAGCTGGATGAGGTGATAGTCCTTTGGACTGCCACCACTGAAAGGTTCACCAGCATTGTGGAAGGCATCAACGACACCGCGGAGAATTTGTCGAAGGCCATCAAGAGCAACTACAAAGACATTTCGCCTTCAACCCTCTATGCCTATGCGGCCATTTCCAAGGGATGCACTTATATAAACGGTTCGCCTCAAAACACTTTCGTTCCGGGGCTGATCGAGTTGGCCGAAGAGAAAAAGGTGTTCATTGCTGGTCAGTTCTACATGCTTGATACTTTGGTTTGGTTTGTACGTACTAATGCTGGATGGTTTCAAGGTGACGACTTCAAATCAGGACAAACCAAGCTCAAGAGCGTCTTGGTGGACTTCCTGGTAAGCGCCGGGATTAAGCCGGTAAGCATCGTAAGCTACAACCATCTGGGGAATAACGACGGGCGCAACCTGAGCGCTCCAGAACAGTTCCGCTCAAAAGAGGTAAGTGACTTGGCAATTGCCAACTAAACCTTCTAGCTGGAAGATTTTAGATTTCCAAAAGCAACGTGGTGGATGACATGGTGGCTTCCAACAGCATCCTCTACAAGCCGGGCGAAAAACCCGATCATGTTGTTGTCATCAAATATGTGCCATATGTTGGTAAGTAGATGGGCGGAGCGAAGACTCCTGGTCCTGAAAAATTTTCTAGGTGATTCCAAACGTGCTATGGATGAGTATATTTCGGAAATAATGATGGGAGGTCACAATACTCTGGTGATTCACAACACCTGCGAAGATTCTCTGTTGGCTGCGCCCTTGATTCTCGACCTGGTTCTTCTGGCCGAGCTGTTTTCGCGCATTGAAGTGAAAAAACTGGAAAATGAGGATGCGGAATACACAAAACTCCACCCGGTTCTGTCTGTTCTTAGCTACTTATGCAAAGCACCATTGGTAAGTTCAAGTCTTTTGCAATGGACTGACTGCAGTATTTTGCAATTGAAACATTTTTTTATTTGCATTAGGTGCCAAAAGGAACTCCAATTGTAAACTCCTTGTTTCGACAAAGAGCCTGCATCGAGAACATCCTCAGGGCATGTACGGGACTTCCGCCGGAAACCAACATGACTTTGGAGCATAAGGTTCCGTTCCTGATGTCGCAGACCGCTTACGAAGAGCCTCAGTCGAAGAAAGTTAAATTGGAGAATGGAAAGTAACTGTTCCGATTTCAATTAAACTGCTTCCGACGGTACGTACAAACAAAATGTATTAATATCACCAGGAATTGTCTGTTAAATAAGGAAACTCAACTGTTCTACTACCGCTTTATTGGTGTCAATGGTTTCGGCTTGCAGCTGCCCTTTAAATGTTTACACCGATAAATTCCTATATTTATATGTTGTCTATTAAATAAAATGAAGATATTTCCTAATTGTGCTTCATTTTGGCTATAAGACTAATTGGAGGGAAACAAAGGGAACACAGTTACAAAGTAACACAGTCTGAATTGGACGAGTTTTTTCACGTCACAGTTTTCTTCTTGTTCCTCTTTTTGCCGCCAGGCTTTGCCAATTTCCCATTTTCACCGTCTCCACCATCAGGCGTAATCACACCTTCGCAGGATTTCTGGGTTTTTTCTCTATTTTTCTCCAACTTCTCCTTTAGCCGCCTCGCGATTTCCGCCTTCTTATCGCCCTGCTGCTCCTTGCTGACTACCAGATCCTTTTGGATACTCTGAATGGAATTGCGCAGCATTTTCAGCTCATTTAGCCCCATCTGAGCCATTCGGCCTTCAGGGCTCTTGGGTGGCTCATAGAGCAGGTATTTAACCGAATCCTTCAAGATTTTCTCCGCTGTTTGCAGCTCGCTTATCAACTCTTCATCGCCTATTTCCTTATCTCTGTATTGCTTGTTTGAAATGTCCACGATGGCTGACTGCAGTTCGTACATTGTCAGAGCTGGGAAAAGGTGCAAATGTTCACCCACTTGCTTTGGTTGGTTTTTCGAAATCAACTCACCTTTAATCCTGGATATTCCCGGTTCAAGCTTGCCAAAGACCGACATCAATCTTCCGCAAAGGTCGATTTTTCTGTTCAAATTGCTCTTGGTAGGAGGCAGTTTTGAGTAGAGGGAAACTAGGGCTTGCTTGAGGCCCAGCAGCAGATAGTGGTTGGGATGGAAGGTCAGCAGGAGCTTCTTGTAGAGGTTTTCCATCTGCTGGACATCCGTTGGATCTAAGAGTCCCCGAGAGTTTAGCTCAATGCCAGTTTCAGTTAAACCCACTTACCCAAATCATCAATGCGTCTCTTTGCTTCTTCTATAGCCAGCTTGATTAGAAAGTCCTTGAAGCATTGCTTGCACTCGGAACATTTCCAGAGCTGGAAATTCTCCTCAAGTTCCGTGTATCGGAGGAAGCCTTTTCTGCATTTATGGCAAATCAATGAGCTGATTTCGGTGCCCAGCTCCGAAGGATCGCGACAACGGCTACAGGTGCAAGTGAAGTACTTTCCTTCCAGTAAACTCAGTTGGCGTTCTTGATTTCCCTGAGAAAGTGGGTGTTAAAACCGAGCAAAACCGCTGAGCCTTCAACCACCTGCAGCACATTGGTGTAGTTGATAAAAATGGGCGCCTCCTCTTTGATGTCGACTTTTGCGTAGACGCTGATTGAAAAGTTATCATCAGCGGCAAGATAGGCATTCGGTAGGCAATTGTGGGCAATCATCGCGACTTTAGGGTAAAGCCCTCTAAGACACTGCTTTTCCGGATCAACTATCGGCAGGTTTGAGAGGTTTGCCGGCCGAACCTAGAAGACATTAGATAACGAACTGGATTTGGCTCAGAGAGCTTGGGGGAACGCAAACCCAACGGACCACTACAAAACAGGCAACGTACACATTTTACCTCTATGGAATTTACATCCAGAATACCACAGATTTTCTGTACAACCTCCTCTTGTAGGTCTTGTGGGGTGAGCAGGTTGGTATCTTTCAGAATATCTTCCACTGATATTTTGTGCCGTCTCCAAATGGGCGTGTTTCTCCGCTCCTCCAAATGCGACTCCATGCTGATGATTTCTTCATAAACCTCTGGGTTGTAGATGCCCAGTAGAAGACAGCACAAGGGAAAAATCACTGACGGGTTTTCCGCTAGGATTTGACCCTTGATTTTCTGGGTTCTCAATGTGAGGCATTCGTCGTCCGAATGGTGCTTGCCTGAAACATTTGATTCTCACTTGAACTTAAAGGGGATGAGAGGGAAGAAACTACCTTGGCAGTCGTTGGTGCACATTAGAGCCGTGTTGCATTGGTTGCAAAACGAGCACATGAGGAGGTTGATGGTTTTGAGGCATTTGAAGCATCTGGCTGGGCCATTGAGGTGCGGACCCACTAAAACAGCTTCCTCCTTTAAAATCAGCTCGCCCTGCTTCAGCTGCCTTTTAGCCACCATATACCTAGCAAAAATCCATAGCTGTGCCCCCAAAATAGTTGGTAAGTAAAGACTTACCGGCCCAGCGAATCACTCTGGGTGATTTTGTAGGTTTTAGCAGTCATTTTCACTAGCAGAAGAATGTCTTCGCAGTGCACCGGGCCACAGTTATTCCTCGTTAGATTATAAATATAGCACTGAAACATTGAGCTAGTTTTATAATTGTTTGCATTTAAAAATAGATACTTAGATACTGAAATTTATATTGGCTTTATCGCGGTTAGGCAACTGGCAGTTCAAGTTTTCAAGATTTATGCAGTTTAAAGATTTCCAAAAATTGATTTTGCAAAAAATGTTGTATAATGAGCAAGAGATTGGCATTGTCAATCGGTGTTTTCATGCAATTTAAAGGCTTCTCAAAAAGTGGCTTTTGGCACAAGTAAAAGGGCTTGCCTGTATGTCTGTACCTTCTCGCGTTTATGATTTGTTCAAATCTGCGACATTTGGAGGCTAGTTTGATCAAGAAGAAATATGCAAGAGTAAACCGTCCGTTGAACTTCACCCGCTCGTTGAATGAACATTTCAAAAAGGAGGCTCATTTCCATTAAGAAAATTTGATTTTATGTAACTAAGAGAACAAAAACATTGAATTGAAACAACTAAACCTTCCAGTCCTGAAAAAAATCATTCAGATTTCAGCCAGCAGAAAAATTCTTGGCCAACTACTACCAACCAAACCATGGTCGTTTCCCATCTACGTCATGGTCAACGTGATGGTCAAATCGTACGGAACTGGCCGACGGTGGGCGATTGACGATGGCGCCGGAATTCGAAACAATTTGCAACTACGCGCTGAACGCGATTTCATTTGCGGATTTTTGCCTTGACACTTGGCACGGGAAAATCGCGAAAAAGTCGCGAAAATTGCCCGAGTTTAGTCGCAAAAAATCGAATTTTCGTCCCTGGTTATCGTGGTGAGCGGGTGCAGTTGTTTGCAAGTGGCTTGGAGTTGCAAAGTGAGGTGAGTTTCAAGAACAGTGAGTATTTTTAGCTGCTCATGATATAACTTGTTGCGTACCGAATGGTTCAATAATTGGAAGTTATCGGCTTGGGAAAAGTTGAAAGCTTCAAGTTCTGCGAAAATGTTTAAGAAAAGCTGGGATTTTTACAGGAAACTTTCCAGTAACCAACCAGAAGAGTTAAATTGGCAAAATCCAAATATTGCTGATCAGGCTCAAAAAAATTTGAAACCCAATTAAGGCACCTACTCAAAACTTCCATAGAATGTTAATAGCTTTTTAACAGCTTCCTAATCCCATATAAATGCCGATCAATAACGCTTGGTCTGGTGCTTTGCCTCAAAAAAGACAAAATCTGCAATAAAGCAGATACAAAATGAAATGGAAATGGAATTGAAAACCAGAGAATGTCTCTAAAGACGAAAAGCATTATTTGACTAGCCCACACTCTGTGAATTTTAAGCACTTTAAAAGCACATAATTTAACTTTGATTGCTTCAACATTATACAGTCTCGGAATGCCAAGCAGTTGATTGCCTTATGAAATGCTCGAATAACCTGGATAATGTGGAGCCGATGATGGTCGAATCTTGCTCAACATTATTTATAAAAAAATCTTGATCCTGTCAATCGGCTAATGTTATTTGTTTTCAATATAAACTTGGCGTGCACTTAGAATTCCAAAGGTTAAGTAAACATTTTAGATCATCAGCACTAAAAATACATGTTGGAGTACGATTTTTGGCACTTTTTACCAGTCTCGACCTGCACAAAATGAACAGCAATCAACGCATTGATCCGTGTTGGGATGCTGTGAATACACGTGTTAACTGAGCGTAAACATTTATAAACATTTACGGCGGAAAAGTGTTCCAGGAAAGCGTCTGTTTTTCTGCGTTAACTTGAGGTGTTTCCATAAACATCCACTGATCTCTCATTAATATTTTGCCATGAATTTCACAAAAGACCCAAAATCGACACGCAAATATTCCTAAATTCCAGCTTGGAAGATCACTTTCCTGCAAATATCTGCGACCAAAATAATTGGACCTGATAAGTGGGAGTCATTTTATTAATGCTGCTGATTCAGTTGGTGAAGTGTAGTTAATCGGAAAATTGCCATTTAACAGAGAACATTTTCCATTGTTCAGAAATTTAAATAAATGTTCAATTGTTGAACCATTCAAGGAAATGTTCCCAAAGCAAATCGCTCAAAATCATCAAATAATACTGCATTTTCCTTGCAAGAATCGATATTTCTGTCCTAATTTAAGCCGGTTTTGAGAGTTTACGGCCCTTAGCCGATGATAGCTTTGTTATAGTAGACTCAAACACTCTAGGCAAGTAGTCACTTGTAAAAAATTGTGACCAAATCTCTAACTTAATGTTTATAACTGCGGTATTTTGATCGAAAAAAAGTTCAAATTTTGAGTGCAGAATCCCAAAATAATGTCCATTCATTTTGGGTGCATAGTTTGTTCAGAATTATACAGGGTGGCGAAAACTAAGTTATTATACCGCTTGATTTTCAAGTGGGAAGAAGTGGATTTTTCAAATAGAACACCCTATATATTATCCAAAAATCTGAAACTCAATAAGAATATATTTCAAATAAAATATTATTATCCTATACCTACATAGGAAGTGCCGAAGATAAAACCCGTTTTTGCAGGGAATTGATCACATTGATCGTACAGAGCAATCAAACAAATCAATAAAATACTCCAGAAAGAGAACAATTGAACTTCTGCGTGTACGGATTTAAAAACTTTATCAAGTTTGTGTGCAAAAATATTAATCACTCGAAAACCTTTTGAGATTGATCGAAAGGTAAGAAAAAAGGATTCAGAAAGCAGTTGGGAATCCAAAAACTGTGCAGAACTCTAACTGAAAATGGTTTTAGTCATCAGATAATCAGATCAGTTCAGAATGATCCAAAGACGTTATTTCTGAAAATATATTCGGCTAAAGACGATAACCGCATAAAAAGAAGCAAAATTATCGATTTAAGGTGCCATTAACCGTAATGCATATTAAGGTGCTTTTTAGGTCGAAAACAATTCACTGAGCTGCGGTTTTTTCAAGCTTCCAAATGTTCACATTCAGCTCTGTTTTGAAAAAAATCGTTTCAACCATCTACTGATGAAGATAAAGATCCCTAAGAACCCAACTTTGCTTGAAGATATGATTCAACTGTTGTAGCGTGTTTTCCTGGAATAAGTCGGTACTTAAGGAGCAGATTCGCAGGATTACGTTCATCGTCATGAAAAACGCCCACACTTTACGTCCGTCACAAATTGTTGTTTTTACATCAACAAAGATTTGATTGTCTACAGTGGGTGAGGAATTTTTACCACACATGTTTTCTAACTGTTGTGTTTTAAAGCGATCGCATCGAAGAAAAGTGGAACAATTTTCAGGTTTCCAGAGGAAGCAGTTTCTAGATTAAACATCTTTGTAGTAAAAGTGGCAGTTATAATAAACCCTGTAGGAACCTCACCCAAACGAAACGATTTTCTGCAAATTGAGCACAACGAAAATGAAGGTGGGGCTACCATAAGGCAATTTCCTGCGATCCCATCAAATCAACTATTTTAAGCTCCGATCGCTTTTTGGGTCAAGATCGTATCTGCCCGTATTTATAAAGGGCAATCTGCGACTTTTCTTAATCATGTCGGGTCTGGATTTATGGGCTGACATTAAACGGCTAATTTTTTTCGTTTCACGGAACGCGCAGCGCGCTAATTTTTTCGCTCTAGGAAGAAGCGGTTTCTGACTTCCCGGTTACATCATCGGTATGTAATGGGCGAAAATCAGCAGGAAAAAACTAATGTGTCTATTGAACCACTGTATCGGTACTTCCAAGTGGCCCAAAAAGGAAAAACTGCAACTGCCAAGGAGAAAAGTTGCGATTAGTCAGTAGTTGATGCGCCCATATTAGGCCATGGCCATGCGATGCATTTATCACAGGAAAAATACGGTTTAAGGCAACAAATAAAGGGAATACTTGGAGTCTGCATCGTGTTGTGGCAAAGTTATCTCAATTTTTGCGCTTGCAAAATCCATTTTATAAATACACATCACCAGTTATTTGGGTTTCTTGCTAATTTAAACATTCTGACCTGTAAACTAGAGATAATTGGGGTAATTTCGCAATGCCACATTAATTAGTGGGCGCAATTAACAGAGTTTTGGGTTCGTTAGCAAGTGGTTTGCAAATGTTAATTTTTGGTTTGATCGACCGTGCCAGAAACAAATCTAGATTTTAAACAGCGCTGATAAATTATTCAAAAAGTCAGTGTTTTACAGCTTTTACTATTTTGGGGCTTTCCACATCTAACGGGTTCCGGCAAATCTTTCCTGCGGCGCCTAATTGTTGGACACTTTGCAAACAACTGGCGCGTCTAGGCGCGCTTAAAAATACCTGAAATCTTCGCAGAACAAAGTTTAACAACAACATTAGAAAAATGTGGGCAGAGATTAGCATTTTTCTCTTGGAGTGGTTTGCAAAATGACGTAATCCTATGACGGCATCGATGTGTAGACTATACCAAGTGTGTTGTAACCTTGGTACCTACAGTCAAAGATTTATGCACTTTTCAATGTTAACTGAAAATATGGGTGCCACCACAGTAACAATTCCACAACAAAAGCGGTTTTATTTTGAGAAATTATTTTTTGAACAACCTGCCGCCCTGATGATGCCAAAATAAAAATGAGGAAACGTCGGCAGTTTGAAAAAACATGTTTGTTTCCACTGCTAGAACCTAATAGCAAAAGTCTGTTTTTTCAATTGGCCGAGATTTCTCCATATTTCTGTTAGCCTCCGCAGACCCTCAACGTGAAATTGCCCTGAGGATGCCAGAATGAACGTGTCGAAACGTCGGCAATAAAAAAAAATTAGCACGCTTTTGTGTTGAACTTGTGGCAAACCAACCGGGATGTTGATTAACCGTTAAATTCAATCTGAAAGCTCTCAAGTGCTTAATACACACTTCTGTAATTCCTGCTCATATCCAACAGCTGCTGACCGATTTCCTCCTAAACACACCTAGGATTCGTTCAAATCTGCGACATTCAAGGGCAACTTCGTTACAATTCAATTAGCGTACAAACATTAACATCGTTTTTAATTGACTTCGATTTGTGAGGGGAATAATGAGAAGTCAAGATGTTTAATTGCGCATTTGAACTGTTGCGGTCAACTGGAAGAATGTGTATATTTATCTGGAAAATTGGCAAAAACCCAAGATAGTTTTTTGAAAAATTTCAGGCAAAAATGGGCGGTTGCGAGGCATGCCTCCTGAAGAGATGTTGCTGTTGCGGATCTCTTCGCACGGGGACTTTGGTGGCTGGCGCTGGGGCCATTGTAAGTACAGGACGACAATTTTGAAATGTTCCCACAATGTTGCTATCAATTTTAGATTTTGTCCATCATCACAATAATCATCATCGCTCTAACCATGTGCGGAATCATCAACTTCCAATTTAGGATGATTGTGCTGGATTCCATTCTACCAGAACTTGCTAGTAAGTAACATCGAGTTAAGTAACACTCCTGCAATAGGATTATCTTGCTCGTTTAAAAATCTTGCCTAGAGCTGCGCAACAAAATCCTTCTCCTGTCTGCAAATGCAAAGTATTTTTGTGTGTGTTTCAGTCCAAATAATCCTGATAGTAAACCTATGCCTGACCATCATACTGTCAATCCTGCTCATAGTAGGAACCATAAAGGTAAACCTTAATCGAACCCAAAAAGAACCTTTTAATAACAGTTTTATCGCAATTTCAGCGCAACTTTTACTTAATGATGCCTTGGGTGGTTCTTGGAGGAATGTTAATCATCGGTTTACTGGTGTCCGTTATCGTAACTTCCATTCATTTCTACAGCAAGAACACGCCCAATGATAACTTCAATGGCACCCTGTGGCTGATACTGGGACTGATTACATTTGGTGAGCCGATTTTTGCAAAATTCTATTCTTATTTTCTCTCTCATTGTGTTTCCAGTGGTTTACACCTACATGTGGCTGGTTTCATTCAGCTTCTTCTACCAGGTGTGGCAGGAGGCCAAACGGGGCGCCTACACCAAAGACCCGTTCAGAAGACGGTACTAAAAACGTTTTTTGAAATGTCTTGAAAATTCCTCCAGCTTGCACGCAAAAGCGGGTTTCGAGTTGTTTTTTCGGTAGTAATTGACGGTTTAAAACCCGATTTTTTGCGATTTGTTGACCAATTTATCTTCACTCCACTTAAAAAATGGTCAATTCCATGCCTGAAAATTTTCTCGGTAAGATGCTGTTATTAATATAACTAATCATCGTTTACGCCAATGTTTGCCATAACTAGATTAGTTGGTTTATATGAATAATTAGTATTTATTTTTACTTGTGTAAGTCAATTTAATATATTCAACTAATACTACATTATATAAAGAATGATCTTGCTGTAGGGTAAATAAGTAGGGTCTTGCATGTATGTAGAAAATTGATGTGTTAATTGCTGGCACCCTCAGGGCCTATTTTCACTCCTCAGTTGGGTTTAGCCTGAAAATAACACTCTAGAAACCTGAACTG
Organism: Dendroctonus ponderosae; assembly: GCF_020466585.1. NCBI lineage: Eukaryota > Metazoa > Arthropoda > Insecta > Coleoptera > Curculionidae > Dendroctonus > Dendroctonus ponderosae. Next base: position 18,927,828 of record NW_026018165.1, on the reverse strand, counting down.
GTACTTTACATCGCGTTTTGCGCCGATATTTTACATCGGCGAAATTTAGCATCTATGGAGATTTTTACCTTCTTACAACAATACGTTGGTTATGTATTTGAACAAACAGCAAATGATATATTTTTGTATTTTTTTGTTTCTGTAACTAATGCAAATATAATTTTATTTTGGTATGATTTAGAAGTTTGTTTTAGGTTCAGTCAGGACTTGACAATTTTTTCCTTCATGAACCCCTGAATGATTCCCAACTAAATCAACTTAGCAAAACAATCCATGAAAGCCATGAATTTTTCTCAAAAAAGTCCGATTTATTTTACACATTTCATTAAAAAATACAGTTAAAAGCCCGCGATTTCCAGCAGCATTTATGCTGCTGTTCTACAGTTGACAAACCAATTATTGAACAAAGTCAGATGGAAATTTTCCCTAAAACATTTTCCTGTAGTTACAGGGTGTCACATGAAAGCTGGCAAGTTTGTATGAAGCATTCCTGGTAAAACAGTGAAATAACATTGAAGTTGTCACAAAACTGCCAAAATTCTCAGTCCGATGAACATGACTCGTTATGTTAGCCTTTTATCTGGGATTACCTAGACAATCCGAAGTGCTTTTAATAGTATTTCTAGGGATATGTTTCCTCTCCCTGGATTTCTCGCTCTTCCACTTGAAGTCCAATGTGGAGGACATCTGGAAACTTGAGCTGAACAAAACCAAATATCTGGAACTGTTCCTCAAATACGTCATCAGTGCCATTGTCGTTGTAAGAACGTTCACGTTGCACATATTTCTGGCCTTCTATGTCATCATGCTGTGGCCGGCAATTTTCGTAAGTCCTTTTCAATCAACAGAGCGTCCAAATACTTTGGCTCTATGTAGGAGGAAAAACCCCATCTGATGCTTCCCTGGCTGCTGCTGGGGATCATCAGATGCCTGATCCTGAATGCCCTCACTTTTGTGCTTGGAACCTTCATCTGCCACAAGGAAAAGGGCCTTAACTCAATTTGCTTGGATTATATTATCGCCCAAGTGATCGAACATGGTCCCTCCGTGTATGCTTGGTTCTCCATTCTGAGGTAAAGAAGCTTTTTCCTGGCATACTAGGAAATATCTTCAAAGCAACGGCAGCTTTTACAGAGAAATTCTTATGGAGTGCGAACTGAACGAGCCTTCAGTAGAATCCCTATGCTCTAAAGCTGTAGCTTCCAAAAACAGTCAGGGCCCAGAAGAAGTCCTAGTGAGTAAGGCAAAGTCCTACTCGCTGTCCGATTTGAGCTTGGACTGCATGCAAAGCAGCGACGTTGGTAGCTTTCCTGCTGACCGATCGATGGAAATTCTCAAAGCTGAGCTCCGGGACTTGTTTGAGAAAAAAAGAGTTCTCAAAGGTACCTTTAAGAGAGCATATCTAGCTTCTACTCAATGAAATGCTTTAGATAGTTCCAAGTCGTTTGACTCCCTGATTCACGCCAATTTAAATAAAAGCACCCCATCCTCATTTTCTGCTGCAAACCTTTCAATAATCGAGCAAAGCATGAGAGCCCTAGAAATTTCCGATCATGATGTTGAAAGGGCCCAGCAGCTGAAAGGCCAATTCCTGCATGCTCTCAAAGAAGTCTCCCTATCGGATGTTTACAGTACGGGTTTGTACCAATTAAGCGACTTTCTGCTACTGTTGGTTGCTTGTAGCAAATACGCTCCTAACGCGAAGCTTCTACATATCGCAAGGAAAACTTTACAAGGGCCTGCACATGCCCAAGTCGCACTCGCAGGCTGATGATGGCCAAAGTGAGGAAACCTGTCTATGCTTCATTAGAAAACAGCTGCAGCTCAGACAATCCAACCAAACGCTACATGAAAGCGAAATAGCTACCGTTACCTTGAATGACATGGAAAATGAGAAACAAAGCGATTTGAATTGTTTAAACGGGGTTAGGATGGAGGTGGGTTTAGGGGCCAGGCTTGGCTTCAGTCCTCAGCGATTTGGGCTCAAGAAGACAATTTCGAAAAATTTCGGGTGCCAAGTGGGGCTTTTGCAAAACACCCGTGATCAACTGGTGAAGAAGATTTTTGGCTTTCGCCTTTCGCCGTAGGGGAAGCTGGAAGATTCTTGTTTATGTAAAAAAATAAAAGCTCGTGGTTTCAATCACAATGAATATCATTGAGGGGTTCCACGAAAGTGTCGCTGTTTTGTATTGCTGGGTCACATATGCCGCCCCGGATGGAATCATCTGTATATGCTGACATTACTCGGAAATTATATATGCTGGCATCCAAGCCTTCCATCAGATAGTACGGGAGTCTGTTGGTCAAAACCCACATGCTCTGCTTTTTTTCCTGGTCCAATCTGAAATTGAGGCTCAAGTGCATGCACTCTACTGATGCTCGGCTGGCTTTACCTTAAGTCATTGGGGAAGACCAAAGTGTCCCTACTCTGAGCAATTATGCCCAGATTAGCTCGCTTGTACGGCTTCCTTGAGTCCCAACAGCCCATGGAGTCGCGCGTGACTAGATTAAAGTACATTATCCCATTGTCGTCCATCACAGAAGACGAAATGTGGCCCTGGTCGCCTGAAATTTGCTCTACATCAGCAGTCTGCTCAATCTGCTCTTGAGCAGTACTCACCTCTACTCTGTCCCAGGACTTTGAAGGCATTCCCATCGCTTTTCGACTTCTCTTCCCTTAAGTAGGAGGCTTTAACATAAAACTCCCGGTATCCAGACATTGAATGAAAATAGAGCATTCTGTCCTCGTAGGCGTGCCCTGCAGGGCTCAAGGCCATGCCAAAGATGCCATCCATCCAGTAAAACTCCAAATGGTGCAACTTGTACCGAGCAGCTAGAGGATCTGGATAGAAGAGATGATCGGTAATGCGCCAGGCTTTGCCATCAAACAGTCGATAGACCACAATTCCAAATCTGGAAGGTTTTCACAACAAATAAATGTGAGTGAGGAGCCGTAGTAGCGCCCACCTCCAAACGTCCGACATGTAGGCATAGGCATCCGCACAGTTGTCCTCCCGGATATCGATGATGATGTTGGAGTAGAGGCCGTCTTGGAGGATGAATTCTTTGCGGAAAATGTACTTCTCGATCAACTGGTCCGTTTCCAAGTCGAAGATGAGCAGCTTGGGGGGACAATGTTGGGTGGCTTCCTCAGTTGTGATAGAGATTTTTCCAGAATCGAGCACCCAAAGACGGCCACAAGTATCGACTTGCATGCGGAACACTGATGTCATCAGGTCGCAATTTTCTGATGAGATCAACAGAAGTTAGAAAAACGTGACAACGTTTGCTAAAAGGTGTGTTGTGAAACTTTCGCATTTAGCAAAGAATTCATTGGAAAACATGCCAGAAGTTTCATATCCGAAATTAGACATTTTCGACACATTTTAAGGGTTTTTTGAGCGTTGAGAGTTAACGATTTTTAACCGACGATTTCTTCCTGATTATTGATCCAAACGCTTTATAAGTGCATATTTGTGACCTTCTTACGTCGAAAGGAATCGATTGAGCTCAAAAATCACGCATTTGAAATTTTGACTTTTGGCCGACATTTTTCCAAGGGTTCGGGTCGATTTTTTGAAAAATTGATAATGTTCTCAAAATGTCTTAAATTTTACATCATTTTCAGCTTATGGATGCGAGGAATGCATGGAATCATTGAAAAACATGCTAGAAGTTTCAGATTCGAAATAATTATTTCGGATCTGCATATATTCAGAGCTCATTTCGGTCCAAACGGTTGCAAATAGAATTTTTTTATAGACGGTGAATGTGTCGAGAATACACTTTGCGGACAATCTGATCTTCTATTTTGAAAATGAGTTAATCGCGGTAAAATTCAAAATATTTTGTTCGGGAAATCGTCTTTCCGACCTTAACCGATTGCAATTTTCCGAAATGCAGTTTTTATAGAAAACCGTTCGTTCTTCCACAAATTTCAAACTTTTCAAATCGAACGGAGATATTAACAGTTACGCAGAAAATTTCCACATGCATATTTGCTGTTTTTCCAAACGCAAATCGACCTTAAATCCATAAAGAAAACATTGATATCATTTGTCTTGAAAAATTGTTCAAGATTCTCAATCGATTTCAAGTTTGCAAAATACAATTTTTAGACCAAATCACTGGTTTTAGAACGATATATCAATGATTTACTCATACTGAAGGATCCTATAATGATCGAACCGAGATAAATAAGAATTCATCAGTAATCAGTAGACAAGTATTTTGAGCACTTTCGTTCGTGCGGCTTTATAATGTAAATATGTAAATAATCACTACCGGGAGGGTCAGAAACCATATGGTAACGTCGGGTGGTCTTCACGAAATGCAATCCGAAGTCTACCATCTACACACAGAGCCACATTAACACACAAGTGTCTTAATACACAGTATAACCCAGACAGTAATTGATAGTCAGATTGACTCTCTTAATTTTCAAGTTTTTAAGGATCTGAGTAGGAACTCACTTTCAGAATGCCAGTCCCAATTTGGGAACGGTATCAGAGCCGGAGATTCTTCTTTGGGGACTCTGGGCAGTTGGGCCAAAGTCACTGGAACTCCTTTTTTCCATTTAGGCAGCGAAATAAACACTCGGTTTTTGTACACTTCTATACCTGCAAAATTAATTTTATTGCCGTTTCGTGTCTTATTAAGTTAATTTATAGTTGTACTTACTCAAGGCAGATTTTTAAGTGAATATTAATAACAAATTACCATAAAATCGTAATAAATCGTATATAAATTGGTAAACAGTAGAAACCGAGATACAGTTTTCGGAAATCCAGTTACAAATCGGCCATAAATTAGCAATCAATATGTATTTGGTTGATTTACGCGGAATAATGCCATAAATCAATGCGCGCAATTGAGGAAGCGTTGGCCAACAAAAAAAGAAATTTTATTAATGCGCAAAATTTTGATTTTCTGCCTCTTACAACATCAGGCTTGGCCATTGCGGTATAACCCGCTGATTCTTACCTAAGGGTAAGTTGTTTTCCTCGATGTAATCGCCCTTTACAATCGCCCTCGCTCTATCCCAAGACGACGGGTAGGCAAAGTCAATGGTTTTCCATCTGTACCAAGTTTTAAAGGGGCCAGTCACTTCCAAGGGCCTCAAATAATGTTCTTCTTCATAGGTTTGGTTTTTTTGGTCGTCGTTTGCTCTCCCATGAAATGGGTCTGGGAACCCCAAAGGATTGGGATGGTATTTGCTGGAGAATCTATTGGGATAAGAACTCCAAGTAAGTTCAATTATTTGTCGAGTTTTTCGGGATTTTGGATGTCATCGAACAAAAATGCAAGACTTTTTGCAATTACGATTACAGGTGACAAAACTCTTGATTCTTTTGATCATTTTACTTAGTTTGTATTTTGGTTTCACTTAAATTTACCGATCTCCGCTGGACTCTTCGTTATCCTGATAGTGTCGATACGGTTCTTTTAAGTCTGGTTCTACTTTGAAAAACGTGTTGGAATACTGATGTTTATTTCGTGAGCTTTTCCTTTCGGGCTTTAACACATTTAATGACATTAATACCGGCAGAAGTCGCACAGGGCTTAGGGACTTATCATCTAGAACAAATTGAAATTTTATGTTTTTTTATTTTAGAAGTTCAACAAACTTACGTGAATAATCTTCATGGTTCCTGGTATAGTTAAGCGGATGGGAATAAGGGATGGAGACAAATGGCTGATGCCAGTTTTGGAACCAGTTATCCACCGCCATTTCGGAATTTTCATGGCGTTCTATTTGAACGGCATTTTCAAATGGATATCTGAAACAATCATGGAAGTTTAAAACTCGGGATATCATTTCCCCTTTAGGCTCATTTAATTGGCAAAATCCCCAATTTTCCTAACCAGACTGATGATATAAGAAACATCGTGTGGAGTGTTTCTGATATTTCAGGCCAATCAGAACGCATAGTGAAACGGCTATTTAAATTATTAATACTGTTTACATAATCGGCCCCCATTAATTAGCAATCGGCTCGAAATTGGACCGATCAAACTGAAATTTGCAATCATTTTTGCCGGTTTGATGTATCTATGTCAGTAACGGCCGTGGCTTGAACGTTCGAACGGGTGAAAGAATATTTCAGTACATTCTATTATTTATGACCTGAAGTTTGCACATTTGGCCACCCACAAACTGGCACATTTCGAACTGTAAAAAGCTTGAATAAACATGAAAAGTTTTAACAACAGACGCTGCAGGAAGCAGCTTTAAACAGGCGAACGCTGAAAATGTTGAAAAACCTGCCCTCAATTTCGGCCACTTTTCAGATTTTCAACTTTTCGGTCAAGATTTATTTGGTTAATTATTTTTTGTAATGCAATTTTATACCATTTTTAGTGTCTGGTAGCACACGGCTGACCATTAAACCCGGAAGCCTTAACTCTCTTTGTGCTTGTACTAATGTGAAGTTGGCACGCATTTTCTAACATGAAATAAATAATTAAATTCTATTAGTTTTCAATAAAGGATATTCCACTCTCTCGCGCATTAATTTCTATGAAAACACCAATTTCTTCCACTCTTTTACTTCTTGTTCACTATAAAGGACTGCTGTCGTATAGTCGCTTTTATGGTCGCAAGATTACATGCCTATTCTTTATATAATTTCCCATCTGTTAGGAGAGTTAAAGAGGAATGTCGATTTTTTATTGTAATGGCAGCATTCCAACCAAATTACTTTAGAAACTTAGAAGTCTTAGATTCTTATAAGACAAATGATCACAGCTATACAACAACAATGTTATTATTGGCTATTTTTCTTCCACTTCCTTCGGGTGTTCTTCGACTTTCGCGGACATTAAATCTTTGAAAATTTCACTATTTTCCGTTTTGTGCTGAAACTTATTAGTATTTTATTCATTATCATTATGGACAAGAATTTGTATGCTAAAATACTCAAATATTTGCTGCGTTAATCACACAGTTACAATCTGAAAAATCGACCTAATTTGGTGCAGCATCTCAAGCGAAACAGTGTCAACAGATTGCTAAGTGCAAAAGTGTGCACCGTAATGTAAACACCGAAGTTGCATGTTCTTTTATTAATTAATTGATCTCTGCTTGATAATGCCGTTTGGCGTCTTCAGTAAATTTGTGTTTTCTCTTTTTCCTTCTGTTCTTACTTGCTAAATTTCAACATCGCCTGCACTTGCTTGGTTTGGGCTGCTTGCACAAACAGCAATTTGTACAAATCTTTATAAATCGCGCCGTTTTTTTAACATTAAATTCGATAACAGCATTTATTTTGTTAAAACCATGTACGTTTCCGTTGGCCAATTCAGGTCAATTAATTAAATTCGGGTCGCATTTAGCCACAATAACTAGCTAACAGTAGAGAACAAGTCAAATCCGCCAGAAAAAGCCTTTTATATAACAAAGTACTTATAAGAGGTTTGAAAAAATCGTTATTTAACGCGACATTAAATTAACGAGTAGAACAAAGAAACACTTGATACATGGCGATGGAGTTAGTCATTCTATATGCACTTTTTCACTGAATTTCAATCACTTTCATTATTAAATTCTGGAAGTGATGGAATTTTTCCTTTTGTTAAAAGAAAATTACATGGTAATTCGAAATTGGTTGCATTTCTCCAGCAATTTACTCACCGTACAGAAGATCCTTCTTCTCCATGTGCGAAACTTCCAAAGCTGTTTAAGTTGCTTGAATCAAGCACAATTTACCAGTTGCATTCAATTAGGCCCTTAAATAATTACTGAAGTACATAGAAGATAGAAAGCAACCGGTGTAAATCCAAGCAGACGCATAAACAATCAAGTAATAAATCAGATGTAAATGAATAAACAATTTGTTTGTGGTCGGTTGCATTGAGGCATCTAAAAAATAGTGACTTTGCAATTTCATAATCGCACTACTTTTTCGCAGTTGTTTTCTTGCTCGATCATTTCATAGATGGTTAATTATGTTTCCTTTTGCGATTCTTTTTCTCCGGTGGATATTTCAAAGAGCTTTCCAAGTTGGAAATGTTCAAAACTCATTTATTAGAAAGCTTTAATTTCGCCTTATTCAAAGCTTAAATGGAAAGCCCATTGTTGCATACCATTTTGCCCGATTTCTGAGCCTTAACTAAACCCGATTTTCTGTGGTATTTTTCCTAACAAAATTCGTTATACCATTTTCTTCAAGCCAAGTGTGTCATTTTACTTATACAAATGTCATTAGATGGAAAAATGTAACCGGAACAATTGCATTAACCAACAATAACGAGTGCATTCAATCAATTTTTGTTTGCTTATGGTTTTAAGGCAATTTCGCACAAACGTTTTTGTATTTTTTAGATTTTCCATTCAGCGTGCAATTACAAGTGCTCATAGTGCAACCAGTAGCATTCAAAGTTAATTTTTCGATTTGCAAACGAGAGTGACGAAAATAAGCAACTAACTGATTTTTTTCGTTTGAGAATTTAATTGTTTCAGCGTATATATCGCTTTACAGATGTTGATACGATATTAATCACTTGACATGAGGGCAAGTTTTTTGCTTCATAGGTTTCAACAACTGTTTCTCTTCCCTGGCAATGAGCCAGTTTGGAAGCAAATAGTTTGAAAATCTGTTAATCAGTTGAAAACTTTTGATTTGGTAAATGAAAACCTTTTCATTCAAAAAAGTGGCTTTGAAGTACTAGTTTCTGCCAAGCTGTCCATGTAAGGCCTTAGTTGGCTGTTTCTGCCTTAAAGTCTCTACATACTTACCATAGCTGAAAAAAGTATCCAAATCACTGGCAAAATCCTTAAAAAAATCACTAACCGATCCGAACCTATAGAGTAGATTTAAACCAAGATTGGTGGTTCGGGTACTGAAACCTACTGAGACCACGCACCAGGAGAATTCGCTGAAGAAATTACGCGCTAAAAAAGAACAAAAACGCCGAAATTTCAACGAAAATCCATTGAGAGATATTTGCGGTTTGAATTTCGCGGTCTGCCGCCTTAATGCGAAAAAGAAAATGACAAGCTTGTGTAGTTTAAGCTGATAATTTTGTCTATATCTCGGCAAACATTCGGTTTCGATTTGGAAATGCGACGGCCCAAAAGTAAATGGTTTCACATATAAATACATCGGGTTAATGTAATGGCTCGTGTCTAATCAGCTTGAAGGTGGGAGCTCGGAGATTCCAATTAGCCAATACGGTTTCTGATACCATTCGAACTTTCATTACTTTATTTAATTAGAATCGGCTAAGCCAGAGGGTATGGGTTATGCAAAAAAGTTGTTACTTTGGCCCACTGCTTGCAATCTCATTATGGCATTGAAACAAGAAATCGGGGCACGAGCGATTCTGGTCTGGATTGTTCAAGCACACTTTGTTCCTGCCAATTGACTCCTCATTTAAAAAATCATCCAAAAAGTTGTTCTCTAACGAGCCAACGAATAAGAGCGGTTCTAGACTCGCATTAATATTGAATTTTCGCGTTTTGCGTCAAGACTAGAAACATTTCTAAGATAATATTTGGTACAAAAATGTACGCAATTTAACGCTCTATCTCGCCATGGAAACTAGCTTTTTATAGCTCAACCGGTTCTCTACATAGGAGTCAACAAATAAGAGCTGTTCTAAGGACTCGCATTAATTCTGAATGTATTGTATTTTGCGTAAACTCGAAAAGTTTCTAACATGATGCTAAGTATAGAAAAAAGTAAACAGCTAATGCTCTATTTCCCGATCAAAACTAGAGCTTTGTAGCTCGTCCGGTACTCTAACTAAGAGCCAACGAATAAGAGCGGTTCTAGACTCGCATTAATCCTGAATTTTCGCATTTTGCGTAAAAATTAGAAATATTTCTAAAACGATGTTTAGTACAAAAAAGTAGCCGATTAAACGCTCTATCTCGCCATGGAAACTATATCTTTATAGCTCAAGCGGTTCTCTAAATAGGAGCCAGCAAATAAGAGCGGTTCTAAAGACTCGCATTAATTCTCAATTTTCGCATTTTGCATGATCGTTGTGAAACCTTGACATTGTGGACAAAAGTTGTTCTTCAAAGTCATGCACATTCGATCCAATTAACATTAAATCACCAACTAATTTAAAGTGAAGGAACTAGTTGATCGATTTTATTGAATTTTGCAATCCATTTATTGGAACTTTTATTACTCATTTTACAATCACCTTCACACACGCGCCGGCTTTGTTTCAGCTTCAAGACAAATTTGTCTCATTAATACGTTGAAGGCGCACACTTGGCTAATTTTTCGGGAACATGTGCAGAAACTTTCATATTCTCGCTTAATTTTATGCATTTATTCAGTAATGGTTCATATAGCTTTCTTCGTTAATTATGAGTAAGTCAGATAATTTTCTAATAGTCTAGATGAGAAAGTCGATTTTTACTCCAGGGCATTTTAAGGCATTATTTGTTACAATATTTCATAAGCAGTTGAATAATAATCATCGGTAGGACTAAAGAACATAATGCAAACAAACTAATAATTTGTTTCAATTCATAGGACAATCATCGACACCGAGATGATAAGAGACAAATTGTTGCCGTAAATTTATGCTTTAGTAAATTTATTCATCTCAATTACACGAATAAACTCCTGCTCCTTAAACTCCTATGGGCGTAAAATAAATTACTTTGTACAATAAATTCATATGAAATCAGGTCCTGACTGAACAGTTAAAGTATACCTACGTACTAGCTTAAAAAGCCTATAATATCAAAAGTTCAGATCCAACTCGAATGAAGAACATAACACACACAAAAATGACTTCCTCTTGGCATTTGGCTAATAGTGACTAGCATGCAGAAGAGCAATTTACCTTGCGAGTTTTGAATGCAGAAATACTGTGAATCCGAAGACTCATTGTTCCCTAGTCTAGGTTAAGAAGGACCTAAATGACTACATAACATGGCACTAAACACTCAAATCTTTGGCTTGTACAGCCCATATCCGCCTCCAAAACTTCCAGTCACTTGATTATGGTGAGTTTGTTTGGAGCGGCATTTGGTTCCATATAAAATATCCTCCACTTTTCCGGCCAGGATTCGGAAATTCGGCTCTTTGGGGTTTAAAGAGCCATTGGCGACTTTCTGGAACCTGGACGTCAGAATCCATAGTTCTTGTTCGCCTTTTTTGTTCCGAATTATCTACGATATATCAGTGGGAGTTGGTGAGAAAAATGGATACCAACCAAATGTCTGGAAAATATGTATAGATTAAGTGTTCACCTTCACGCCACTGGGAAATTGTAAAGTTTCCGGATTAACTGCCACCACGTCAAAGTTCTTCCGTCCGTATTCGGTCCTGGTGTTCCAACACATTATTTGAGTATCTTTCATCAGGCCGAACAACATCACGCCATCTTTGTCGATGGCTTCAGCTGCTGTTTGGGTACTTCTCTGATTGGCAAAAGTCTGGAAAACCCAAACAGACTTTATTTGAGATGGTTAAAACGATTTTGGTGTTTTATTGGAGACTGACGATTCAACTGGCGAAAGAGACGAAAATCTGCTCATCAGAACGAGATTTTAATGAGACAACTGTTCGGCGCGAAACAATTGGAGATAAAGGCAAGTTAGAAGCAAAACAACGGAAGAACTAGTTTAATTTAGTTAGAAGTTATCTTCATCCTACAATTTGCTGAAGCTTCATGAATCTTTTGGCTTTTGAAATGGAAATTGGACCACTATTTCTCATTTTTTGCCCTCAAGGGCCACTTTTTCCATAACTATTACCTTGCGCTTTTCCAGACCTTTTCCAGACCTTTTCCAGATTTGACGCAAATAATAGCGACAACTTACATTAAATATCTGGGGCGCTGCAGCCGCATCATGTTCAAATATCGAGCTGTTCCGCAAATGCGATGTATAAACCCAGTTCTCCGTTGGACTTGACATGGCATGGTAAAACAGAATCCTGTCCTGACCGGGATAATGAGGAGACAACGCCAGTCCCAAGAGGCCATCCATCAAATCGAAACTTTCTCCTGGAATGGACAGACTTTGAATGGATCCGATGCATTGCGACTCAATACGAACCTGCAATCGTGTAGGTCCCGTGGCTGGGATATGGATAGAAGGTCTTGTCCTGGATCCTCCAGGACTTGTCGTGGGCCACGTCGTAGACCAAGAGCGAAAATCCTAAAACATCGGCAATGTAAACGAAAGTGTCCCTGCATCCAGAGTTGGGATCTCGGACATCGACTTCCGGAGTGACTAGGAGGTAGTGATTAGACACTACATCGTTAGGGAGCAGATGTCTGTGCAGGATTTGCTTCTGGAAAAATACTTTCAAATTAATTCACCATTGTCAAGTCTTTCATGGCCGAACTACCACAATTTTCCTGCTGTAAAACGCATCGGAACTTCGGTCATTTTCAGGAAATAAAACAGATTCAACCCAGTACCTACTAAGCAAATTTTCATTCGTTTCTTAATCCCCGAAGCTTTTAGTGAAAAAACTGGGTGCATTCAAGTGCAAACAAAGCTGGTTGTAGTGGAAGTCTGGTCGGTGGAACCGATTGCTCACGTTTGTTCTTAATTTGACTAATGACTTGCCATTGATAATTTTCCGACACTCTTTAGGCCTGCAGTATCGAAACGGCACTTTCCGCAGGTTCAGCAATTTGCCATTTCAAGGCCCTGCTTTCATCATCAGAAAATTGCATTATTTTGAAAAACTCTTCCTCCTTTCTGTGTTTAGACCACAAGTTGATAAGTTCCGAATCGACAAAATCAAAATTGTGTGTTCATGGGAACGACCCTTTCAGGAAAAAATTTCCATTCACAACAAATGAACGCAGGCATGTAGATCCAAATGTTAAAATTAGCGGTTTTGATGAAAGAGCTGCAAACAATAGCGCATGCAACCGTTGACAAAAACCTTTTATCTCATTAGCGCGACATGCGAATGCCCACATTGGTCACAGTTTGCCGATTTTTTGGCAGTTTTTAAGGTCAGATAACGGATAATTGGTGTTACTTACCGTGCTTAAATCGAAGCACAGGATTTGAGGGCGGCAGATTACTTTTTCGCCGACTTTTCCGGTGTCCAGCACCCATAAACGTCCACATTCATCAATCTAAAATTTAACAGATTTTTAATTAAACTGGAAACTTTTTTGATAGTTATCAGTACCTTTACTCGAAATACCGACACTATTCTATCAGTGTGGCATCCTTCGGGGTTTCTATGCCACTGCCAGTCCGGATATGGTTTGATCAGTGGGTTTCCTTCGTAGGTTCTATTGGTTACGGTGCCCAAAGTTGCGGGTATTCCCTCAACGAATTTTGGTATTGTCACGAAGACTTGGTTTCTTTGCTTGACTGCTATTGTTTTATGATGCAAATTAAGCTTTAAAATCTCAATTAAAAGTGAAAATCTAGAAAAAATAAACCTACGAGCATAATAGACATCAACATCAATGGGTGCGATGACTCCAGGAGTGAAAACTCCCGAATCAATATCGATTTGTCGTTGATATAGGGATTCATAGTCGAACTCCAATTGGTTCCACTGGTAAATGGTCTTGAAGTTGGGAGTATCCGCTTGAGCTGGTTGAGGGATTATTGAGCAAATCCCCAACACCATACAAATCCATTGGGTCCCTAAATAAAAATATGTTTTATTGCCCAGCAGGTGAACAAGTAGGTTAACGACACAAGTTTTAGATAGAGCGAGATATTTTCACGCAACAAACCCACATTTGTGCGTAGAAAAAGCGCACTTACTTGACCAATTCAAAACCCCTGGACTTTCCCGGGCAACATTCAAGATTCGTTCGTTGTGGTAAAACTTGTACCCGCGCCTGTCTCCTCTAAAGGGAATAATTGAACAGCACAACACCAAGAGAAGGAAACACTTTTTCATTTTCACCAGCTGATGAATGAAGGGAAATCAACTGGAAACTTCTGCCGCACATTAAAAAGCCTCGGGAAATGATGCCATTTGGAAATCATTTAAATTCTAATGCGGTTTTTTCTTCGGTAAATGTGCAGACAATGGTAATAGTCGACTGAGAATGAGCGACGACGGTGAAGCGTGAAAAGTGAGAGCAAATATAGATTATTACTGTTGTTGAATTATCCGCTAAATGGTCAAAAAATCAGACGAGGGTTTTTAGGGGAGAATTTCCAGTTTATGAGATCCAATTATATTAGATTATGCGAAAAGATATTAGTTCTTATGCAGCACACACGCAACTTTTTCGGGCGGAAAAACGCTGCGTTTTCAACACAAAAAATGGAGCTTCATTAGTTCAATAAATCACGGTTCTTCATCAAAGCTCTTCATCTTTTTTGCTTCCTCAACTTCCGGGTTGTCACTGTTACCATAGCAGCTTTTAACATGATTTTCTCATTCTTCCAGGGCTTTTTTAAGTCAAGAATTTTTCTCCTGATTTAAAATATGTCCCTATTTCTTCTTTCTTTATGGTGCACTGTTCTACTCTGTGTGCGCTTTAATGTTGCAATTAATTTTCCCTGTTGTCCTTAACAATTTTTTCATTTCCTCAACAAGAATACTCAAACCCTGACTAGTTTCTAGTGTTACGTTTGAAGAAGCCGCTTTCCCAATGATTACAATTTTGGGAATTACACTCAATGATTTTTTTTTCGTTAAAAAATACGCTCAACTAGTGCAGAAAAAGTAGTTATTGCGTCGACTACCGGAAACTTTAACAACCCAGCCGCTAATTAGACGCATTTGTTGGTGTGTTTTGGTGGAGAATTTCGTTTTTTAGTAACAATTAAACTGTTCATTTTCCTTCGGGTTTTGCGCTTGAACTTGCCCGATTTCGCTGAACCAAAGTCGGAAAATACCCGCCATGAATGAATTGCTCGTTTCACAAACCATATTGTAAACTTTAATAGCCCTGACCTGACGAGGCAACTATTATGTTTGTGGTAAACCAGTAAGACACCAACGCTTATCGAATTTTAAAGTCAAATTTTTTAATCACCGGAAAACCAGAACGATTGTTGGAAACCCTACTTCAGACGTAATATTACGTGATGTCTGCACTATGAACATCCGGATTTTCCGATATCTGCTGATTTCAATTTTAATTGCTTGTTTCAATTTCGTGCCTGTGTGCCTGATTATTAATTATTATTATTATTAAATTCGTTTGGGGAAACTGACAGGATTTTTATATGATTTCACATTGTGCGCATTTGAAAGACATTGGAGCTCCTCCTGTTGTCGTCTTCAGAAAAAACCTTGGAGTTATTTAGCAGGGTTTCCAGAAAATTGAATTCCGCCTTCAACGTTTAACTCAGAAGATTTTTTCTGAAAGCCGCAATTTCCAGCACTTTTTGCTGAAAACTCTCATCCCAAGTTAACCAATTGAAAATTATCAAGCTACAAAGATCGGTTCGGCCACTTGAAGAAAATTCTGTCAACAACCACACGAAGATCACACGGGCAAAACACCACACATTTGCCAACTTTGCTGGCTGATACTTAACTGGAGGTTACTTTTCGAAGCACTTCGTCGACTTTCTATAGAACTAAACTAGATTTTTATGTGTCATTTTCTGGGTAAAAGACACCGGAGGAAACTGATACTCTCACCTGATACGTTCCGTTTTGCCTTTCATTGTTTATGCATGGAAAAATTGGGACATTGGCTCAGTGGGTTAGTGAACCAAAGGCACAATACTTTAGCAGATTGTTTTACATTTACATTGCAAATTTACCTTGGCACTGTGTAAATAGTGTTCGGTTTCAGGCAAGTTATTTTTCGGGGAACTGAAAGAAAGGTGTTGCAAACATACAATTTTCGCCGCTGTGATGATGGAACATTCATAGAATTTTTTGCTATGTTCCAAGACCACTTTTTTCTGCCTCCCGAGATGAAACAACCGGTTTATCTGCAAATCGAACTTCTCTGCATCATGCATTTAGATCTTTGGCACTTAATATTATTTCCGAAGAATACACAACACAACGGAGTTTCTTTTCAAGACAAATAGGAAAACTGCGGCCACAAAAAACCATCTTGGAATTAACTTACCTTAATTAATTGCCATAAAAACTGAATATTTTCCTATAGCGTTATGTAAAGAGCGCATTATCTCACCTATTCTCTTATTGCATGAATATGCAATGAAACCGTATAATTGTGATTTTGTTTATTTCCAAATCGACATAACAGTTCGTCAAATTGCGTTGTTCTTTAATTGTTCATCTGCTGTTCATTTATTGACGGTTTTTATCTTTCGGTACTAAATTTAGAACGTAGTTTTAGGTTCATTGTCAGATAATTCTTTTTAAATTGCTTCAAGTCAGGCTTAGCACGCAACTTTTTTAATTAATTTTCCCAACGAATGTGTTCAGATAAAGTTTAACGATTTGAATTCGACCGGTCGACCTTAGCTTGGACCGAAGAATAGATGTTCTAAACTTGATTTTGGAATTTTATATCAATATTAAATATTTCATTGATTTATTAATATCAGGTCAAGGTACACACTCACACTCCCTTAAAAACACTTTATTTTACTAGATTAGCAGGACTTGATTTATATAATTTCCAACGTTTTGCATTATTTTCAATATTTTTAGTTTAAAAAAATGGTCAATTTTAAAAAACACACGTTTGTTTTTACTCCGAAAAAAATCGCGAAATTAACTCGCAAAAACAACGTGTTTTTGTATTTTGAAATTATGCGTTAAATCTCTTTTACTCGCTTTTGAATTTTTCCCAATTTTCACGGCCAATTTATCAATTAAAATAAAAACATATCTTGGTAGGAAATTTAAGACTTTTACCTCGTTCTTGACATAAAATTCTAACAAATCGGTACGAGGGCGACATTGGAGTCAAATAAAACACCTACTTTAAAATTCCAAATATCTAGTGGTCAATTCCTTATCACGTATTTTGCTGGTTTTTCGACTTTACCAGAACCAAGTGAAAATATCAAGTACGTCTAAAGGCTGCTTCCGCCAGAACTACAATTTAAACAACGCTTCAAAGTCTTCCAATAGTTTATTTACCAATTTGTTTAATAGTTTAATTTATAAATCATTTGTGTATATAAAAATTGATGTTTTTTGGTGTCTGTTGTGCAGACGTAAGTTGTCCTTTCTTCTCCGGCGCTTCATTTCGAATTTTTCTGAATCGTTTTTAGATTTAAAAATTAGTTTAAAAGTTTGCAACAAACAGATAGTTTCTATTGTCTTTTTGCAGCAAAACTCTGTTAACGAAATGTTCTTTAGCTTTCCTCGATCTTAGACTTTTGCTACGCTCCTTAGGAGAGCAAAACGCGAATTAGTCTACATACCAGCGTTTCCACCAAAAACTCCATTAACAAAAGTTGTTAGTAAATGAACTATTTATAAGGCGAACTAATATCATACTAAACGCGTTATTTAAACGCCATTTAAATCACTTTCTCGTATTAAAATATTATATTTAGTACCTAATTTAACTTTCTTTAGGCATTTAACTGAGGTCGTGGTGACAAGTTTTTTATATAGAAATACTTAACGCAATCGTTATTAAACTGCAAATTATCACAAACTGAATGCCAATATTTGTTTACAAGATAATGAGGAAAGAGAAAAATAAAAGTTCGGCCGTCAAAGGGTAAAAAATGTGTTTATCTCAGGCTCCCGCAAGGCCGGTTTTGAGCCTCATCCTCTAAGGTTCAGTCTGTGATTAAAATCCTGGATTTTCCTCAGGAAAACTCATCAGCGACATAAAACACATTGGCGAATAAATAAAGTGTAGGTCTCAAAAACAAGATCAATTTGTCAATTTACTTACCCCGATTCATTTGGCCGTTAAACTTGGTGACGAAAAATCTTCACTGCACAACTTAAGCGAGTTCAATCAAGTGCGCCTTCTGATTGAATAATGTTATTAATTATTTTCCGAACCGATAACCCGGTTTGGTTATTATGGGGAATGTTTATGTTTATTTGTTACCAAAATGCGATAATTCATGGAAAATTGAAAACCGGTTGAAAAGTAACAGTAGATACTAGCGAAGCTCGATCGACTGAGACCATGAGCGAAGTCAAAATCCAGTCTTTAGCGATGGTCGGGTACGAAGCCCATACTAAATATATACAGGGGACGACATGATGAATATTGTATTCTGTCGCTGGAGATGAATGTTTAAGTATCATTAGATACATGCTTGTGGTTAAAGAAACATTCCCCGTATCGTGTTGGCCGATAAGGAATTGAAGTCAGTGGAATTTCCGTCCTAATTTTCTAAGAAAATCCGCGTTTATCTAATATAGATCACAAACGTTGTTGCGTTAAGTTAATGGTGCAAGCATTAACTGTTTTTAATTAACATTTAAAATTGGGCTACTTCCATTTACGTATTTCTAGATAATGGTTCTACTTTTCATCTTTAAGCTCAATCTGCTGGATACAATTATTAATTAGGAGCTAAACAGGTTTCCTTATTACCAACGAATGTCTGCCGATTGATTTTGCATTACGAATCATCATTCTAAGGTGCTTTTTTCCTATTCATGCGAAGAAGATTATTAAGTTGAATTGCAAAAGGTGCATTCAACAACCAATTATTCCTATTTAAAGCGCTTTTTTTAGACCGACAGTGTAAAATGTTAGAAAATATGAAAAACTCTAACTAAAATTCAAGTAGCAATGAATTAACTGGAACATTTTTTGCTAAAAATGTACCCGAAATTGCGTATCTTAATTTTTGCTTAGAAACGCGTTGTTTTCATTTATCGCTTTAGTGAGTGCCGAGCCTTTCAGACACTGGGTTTCTCTGGTTTTAAATATTATTTAGTTTTCACCATCCAGCCAGTGAAAAACATAAAAATAGTAATTAAAATTAAAATTAATCAAAACCCATTTTCCCGCCAGTAAGAAAGGTGAACAAAAGCGCGCACTTTAAAGTTTATTATTGAAAACATTCTTTTTATTCAAGCAACTTGCTTAAGACAGCCAGGGTGAAATCGTAAAAAAACATTACAAATACAAACTGAAATTTAAAATCGATCGGAAAATCGTAGAGTAACGTAGCAAAGGCCTTTAAAGCACCGTTGCCTCATCGTCCCGAGCAATTATGCAATTTACAATTTGACATGTATCGGTTTTAAACCTACAAAAATGAAGTTGGGGTTAATACAAATGAAAACAATAACAAAAAACTTTTTAATAGAATATCCGGAGAATGATCAATATTAAATTCCGCAAAAACAAAGCGTACATGCAGCCCCTTGTCCTGTTATCACTTCTAATCATAGGTAAGTCTAATTGGGTCGCGATGGTGTTTTACTTTACTTGCTCATAAAAAAATAATAAGGACGAAATTCCATCCTCAAACATTGGGGTTTTCGTCTATTTTCAAAGACCTTTATTTGGCGAGAAATTGTTGATCATCTGCAGCCGTCGAACAAAATCCACCCCATCAACTAGTCATGAAGAATAAAGAAAATAGAACCTTAAAATGAAACATCCACTAACAATAATGTCTGTCCGTTATCGTAATCATATTTTTTAGGTTCCCATGCAACTGAAACCGATCTTCACAACGAAGATGATACCAATTCCCAAAGCGAAAACATCCTCAAAGAAAACTACGAGCCCGTTTTCGCCGAACCGCTATCCGATGCTCTTTCTGAAATAAACAATTCGGCAAGTCAAAGCTCTAATGTGACCATCGAAGAGTCCAGCAATTCAACTACTAATCCCGAGAATGAGACTGGAAATATTTTCAAATGTTTCCAGGTGCCCACTGAGCCTGTTGTGCAGCTTGTGAACGATACCGAACTGATCAAGCTCCTGATGCCTGGCCCCAAATCTGCAAGCCGAAATGTTGCTGCGCCCTGTATTGCTGTGCTCTTCTATTCCAAGAACTGCCCGTTTTCCAGCATGGCAGCGCCTCACTTTAACGCGTTGGCCAGAGCGTTTACCGACATAAAACTGGTCGCAATTAATGCTATGCATTACCACTTGTTTAACACTCAGAACGGGATCGTCGGAGTGCCCACATTGCTGCTATTTCACAACGGGAGGTCCGTGATTCGGTACAATGGCTCCGAATATAACTTAGAGGCTTTCATCAGTTTTATTGCGAAGAATACCAACTTGATCCCGATACCCAATTCTGTCGTTACATCGTCGGACTTTGCAGGTCCCGTCGTTAGCTCGCCATCCAAAGACTCCGATATGTTTCTGATACTTTCATGGCTGTTTATCGTGGTTTGTTCCTGTTATTATTTCTCTAAATCTAGGGTGTGGAAGTGGATGGTGGAAACAATACAGAGAAACTGGCGGGAATCGGAACAGCATGCCCAACACGAGCATATGGAATAGAACTATTGATGTTTTCGTTGTTTAATAAAAAGCTGTTTTTTTCTATAATATATTTAATATAAATATATCTCCCTATGTTAAATAAGTTAATTAGAACTACTTGCGATAATGCCAACAAGCAATGAATAGTCATAAAAAACATGGGTAGAAATGCAGTAAAATGAGGCAACCATACAATACGTTGCATAAACATAACATTTATCGAGTCAAAAATACACTACGCTTACGACAACGGTTAGCAACTAGGGATTTCCTAAGTTGGTTTACAGTTTAAAATTTTCTCTATGATTCTGGCATTCCTGATGTGAGGTAGACACAAGTGACCCCAAGAGAGATTCGGCCATGTGAACATTTCAGTGAGTTCAATATAATCTGTCAAGTAACTTAACTGGTATTGAAATAAAAAAAATATTTGTACTTTACTGGAACCTTAAGACTAATAATACGGGTTTTCAGCTTAATCACTCCAGGACCCTCCTGGGGTTCCCGGGCTGTCTAAATTGCTAGATGAGCTTCCTATACTTTCGCAAGCTTCCATGAAAAGATCAGGATTAACCATTTCCATCACTCTCCACGCCAGTGTTTTGCCAGCTAAAAGTGCCCGTAAATGCTGACTATGGGTGTCTCACAACATTACAAAATCTGCCTTACCCATGTGAACGTTTCCTTTTATTTCATCAGAACCTTCGCAATAGTGTAACGCGGCTTTTCTGAGATTTTCACATCGGCATTGGTCGGCTAGTAAAAGAATGTTTGCCACATTGGCGGGCGTCAGACTTTCTATCAAATGCCTTTCGCAAAGGCCCTTCAGACCTAGAAGATTTCGATTATTCTTTAATCTCGGACTCAAAGGATTGGATTCTTACCTTGCAGGTGATAAACGATGCTAATTGGCAGGAGTTTAGCAGCGTATTTATCGGCACAGTCCACCTTGTCCGTGTAAATATACCGGACAAGTTCATTCACCACACCGTAAGAATATTCTGGGAGACACAGGAGATATTTCATGCCCTGGAAAAGCTGTTTGAGTGTTTGTTCTTGGAGAATCGCCGCGAACTTACCTTATTTTTACCATCACTCTGCTCTTCCATTCTTGTGGCTAACTTGTCGCTCCTTGTCCGGATTATCCAGCTATGCACTATCAAGGGCGTTTTTTCGCAGTCCTTGTTTTCTGAATCACAGTAGCACTCGATGAGTGTGTCTTTGCTCTCTTCATTCACCATCAGTCGCGCCATGTCTTGCGACAGGCTGTGCACCTCTTCGTCGCTTTGGATGATTTGGATTTTCACCATTATTTTCACGTCTTTGTCTGCAAACATTAAACAGAAATTTATTAGTTTATGACTGTCCCCTAAGCTGGAAAATGAACAGCATCCCACCTGGATCTATGTGCCTTTCCATAACTCCTAAGCTCTTGTAACCGACGGATAAGAGCTCTTTGGTGTTTTGCAAGTTGAGAACCACACTGGAAATAGGGCAGCATTCCCAATGCTTAATATGCGCGTTCCAGACACCAAACTGGAACCGGACTCTCGCCTGTCCAGTTTCTTCCGTTTCGGATCCAGTTAGATTCAAGCAGATAACTAAAGGGTTGGTTACTTTCTTGCCATTTGCACCTGCAAGTTTCACAGCTTAAGTACCGGCGTGAAGCGTTTTTAAGTCGATTTATTTCGCATGAGTTGAGATCACTTTTTGTGTGTTTTATCGCGAATTAATGCGCATTTCTGTTTTAAGTCTCATCTATTTCGACTTCTCACGCTCTTTTATCAATGGAATAATCCCTAGAGTGTAAATAGTCCAATTTATTGACTGTCAATAGCTTAAGCCGGTTATTTATTTGTTTAAGGCTTGGAGTTTTGGACTTTCCAGATGTTCCAATGCCAGTGATATCGACAAATTTATGTCCATCCCAATTCAATTGATAACAACTGATGTTTTCCATTGAAATGTCGGTGCGTCCGAGTCATTATTGAATTATCAAAAGAGATAGACTTTCGAGGCCGTTCCTTGAAACTAATGGGTTTTTCGGGTTTGTCGGGTTTTTAGGCCGTCGTTCGGTAGAATTTCTTCTTGACGCTTCGCAGATGAGAACGACTAACTAACTAAAAACCCGAAAAACTCATTAGTTTCATTATTGAATTGGTTCCTTGGTCCTTTCGTCGGCGCTTTTTACTTTGTCAAATCTTGTGCGTTTTCTTTAAATTGCTCGTCGATAAGACAATAATTGCCGATTTTTGCGTGTAGTTGAAAGTTAGATTTCTCTTCAAGGTGTGCCGCATTTCTTCGCGCTCTAGATGTGGACACTAGTATTTTCTCTGGTTAATTGAAACCTTAAAGCTCTCAATTGCTGTTTTTCATCTGATTTCAGCCAGCTACAAACTATCAAGCAATACCAATGGATTTTAATGAATAATTGATTGGAAAAAATTAATGATCTCGCAATTTATTTGGCGACTTACTAACAGACATGGTGAAAAGTAGGCGATCAATCTAATTGCGCTAATCAATGATTGGGTACCGTACCCATAATGACGCAATGGATCTTGGCATAGGATTGCGCTTGGAAACAACCTGATATTTAAATTACTTATCGCAATAATCAATGAGAGTTACGTAAAGCGACTATCAAGAACCGAACAGATAAGGTCAGGCCAAAAACTTGAATTCAATTATGAGTAGAAGCAATTGCGAATAGCAGCTGCATTAAAATAGAATGGTTGCGGATAAAAGCTTTTAGCCGATCCCGCATGCATTCGAGAAATAACATTTTAAGATGGGATGAGAATTTACCTTTCCAAAATCGTACGGAAATATTCCAAAATGTAGTCATGCCATTGACTGAGCACCGAAATTCCGGGCTATCAAGCAGATCCCGTTTCTTAATTGTATGGTGAAACCGTTTGATTTTCCAGATTTTGCGGAAGACCAACTCGGAAGCCACCTGGAAGCATGAAAACATAGAGCTAAAAACAAAAAAGATATTAATATTGCGTCGATAAATTGCTTAGATACAGTTGCAGTCTAAGAATGAGAATAAACAACAACTAAACATTACCTAACGAACAGGACATAAGCATCTGCAAATCACGTCCATATTAATCACGCAAGTGCGCGCATTTTTTCTTATTATTTACACTAAAAACAACTTACGGGTACTTCCAGTTCTTCGTGAATCGAACCCACTTCTATGTCAAGGGATTCCTTCGAATTGTGCGTATTCTTGGCCTTGTTTTTCGGCTTGGTCGGCATGATGTTGAGTCTGGAAGCAAACAATAACACTAATAGAATTTCGTTACCGGCTACCAAATATACGACTAACTTGCGTTTCAGCGCCTTAAAAACTAAGCTACAATAAAGATAAAACTTTATAACCGGAGGCTCTTCAAAACCCGCTGGAATATTCACGATTTAAATTAGGAAATCATCATCAAATCATCATATAAGCAAGTCTAATTTAAAGATCAACATTTTGTGTACCAATTCAAGCTAGGTGATCTATTTGAACAATTAAACTTTCAGTACTAATTGAGCCCCGAAAGGTTTCTTATGGCGATATATACAGGCATCCTGAAAATTCACTCAGTTACCGACGCCTAGCGTCCAACCATAAGTTAAGAGCGTAATCCGAACAAATTAATATTAACATTGTAAAAATGTTGGGTGGTCACCTTGGAAATTTAGCACAGAACAGTTTAGAAAAAACTGCAAAAAATTGATTTGAGAGCGTATATATTACAAGGTGAAATCATTGCTAATTATACGTGCGTTACTGGTTCGCAAATGAAATTTTTTGAGAATTCTATTTTAAAATTTTCTGGATTTTTCAAATTATATAACAAAGAAATCTACAAATATAGAAAACACCAAATAGCATTTCCCTACGCGTGCCGCCATTGGCTTTAAGCACAAAGAAAATTAAATAACTGAACGAAAACAGGAAATAGAAAACGTGAAACCACACGTGTTGGCATTACATGTTGCCATAATTGAACGGTTTCTTACTGGAAAATTTAGCAAACATTTGATAGTCAAATAACAAAAGCATTAATAAGTAAAACTTACAGTTTCATCTTCTAGAGAACCGGTGACAAAAACCAGTAACTATTTGCACTATGGACTACAGAAGCGAGTAGAAACAACCTCGTTAAATTGTCCGCTATTCTCAGCACATTATTTAAACAATTATTGACCGTATATACTTTCGCGTTAATAAAAACTGCAAATTAGATAAAGTATTTATCACAAACACGCAGAATGGGGATGTCAAGCAGCAAAACCTGTAGTAAAACCGCGAACGGATCAACCGCTAAGTTTAAACTGCGAAGCACACGATTCAACTAACTGAAAACTGAAGTTGATTTTCACTTTTACTTTTTATATTTAGATACACGATTCGTGTGCTAAAATCCGAGGTTCAGTTTGATTATTTTTAATTGAGGCGTTCTGAGAAAGAGATGCCAGAGACGTACTGATCCAAAAGGTTGAAAGTTCATTGTTTTATGCCTTGTGCAGATCCAAACACGAGCGGTTTGGGTTATTTTTATTTGATTCTACCGGTGTTTTGTGTATTTTTCCTTATTGATTGTTGATTTTAGTTGTTTGGAGATTCTGCATTTTGCGTGCTAAGTTATATATTTGGCACCGTATCAATTTCATATAGGTATTTTTTTACAATTGGGTTATTTTTCTTGTTTGTGAAACGCTCTCGCTCTCGTTGTGCAAACAGTGGAATTATTTTACAAACAATAGTCGAAAAACAAGCGAAACAAAGCAACAATTTAAGCAGTAAACATTTAAAACGCCCTCGATGGCTTTTGGTTATTTTTGCGTAAAATAAATTATGTATTCAATACGATTCAATTTAGTCAACCCTGATCAGCTTTAAAGCCATTTCAATGCATTTTGTCACTATTGCTGCTTTGATCCGGTGTTTCGACTGATTTCACTGTACTTTGCGTTCATGTTCTTTAATGCATTTAAAGCAGCCGTAGAACTAAAAACTCTTTAAACATGAAAAATCAAAATCATCCTGATAAATTCCGGTCTTTAATTTGCCTAAATTCAACACATTTAAATCAGAGAGTTCTTTAAAAAAATTATTCAAGACGATAATCCTGCTCTGCTTGCAACGCTAAAAATATGATCTTAGTACCTTTCTTATTAAATTTAAATCCGAACATGCGAAGGAACGTGTGCCGGATTCATTTGAACTTTACATTAGCACATTTCCTACAATCCTACTTATAGCCGCATGCGAAAAATCATCATTTGGATTTCTGGTTAGGATACGGAGAAAAGATTAAGTGGATTTTTGTTTGATGCATAAACTTATTTACTGAATATAACATATGGGATTTCTGTAGATGACAGAAGAGTGTTGGACGCGTAAAATATTTTAGTGGAAATAAAAAAATATTTACATCGTAGAAAGCAGCAGACATTTGTATATGTACAATCAATTTTCATTCGAACTGGTACCATTTAAGAAGAAATGCTAGCGAATGCTCGAGTTATATTTTAAACCATTGAATTTTTTTAATGTTTTAAAAACATTTGGAGCATTTTATCTGGAAAACTCATTTTAAAACTCCAGCAGAATGATGGAACGTTTTTCGGAACGGATGCCTGTTTGCCTTTTATTTTTGGTCACAAGTCGTGGATTTTTCAGTACAATCCTGTATGCGGATGCATCGAAACATGCATCCGACAAGTAAAAACTAACCCAAATCAGACTCAAAACTTGTTTTGTTATCGAAACAAACAGAATTTGTACCTGATGGCTCTAGGAAGTGTTGCCAAAACACACATTTTGCTCACACAACTCTTATTCAAATTGCCTGTGTTTCATTGGATGCTTAATGTTATTAAACTTAAATTTTTGAGAATTATTTTACTTCAGCCCGAAAGACTCACCGGTTTGGCTGCTTTTCCATTACTGCTTTGCCCATAGACTCGAATTAAACATGTTATTATTGAGGAATTTGACCAATGCTACAATGTAGCTATAAAAGTGGTTTAAATGTATTGAAATGTAATATAAGCATAAATTTGCCGAATTCTATAAATACTGCTGGTGAAATAATTTATCAGCACTTAGCAGGAGGAAATATGCGATCAATTAACTTAATGATACTTGTGGATTTCTGACAAAAGGTTGAAGATCTAGTAAGATGATAATTGGTACTGAACATACGCATTTCCTAAATGCTCGCAACTTGAGTTGAATATTAGCAGTTTAATTTGAATTAAAGTGTCGCGAAATTTGCATTGTAAATTAGCGACAACCGAACAAAGCTTGCTTGATATCATGCAGCGGCGTGATGATAAGAAGCCACTGCTTGCATGTCTGATTTTAGGTTTTACTACAATCATTGTGAGCAAGATTTTCGTATTTCCTGATCAGGATCATAAAAGTTTTATGTAAAGTCTAGAATTGATTGCGAAAGTGCCCCATAAGGGCAGCAAGTGTTCAATGATAACAAATTTAGATAGATGCCACACCATTCTGTTTGCAGTCAGTCTAAGACCAATTTCAATGAAAGCAATATCCAATAAAGATGTTTCAGGCGCAAAAATTTCTACTCAATTCGATTCCATTCAATATTTACCTCTTGAAGAACCCCATTGCTGCAGCTGCTGTTCACAGGGAAGAACCAACACAACAATGCGGAAGAGTGGTTCGAGGTTCGAGCGAAAATGACATTTTGGTTATGGGAATCCGAATTTATCAAAGAAATGGCAACCTCTGTGATAACAACTATGAACATAAAGGCTCCTGACGATGATATTTATTTAGAATTTGAAGATAAAGCCATCCTGTAGTAATTGAACGTAGTGCTATCGATTTTTGTCAACAACAGACGACAACATTGATACATTGAGCCGGTTTTGCTATATCTGAAGTATTAGCTAAAGCGAACGTAACTTTTTTCAATATCATCGTCTAATTTCGATATGACTACCTATTGGATAATACCTGATTTTCTGATTATGCGTTCTCAACAGAGCACTTTCGCGGTCATCACTTGAAACTATTGAGTTTTTCTTTTTATACTTTTTTACTGATCCCTACATCGGTTTAAGAAACATGTGAACTAATCAAATCTTTCAAAATGCTCTTTTTCTTCTGAAGTTACACTCTCGCTTAACATCAGGATTAATTGACGCCGGCATTATGTAAATTACATGCGCTAATATTTGCACAATTTAAATTTGAGTGTGCACCAAAGTTAACGGACTAGGAAAACCCGGATTTATTTCTCCTTTGTATTACAGCTTTAGCGAATTCTTTTCAATTAGATAAAACGTGTGTTCTAGTATTTGTCGAAGAAATTGTCGCTCCAGTTTCGTTAAATTAAACGCATTTTAAACATTATGTAAACAGTTAAGATTGCAACAGGTTTTTCAGGAGCTGATGATAAAACATTTAAAAAAGTTGCCTTAAATAATTCTTGTTTAACGAATCCTGAATGGAAAAAAGCCAAAAACTCAATGACGAAATCAAGGCTTTCCTGATAAGAGAAAACGCCTTCGGTTTAACGTTGTCTGGACTTTGCATCGCCCTTAACATCTGGCTAATTAAAATGCTCACTAAAAACTGCCAAGGTTTGCATTTTCCATAAACAAGTTATTGGGGCTTTTTGTTTGCTTCTTGCTTTTCTGTTTTCGTTAATATAATAAGGTCAAAAAAATTAAACTCAATGATTTTATGAGTTTTATTGCAAAAATTGTGATGGTTTCCGGTCGAGTTATTGTTAATAAAACGCTGTAGACAGAAACAGACTTTCAAGGTTTCGATATGTGGATGCGAATCTTATCATTTGCCCTAAATCATCTGTGCCATTCAATTAATGATTTCTAGACTTTTACGTGAATACTTCTGGTGGGTTTTCCCTTTATCAGTGTACAGTTTCAGTACAGTTCAAGGATTTTGGTTTGCGGAAATTCTATTTGCATACAAAGCATATTCAGCCAGCGCCAAATTTCCAATCGAGAATTTCCCACTCTACACTGCTGGAACATTAATTCATATTATGTGATCTGTGTAGAACCGAATTAGAACAACACGAGGTTAAACCGTGCTTTAGTGTTAGAAACATAAAACACTCCTCACGTAATACGCAAAATGTACATAGTAGAACAAGGAATTTGGAAACAATGCATGACTGGCTTTATTTATTGAAAAATTGCTCACAAACCATCCGATTAAGATGGACAGTTATTCCGCAAACTTTGCCAATAATACGGGAACGTTTTCATACTCGAAAGTCCAAAGTAGTTTGGAAACAGTATGACTCAGTAAGAATTTTCCATTAATTCTGCGTAACTTCAGCTCACTTTCATCTAAATCTGCTAGATTTTTTTAGCTGAATTGAGAAACACGTTGATTTTGGCCACTTCATCAGTGTATGCAGCTTCCAATGTTTCATCACAAGCCATTAGTGCAATGCCTTCAGATGAGGTTTAATTAATTTTATCGGGTCAATCTGAACTATTCTTAGTCAGCCTTTGGATTCGCATCTGTCGGCTATATTTAGTACTGTAATTTAGGTGACAATGCATCGATACTCTACTTGCCTTAATTAGAACAGGCGCCTGTATTAGTATTGATGCATGTGAAATTGATTGAATTGTTATAAAAATGCATAAAAATAAAACTAAAGCGAGTAACTGAAATGTTTGGAATCAAGTCCACTACAATATCGATGAATTATTTATGAATAAGACTGGTTTTGGAATATTTTCACAAGATCGCTCTGCAACGCATTAAAAGGACGAGGACTTTTAATGACCTGCTTTTCCTTAGTCGACCATAATTTCGCATCAGTTAATTTCCATCGAGTTTTAGAACTGCGTTTTTTTTTCATCCACTTGAAGAAAAGTTCATAGTCAGTTGAAATGCACAGCACAAGTTCAGGTTCAGGTCAGTTGAACCCAAGCTAAACCTGGATTTTCCAAGTTTTTGTAATACTTTAATACCAATTTATTCAGATAAGTATGACTGGAGTTTTTCTATGCGTTCATAGCTCAAGTTTTATTGAGCGGCGTTGATAACATTTTAATCAGGTTATACTCCGTTCTCAGGCAACCAATTCTGCGAATAAGATGGCAAACAATGTTGTTTATCTTCAATATAAATTAATTGGTGTCTATTGTTATTCACAAACACGTCGTTTTTCTTTCGACATCCACTAAACACGCAGAATATTGAACACATTGTTGTTTTTCGAAATTTCTTTTGAAATTCATTCAATTCACATTGAAAATAAACAGAGGAAATTAATAAAAATAAGGGTTTGACTTTCAGTCTTTCAAGAAATGAATGAAATTTCAACAGCACAAATCACCTTAAATGGTTCGTTGGATAAATTTCAACTTGGTACTTTCCTCAAAAAACAAACCGTTTGCCGACTTTCGTTTCGATTCAAATATTTGTTAATAATTTTTGGGTCAAGTTGTAATGTTGTTTTTCTGTTTGTGCAGCATGTAAAGTGCAACAAACTTAGAAAATTAATTAAAAAAAGAATGATAAAGTTCAGGGAGACACAGTTTGGCACGTTGCTTAGAAAGTATGCAGAATACGCGCCTATTAACAAACAATATCTCAGTAACACGCTTTGTAAGTGATTTATATACATGTGTTCCGATACATTTTCCTGGTTTATTTACCGAATCGCTTCCACGTGCCGATTTGCAATCATGTAATTAAAACGCATTAGCATTTGGCGCAAAGTTTTTCGATCTGAAGATTCTCAAATCTTAACTACATTCGAGCGATTATTTAATTGGTCGGCCGCCGATTTGCCAAAACCGGAAAAAGAAAGAAAGTTATGATGCAAAACTTCCGGGATGTGGCGGATCTAATTGGCGCTGAATAATAATTACCTTGTCGCTATAACTTTAATAGTTGCTAAAATGCCTGCTAGTTAATGCTCGTTTTCTTTTACAGCAAAAACATGAATTGAGAACGATTTTTCGTCAAGTACAGATCCATCTACGCGTTGTTTTTAATTGAAGGTGTTGTCATTGACTTTTATTGAATTTAACCAGGAAGTCAAGGCATGACATCACCTTGCTTGCGACTGAAGAGAAAAATGGCATGGTATAGGTAATGGCCAGCAAGAAGTCAGGGTCGAACTGTGCAAATTGACGCTTTATGTTAATAGCGGATTTAGTGGAAGTACTTCTAGCATGGCAACGAGAAAGTTACGCAAAAACCTTTTGTTTAGTAAAAAGAAAGTTAAAATTGATTGATCTGTTGGAATTCTACTATTTGCATTGGAAAGGAATCAAGTGACGGTTTTACATGAAAGACATAACGAGTGTAAAGACGCAGACAGTTTGATCTAATATTATTCCCGAAAGATCAAAACAGAGCGTCAGAAAATGACAAATATTTTTATTTTAATAAAATTGTCAGGTTGAGGCGTCAACATTCCCGATGCGCGTTTGAAGCACTCTTTCAGTTGGGCCTCAAGTTTGGAGGCTCGTAAAAAGTCAGCCAAAGATTGAAGTTTACTCAGTTTTCTTTCACATGAAGCTTCAACCCTTATATAATACCTGGAAAAAATTGCAACTGTTTTCATGCACTGGTTGGGAAGTTTCTAATTTTTTAACAGCCGCCTGCCTTTTTCGGGCGCTTTGTCATTTCAGACTTTTACTTGCCGGTTTTCCAAAAAACCACGAAGGCTCGCATTTCAATAAAATTTCTCCGACTTGAAGCTTCAACCCTTAGAAACTTTTCCTAAAAATTGCGACGGTCTGCATAGCCTGGTGTAGGAATTATGTTCCTCGTTTTTAGTGGACTGTATCGGATTTGTTTCTCTTCAATAAAACGCACTTTTTTTAAGACTTTAAACGAATTATATTGCTGGATAGCGTGATGACAAATCGGTTCGGCCGCTGCAGTCGAGAGCAAACTTTTTATACAACGTTGCCGGTTATTTAACGCAAAACCTTTTTACGG
>NW_026018165.1:18882516-18896461 GCF_020466585.1 Dendroctonus ponderosae | reverse complement strand
AGTGGTTGAATCGACAGGCTAACAACCTGAAGGTGCGAGGTTCGAATCCCCAGCCGTGCCACCCTTTTTGTTTTCCCACTGGCTTCATATGGGCTCAGCAAGCTTCCTTCGCTTCAACCCCAGCATTTTTCGTTTGTTTTTTTTTAAGCGATGTAGGAATTATGTTCCTCGTTTTTAGTGGACTGTATCGGATTTGTTTCTCTTCAATAAAACGCACTTTTTTAAGACTTTAAACGAATTATATTGCTGGATAGCGTGATGACAAATCGGTTCGGCCGCTGTAGTCGAGAGCAAACTTTTTATACAACGTTGCCGGTTATTTAACGCAAAACCTTTTTACGGCCCTGGTTGCAACAAAATTACAGGGCGCTACACTACACCGAAATTAGTCAACAATGTATACAACACCTGGTTTGGGAGTGGCAATTTTTTCAACATGCCGATGCGTGTTTGCAGAGCTCTTTCAGTCGAACCTCAAGTTTGGAGGCTCGTAAAAAGTCATCCAGAGTTCAAAGTGGACTCAATTTTTTTTATACATAGAGATTCAATCTTTAGTAATACTTGATCAAAACTTCAAATTGTGTTCATGAAGTGGTTTGGAAGTTGTGAATTTTTTAACAGGCGCCTGCACTTTTCGGGCGGTTGATTCTTTCGGACTTATCTTTGCCGATTTTTCAAAAAACATTCAATGCTCGCATTTCAATAAAATTTCACAACATTAGCAAACATTTGGTAAAAATTGCAAATGTCTTCATAGCTTGGTTTGGAAGTCGCAATTTATTTGCTTCCGGGTGCACGTTTGAAGCGGCTGTTTAGTCGGACCTCAAGTTTGGAGGCTCGTGAAAAGTCATCCAGAAATCGAAGTGACCTCAATTTTTTTGTACATGAAGACTCCATCTTTAGTAATACTTGATAAACAGTTTAAATTATATTCATGACGTGGGGTGGAAGCTGTGAATTTTTCAAAAGCCGCCTGTGCTTTTTGCGCGCTTAGTCATTTTAGACTTTAACTTGCCGGTTTTGCCAAAAAACAACGAATGCTCGCATTTTAATAAAATTTCTCCAACTTGAAGCTTCAACCTTTAGAAACTTTTCCTGAAAATTTCGACTGTCTGAACAGCCTGCTTTGGGAGTTGCAAATTTTTTGCTTCCGGATGCGCGTTTGTGATGACGCTTCTCGACGGATAAAAGAGTAGTTTCCGATCCTCATCCACAAAAAAAACGAAAACCTGAAAAATTAAGTGTGAATGTGAATTAAAAAATTTAAATTAGATCCACTTAAGCGTGATACACCGTCATAATCAACATGTTTTCCAATGGCCAGATTGTTGAAATAACAATCAGCTATGTTGCAATTAAATAATAAATGGGTCCAGCTTTGCATCATCCCGATTAATCGCATTAATAGTGAAATTAGCGTTTAAAGCGGCGATGATGAATGTTTTGCGAATACTTAAGTCCTGGCGACCGTTTGTCTACCACAATCTCTCGATCTGTGTTGATAAAACCCAAGCAAATTAATGGTTCTGTTTGTCGCCGAATGTTCGCAACTACAAGCTTTTTGAATAAAATTTGTTTAAAACGCAGATTTCTGATGGTTCAGGTCGGCAAATTTCCAGTTATTATTGATTTTTTAATTAGTTGAGCATATTTCAGGCGCAATTGAGGTTGGCCCCATAACATTTTTCTGGAAAAACGTCTTTCTTTCACAAAGCGCTTGAGGGCAAAACACGCCACATTACCACACTTGACGTTGTAATGTTGGTTTTTCCGATAAATGACCGAACAGGAATTGTCTATTCAATTGCGAAATGCGCTATTGAAATTCAATAGTGCGTGTTCTAGAAAAACAAATTTCGTCAATCAGCGGCCTAAATGAGCATTACATATAGATCGAGACATTATAACGCTTCTGGGCATTTGTGAGGCTTCTTTGGCAGGAAAGTGGAAATTTTCTTGCATATACATAGTGTAGTGTGTAAAATCGCCTTTCATGTAATTTATGCAACATCAGTTGGCTCTGCTTTGGTTTAGGCAATGAATGGAAATTTTGGTTTGGCGCATTGAGTGCACTTTTTTGGCCGGAATTTCAATTTAGGTAATAAAAACCGCCTAATTTGTGTGGTTTTTCTACAAACTTGGCCGGGGAAAACTGATTTTTTAATACAGTAAAAAAACAAACTGTTAGCAAACTACAGCAAAAGCTCTTGACCACGTCCTTTCAAATAATCACCTCCACTATCAGCTTGTTAAGCATTTTCTTGTAATTTCAAGCGCAATTTTCTTCCACATTTTGCCTGCTTGTTACTTTCATTAGTATAACGAAAGCATAACTTACCAGCTTTCTAATCAGTTGTGTTGCGCGCTACTGCAGCTCAGTTGGAACGTTCCCAGGGACAATTCGCGCTTTTGAAAATTCCGAACTTTGATCGCAACTAGCACAAAACCACTGAAACTATGTGGCAAAATTGCGCCAACATTTCAAGAAATATGAAACAGATGGAGCGAATTGCAACGTAATTCCAGCTGTTTCCGCGTATCTGTACCATGGGTGGCATTCAACAATGTTCAACACGTGTGTCCTTGATTAAAGCTTGAATAAAATTAATCAAGCTATGTTGCCGCTTTGTTGTTACATTGGCTTTTATCAATATTATCAGTTTTGTCGAGTTTCCGTACAGTTGGAATCGTTTATTTGCTTGAAACGCCGCCTAATTGAACTCATGTTGGGTTGAGTCGCGTCTCGAAATTAATTCCTCACAGTTCGTTCAACTTCACAATCAATCATTACCCGGATGATCAGTAAAGCTTTGAAATCCATGAATTAGACGACGTAATAACTGTGGAAGTGTCTTCCTTCCACAGAGTGAATAAGTTAAATTGGTCAGCTGTTCAACAGAAACAATGAATTTGGAAGGATTGTCAAGCACACCGATCAATTACTCTTTCAGATTTTCTTAGTTCATCGATATAATGGTGAAGGACCCTGTTAATTTCTGTCGCACTTTATTATTTTTCTTAATTAGGCGAAGCTCTGCAATTTCTCTTTTTCCATATCAACTTCAAATGGATTTTGCACTTTTTGCCGCGACTTGCTGCTGTCGATTTCTCTATTCCATCCACATGGAATTTGCGTTTCACTTGGTTACTTCCACCTTTCTGTCTGCTTATTTTCGCTTCTGTCGGTTAATCAACTTCAAGACCTTTTTTAGAATTAATGTCTTGAACAAGTTTTTCTTTAGCGTTGTTGATGTTTGATTCGTTTTCATCGGCACTTTTTCGCATTTTACTGTCTGCCTTTTCCGACTGCTTCGAAAGTTTGTTCTGAGTGGCAAGCACACATGGAGAAGCCGGAAACATCTCCCTCATGGGAGGAACACGATGAGACCAAGCCATCTTGTTAAAAAAGAAGCATTTCTCCCTAGCGTCCATCAATTGAAACTTCCACTACTTCCTACGGGATTGATATTAGGATCCCGTTTCGGAAATTCTATATCCCCCTTCACTACGCAACTGGTAACTTTGGCTAATGAATAAAAACGCCCATAAAGCATCCAACTTACACACATATAACTCACCGTGATTGGTCTGCAGGAAACAAAGAGCCTGTTATTGCGTCAATTTGAATCGATTTTCTGCACAAGATTGCCTACATTTAAACCGCAATTAATTGGTCACCAAAAATATAAATCACACCTAACTGCAGTTGTAGATCTGGGGCCTTTCAGCGCCAGAAAGAAATATCCCTCCCCAGTAGAATGAGCCAGCATGCGGGGGCGAACCCTTATATAATAGATGGAGCGTCCCGACGTCGACAGACGCCGTTGGCGCCAGTGTACGTGTTGCATTCAGAAGCAACAGATAACGGGAAAAATCACTTTTCGACCGCGAACCCCCCAGAAAAAAAATTAAAAAAATGGGGAACTTAAGGCTGATCAATTTATCTGTGTGGTGTGTTTTAGTGGGCTGTGCCCTAATCGATAACAAGGTAATGTGGATGGGGATTCGGCTAAAGAAAAACGGGGAATTACAAATTTTTTTTTTTGTAACAGCAAAAGAGGCTTTTATCGTGTTTGTGGCCCGACATTTCGCCAGTTCACTTCAAGCAATGATATTTTTTAGCAAAATTTTGAAACGGAAACGCGCCAACATTCAATTGGGGAAGAAAAATTCAATTTTCTTGATTTCAAGTCACCAAAAGACATTTTCTCACTTAATCGAAAAAAATTCGGAAAACCCATCAGTTTCCTCCACTGCAGTAAAATTTTGTCCAATTTCTGCAGTCAAGTTTTAAAATCGTGCGTGAAAAAATTTCGTAAAAGCGCTGGTAATTTTCATTTACTGTCTGATTTCTAGATAATTTTTCATTGTGAGGAACACCGTAGTATCAGTTTTTATTCGACTAATTTCTCTATCAATTTGCATTCAATATTGCAGGCATCGTCATTGCAGGGACCATTTATTAGGCGCTTAAAAACCGTTTGAAATCCGTTACGCAAAAGCCATTACTGTAAAATCGCAATTTGCTTGATAGGCATGTATGCATTAATTTGCGACATTCGCGAAACGCTCATTTTTCACATGCTAATTGAGTTTTTCATTCATTGTTCTAAGCTTTTTCCATTGAATTTTGCATGTGGATGAATACGTTTTTGGCTCAGTGGTCATACTTGTTCAGTTTAGCTGAATAAACTTGTTGTTAATAGTTTCAAAAGAAGTTCAATTAGTTTTTTGAAATTTTACTCTTTTTTCAGTATTTATCAACCAGGGCGATTTTTTTCTAGTAATAAGGTGCCAGATGTGTCGACTTTTCTCAACATTAAACAGGAAACATTTTTTTCCGGATAACCAATTTCGTAAGATTCACATCCAATCTGTTTAGATGACTGTGAAACGTACTCGATGTGGATATGAATTGATTCAAAAGCGACTGATCAAATTTCAAATTTACTGCACTAATTTCTTGTTTTTTCCTCGTGAATGAAGCAAGATTTTTTTGCCAACCAAAATTGATTTTTCTTATAGTAACTCGACTGCGTGTAACATTCTGTAACAGAAAACTTTGAAAACCAAACCAAATTTCATCTTTTTTTCACTTTTCCAGTTTTCTTCGGGTTTCACATTTTATCATTTTTCTGAAAAGAACGTTTCTATCGAAAAAGTTATTTTCTATAAAATGTTGGGTTTTTCAAAGTTTATCAAGTTTTTAATGTTGCAGTCCTTGAGAAAATCCTGCAAACCCAGTTTCACAAAATCCAAAAAATCCCAATAACCAAAACCCGATGGACGAGTGAATGTTTGCTCTAAATCAACACTTTTCCAATTATTTTGAGAAAAACTGGCTTAGAAGCCCGAAAAACTTACCAGATTCCAGTCATAACCGCGAAACCCAACTCTATCGAAATTGTGAAAAAAATCGGCTAAATTAATAATTGATGCCCATATAAAACTTACGATAAACCCAACATTAAATGTGGCAAAACATTCAGTAAAATCTATAACTCGTATTGTGGCAATTGGCTGACAAAAGGCCGCTCTAGCAAAATTCATTCCGACGCTCTCGTAACTTGTGATGTGAATTCCGTAAATCACTTTTTGTTGTTTCATTCGCCCATCAATAATTCATGTGGCCCTTCAACGAAGAATGCAATTGGCAATTCATGGCAGAATAAAATAATAAATGTCGACAATCGTGCCATTTTCTAATGAATTTCCCTTGCAGCAACCTCCCTAAATCTTCTGAACGGCTGCTGTGAAAACCTCAGACATTTTTATTGCTTACATTACTTATTCAGATGCGAAATGTTTAACAGAATTACGTTGTCAACATTCTCACTTCGTAGTCTTGTTGAGGAAAGTTTGTTGCAGGTAAAATCAGACAATTCATGCGATCTGGATATACCGGAATCTTTGCGCATACTGCTCGATCCTCAAGAGACTGACTCTATCCAGGTACAGGCCTTAAGGAGGCAGTTATTGAGGAAGTTGCAGCTTGATTGCCATAATTTAGAGCTTGCCGAGTTGGAGGACGCAAAAAATTACAAAAGGTGCGTCATACATTATTAAATTGTGCCTTATCACATAGGAATTCAAGTTGGAACTGATGAGTTTTCGGGCTTTTAAGACCCAAAAATATACATTGTTCTTTGCGTTTTTCAAACCCCCTGTGGCCTCTGAAGATGCCAGTTACTGGTACTGGCGAAACGTTGGGCAGAAACTCGTTTCACGACGGCCTAAACTCACCAGTTTCAACAAATAGAAGTCTAAGATTTTGGCTAATTTATGACATTTATTAATTTTTTGTATGGAGAATGCCCAACAGGCAAAGCTGTAAGGGCAGTTGGCTGTAAAAATGAACTCTTCTTCTTCATTTATGCAAAGTTCAAGAAACACTTCCAGAATAATAAATTTCCTGGTTGTCCATTTTATGCAGCATCTACAACAGCTACTAAGATAATAATTGAAATTTCTGGATTTTAACGCAAATTTATTCTGGTCCATGAGTTGAATTTTTGAAGCATGGCTGGCTTCTGTCGAAGTTACGGCCGACAGGGACGAATCTTATCTAGCCTGGCAAGCTGTTTCCCTATAGTTTGGCAAAGGATTTAAATTATTTATCAGGACAGAACTACTGGCTCCAAACTTTCCAGCTAAATTTATGAAATGAAATAATTGAGCAGCGAAAAATTCCTTATCGGCAAACTTTGCAAACAGTTAATGTATTTCTGCAGTTTGGCTTCACTGGCCGGCTGGGGCAATATTCCAGCCGAACACAAGCGAAACTTGGAAGCCCTGGCCAGAGCTGGCACCTGGTACAAAAATCCTCCGGAAATCGATCAAAGTGAAGATGCCAATTACAAGCGAAGCATGGAAGTCTTATTAAAAAATGGGCCTGCGCCTTTAATGCCAGAGTCGCTAGAAAATCAGAAACGTGGTAAAAAATCTACTCAATCAACCAGCATTAAGACATCAAAGATTGATTACGTTTTCCTCTTATGCAGGAATCGAATCTTTAGCCAGAAATGGAGACTTCCTTAGGCGCCAGCCCTTTCAGAGTTTCCTAAACAGTCAGGATTATAAACGGAATATTGCCAGCTTGGCAAGAGCTTACAGCTTCCCTGTAGGCAGTACGGCCGGATTCGGCAAAAGATCCATTGGAAGTATCGCTAGAAATGGAAACTTGCCTTATTTCTATGGAAAGCGGAATATTCAATCATTGGCTCGAGATGGGGCGCTCGGAAAAAGATCTGCAGGTACGTTTTTCGTGCAATTATTGAACATTTCAAAGGACTACCTTTGGGCTTCAAGCTGCCATATGGTTAAACATTTTTTTGCTTCAGATTACATGGAAAGACCGGCGGATAAACGTAATATACAATCCATTAAAGCCCAGCAGCGAAATAAGCGCCAGGCCGATTATTTCGAGAACGAGCTGGTGTATCAAATGCCTGCGGATTATGAAGACATTTTGCAGGATTTAGCGGCTTCTCAAGACGCATATCCCGTGGAGGATAAACGATTTTTGGGTAAGCGTGAATTGTTTCAAATTATTTACTGTATAAATCGGAAATTTCACTATTAAATAGAGGTAGAGAGAAAAAACCCCAAAAATTTGATATAAAAGTTAAATAAAACTAGTCGCTTTATCGTAAAGTTGGCTGAAGTTTCCCAGTCAAAACACCTTGGAAGTTTAATTATGTGCAACGTAAACTTAGTGAAACTGTCCAAGTTGTAGCGCTTAGCGTAAGAAAACAAAACTGAAACTGGTTTTATGCACATAAATCTTAAACTCTGTTAAGTTATTCCAGTTTATCATTTTATTCTCAGAGAATCACTCTATACGTAAATGAAGATTTTTCACTTTCGGAATACCATACAATTATTTTGTCACAAAATACTAAATTTCGAGAATTTCGGAAAAATGGCTGGTCTGGATCCACATTGTTCGAAATTCCATTAGCGCAAGCGACTTTCAGTGTCTTCCATTCATTTTCCTTTGGAAAATCGCACCAACCAAAAATTAATAATTGATTAACATTTGACTCTGATTTATTCAATTCAATGCGGCAAAAAGGTTGCCACTGAACTCGCCTTCCATAAACATCGGAATGGGAAAAAGCGAATTTATGGAGCGTTTCGTGAACATCAAATGTGGGTGTTTCAGATCGTTTCGCTTGATTAAATATTTATCGAAACGCAAACTGAACAGGATTTAGTTCCTTTTGTGTAATGCCCATCCCATTTATCTCGAATCACTTATGAAAGGGCCGTTTTGTGTGGTCCTGCATGTCCTAACATAACTGTTGAATGGATACTTTTCTTGTTGGAAATCCTTTAAAGGACTATGAACATATTTGTTGAGTCATCTATTAATCAGAGCATTTTCCAAATTATCTGCGTATTACGCCTCATAGAAATATGTGATGATCCATAGCAGAGACTCCAGCCCGAGAATAATCGGTGGTTTTATGCACAAAATTTGAACATTTGTCTCTTAGAGCTTCGCTTAAATGCAAGGAAAGGGACAATATCAGAACGGCAAATTTTCCTTTCATCTAGGGAATTGTATTAGAAATTGGAACATAAAGCAAAGAGAATGGAGCTCAATATGCTCTGGAATGTATTTACGAAATTTTCCTTAATTGCTCACAAACCACCCTCATATGATCGCTAATGCATTTAGGCTCAACGTTGTATATTAATGAGCGCCCTGTAACTCAATTTGTTGCTAGTGGCAGTATTTTGAAGCCTAATTATTACAAACTTTATTAAAAATTCTGTTTGCAGCAGGAGCCAATTAAATCGCCTATCTTTTAGTTAAATTGAGATAGAAACTTATTTTCTCAACTTCAAGTTTTCTGATTATTACCGAAGGTAAACCCTTTAAGAGGCTTTATTTAAGACTCTTTTCCAAAACCCGCTTTCCATGTCTCCTCAACCACTTTACTCCGCCAACAAAAACCTCAACAATCCAGCATGAATAGACGTTGGAGTGGAACTTCTGGCTTTGGCTGATTAAAGAGTCCCCGCTCTCATAAGTATCTTTGCCTTATTAAATCAGCTCTTGATGATTAAAAAAGGCAAACAGAAGAGCGGGCATTGAACCAGGATTCTCTTTAGGATCAGTGGCGAAGTCTGGATGGTTTCGGCCAGTATCCAGAAGTTATTCCAGCTGGGTTTCTCTGCCAGAAAAACGTCATGTAGCGGCTTTAGCTCGACTCGGCTGGTTGCCCACTTACAGATCAGTGCGACGATTTAATCGATCAGGACGATCATACTTAAGATCGAACACCGAAGATATCGTTTGCAGGTCGAGCCAATAAAAAGGTTTCTGTGTTAACTGTTTCGAGAATGACAGTAGTTTTTGTAGATCTGTTGTAGCTGCAAGTAGCGCACATTGGAGTAGAGTAGCTAGATTTTTGTTAGAATGTAAACTTTAAACTGTTGTGTTGGTTCGTCTACACCAACAAGGAGCTACGTTTTGATTGCATGCCACATTTTCGAACTAAGTAGCAGATTTGCACATTTTAAGACAGGATCTGAAGATGGGATGAGAAATTGGCGAACCTCAACAAGGGGAAGCAAATATTTACGTTTTTCAGAAAAATGGATATAATATGAAATTGCTCAAAATACTTTAAAACAATACAGTTTTCTTCGCAAGGAGCTCATTGTTAGACCCTCAGTGCCAAAACTCGCAAGAGCTTCTTCATTGCACACATTCCGGCGTATATTTGCTAACTGGTAGCGTTTGCTTAAATTTCATGAATTAAATCATTTTTTATTCAAAACAACATCCATCGGTTTGTCGCAATTGATTTTCATTTAAACCACACAAAAAACCTCACTGATTTTTTTTCACAATTTAAAAACGTATGACACACACTTATTTGTGAAGAAATTACACAATCTGGTCGCTATTAACGCAATAAGCAATTAGCGTGTAAAATGCATATATGGTGAGCTGAAGGAATTTTGATTACCAAAGTTTCCATTTAGTTGCGGCCCAAAATGCCCCCAAAGATGTAGCGGATTATTTCCAGAATTCCATAACGAGGAGAAACCGCAAGCCAACATTGCTGTGGATTAGAGAACTGTCTTCAATTTTATTAGATTTTCAGCTCATGGGAAATATACAGGGTGATTTTCAATTCTAGCCCAAATGTATTTCATAAACTTATTTTAGTTTCATTTTATCCATCCAGTCCAATCACCCAGTAAATGGACTGCGATTTTGTCGTGCCAAGTCGTTGTACTTTTTTACATTAGAAAAAATAATTTTCAGGCCGAATCCCCCAAATGGGAAAACCGAAAACAACCGCTATACCAAAGTCTCGTCGGTACCACTAGAAAACAAACGGTACTTGGGGAGTTCAACAGTCAACAATGTTCGGCAAGCAAACGGGATCAGGCCTCCCATAATTACAAGGTTTGTTTAATTTTCCCTTTTTTGGGCTGGTTTATTGAATATATTGCCATTTGGTACATTTTGGTTAATAGTTAGTTACACATATTTTCACAAG
The DNA here is from genome assembly GCF_020466585.1 of Dendroctonus ponderosae. Taxonomy (NCBI): domain Eukaryota; kingdom Metazoa; phylum Arthropoda; class Insecta; order Coleoptera; family Curculionidae; genus Dendroctonus; species Dendroctonus ponderosae. The sequence goes on along the minus strand of NW_026018165.1, from coordinate 18,885,938 downwards.
AGTTGTCAGAACAAAAAACTTTAGACAGGTTTTATACAGCAAGGAAAATTACATCTAAAAGTCTTAAACACTCTCATCCGCATTCGCATTGTCTTTTATAAAAATGTTGTTAAATATATGCTATATTACAAAGTTAAAAAAGTGCTATCACTTTTTGACAATAAAATATCTATATATCTAAGAATCTCCCCCTAGCGTAGCTGGTTTTTTAGTAATATTTAGTACATTTTGCTCTAACAGGCTTTGTTTCCTTTCAGTATCATTTTGTTTTATTGCACGCTTGATTGACGACAATCTTAAATCCACTAAGCAAGCAAAGCATGTTAGAGGTGGCATAAATCTTGAAATTCTTATTCATATCTTCATCCCATATCATTTTAAAAAATTACATATAATATTACAATCAAGAATATCTTCGGATACATATGACATCCTAACATAAACCCAATGTAGTGTTAGGGCCAGTTGATATGACAAAGTATAGCAGTCAGATTGCACTATTGCTTACGGGCAGTCTTGAAGGAATAAAATCTATTCTTAGAATAAGTGGTGTTGTTGAGCTTTCATGATGATTTTTCAACTTTTATAGAATTTAATCGATTATCTGCTCATTTTATCCACATTTCTTTTATTCTACTACTTACATTTATAAGGTAAGACACTTTTAATTGACGTTCAGAGCTGGATGGTTTGGCTACTTTCGCATAGGGATAAAACTAGCTGTAAAGACAATACCAATTTAAATGTTAAAACGTTTCAATATTTGACCTACAATGTAAGCAAATCGACAATAAATGTGTTACTTAGCGCTGCATAGAAATGTGACAATAACTTGAAAACAAATATACTCATTGCGTGTGCGTTTAACTATCTGTATAAACATACATGTATATTTATTGACAATAAACTGAGAAACAAATGGACTTTTTCGTGTTGCTTTAATGTAGGTGAATGTAATTCTTAAAATAGAGTATTGTGTAAAAATGTCCAATAAATGGAATTGGAAAAACCTAACTAGCAAGCCATATAATTCTCATACCGATCCAGAGATTTATTGCAAATCAGTTGGCATCAGGAGCGTCAGCTAAACATCGCCCACTTATTATAAAACCAATAGTGGGAATTTTGACGCTTAATAAACTGGAATGGATTCCGAGCCGACAGTTTCAAACTCTCCCCATATTTGATAACTGATCCAGATTGTCAGGCAATTTTTCCAGGGAAATTCAAATTAGCTTGCAAATTTTTAGACCTAGAGTAACAACTATTTTCCTATTCAAAAAACCTTCAGCTTGAACAAATTTAGCTCCAGTAACTTTTGCTAGTCGTGGGTAAATATTGGTTCTGCACGAAAGCTGGATCATTTGGGTACGAAATCCCGCAGGCATTGTTGCTCCATTCTTCGTGTTTGGTCCACTGGTGGCTTCCTCCTGCGATATTTGGTTGAACCGCGCTCGTAGATGCGACAGCTTTTAGGGCATTCTCATTGGGCGCCTCCTTCAATTTGCTCAGATTGCTCACATGAGCTTGCGACATCTGAGCCTGGTGCAGCGCATAATTTGCAGCTACAAAGTTGGCTGAGTAATCCATCCGGGAATAGTCGTTCGGGTTGTAGGAGCTGGTACTCGGCTGCTAAATTAATTGTAAAATTACAAGTTAAAAAATTAGCACACTTGGAATCAATTGCTTTTTGAGAAAATCGTTCAATGTGTACTACAAAATAATCCTTAGAGGAGAATGAGGTGACAAAAACCCGAACTGATCCAGCCAAGTGAAGCTCAAAGTGCCTTCAAGCTTTGGAAATGTCAGTGAATAAAATCGAAATTTCTGATGATATCAAGAGAGATAAGACTTTCGAGTCCATTCGTTGAAGCTAATGGGTTTTTCGGGTTTTTAGGCCGTCGTTCGGTAGAATTTCTTCCTGACGTTTCGCAAGCACGAGTGGCTTGCGCAACATTCCCCATTATGGTGAAAAAGTTGGCTTTTTTGTTTTATTTTTCTACATTTTGCTAGCAACGATGAAGAAGTTTTCATGCATTTGCGGTGACTTTTCATCCGATTTCTTAAACTTCGAAAGCGTTAGAAGATGCTTGAACAGAAAGCGAACATGCTTACATCAGAGAAATGTGGAATAATCGAAATTTTCCATTTTAAACATTGGCAAAACGCGAAAAGTGTTGAATAATTCAAAATACTGGTTTGCTTGAACAGTGTAAGCGTTCAAGCAAACCACTTCTGAAGATGTAAGTCAGCAAGAAATTCTACCGAACGACGGCCTAAAAACCCGAAAACCCCATTAGTTTCTAATGATAATTTAAAAAGTTGTCTCTAACCTGGAACATGTTGTAGTTGGAAAATTGAGTGTTGGGAAGTCGCCAGTCGTACTGAGCATCTAGTGGATACTGGTTTGCCATGTTAGGTAGAGGTAAACCAGCAAATCCCAAAGCGTTGCTACTGCTGGCTGCTCCTGCTGTGGTTTTTCTCAGCCGAGCCCGTCTATTGGAGAACCAGACCTGCAAAGCACCCAAATTATCCATACTGTTTTTCGCTCTTAAAGCCTAATCAAATCCATAGAATGTGACACAAACTCGAGAGTTTTTACCTGAATTTTCGCTTCGGTTAAGTTGGTTTGTTGTGCGAGAAGTTCCCGTTTGTACACATCTGGATATTGCGCCTCGGAAAAAGCCTGTTCCAGAATTTCCAATTGCTCTCCAGTAAACGTTGTTCTGGCTCGGCGATGTTTCCTCTTGAGTTGGATTCCTGGCTCCGATTCGGTGTCGCTATCGCACCCTCGATCTGCAAAGGAAAAATTCAAGGATATAAATCTAATTGACCACATGGTAGACACTTCCGAACATGAAATTATTTGAGGAAAATTGAAGGTTTTGGTATAAGAAGCACTTAAGGAGGGCTTAAAAATTTAGAGCCATTTGCCGAGTCTGAGAGCGAAGCGCTTTATGATGGAAAAGGCCCTTTGATACGAAGCGCAAATTTTTCCTTAAAAAGTAACACTGAGCTTTTAATTAAATCCGGAAAAATCCACTTTCCTTAATATCTGGGTCCTTTCAGGGCGACTCTATTAACATTTTCCAGATAAACCCGATGGGCTCATTATAACATGAAGCCGAGGGGAAGAGAAAAGCGCAATTTACATATTTTCCGAGGAAAAACAAGGCGACATGAATAAAGCTATTAAAATCTGCCCTGCAGTATTCCAAACCACGTTCCCTCTTAGACGGGAATTATCGCATAAAACTTGTGTACACCATTTAGAGAACCACGTGTATAAAATCATTTCGAACCATTTCCTCAATATTTATTTTTACTTTTGTACGTACTTTCCTGACTGTGTTTCAATTCCAAATTAAAATCAAATCCTGGGTTCTTCAGTCATTTATTGTCTATTTATCAATTAAAAAAAC
>NW_026018165.1:18857306-18882137 GCF_020466585.1 Dendroctonus ponderosae | reverse complement strand
AAATGTTAAACCAAGTGAACAGGACTGCACCAGCCGCGTAAAACAACACATTGACACCCTGAAAAGCCGAAGAAAAAGCCGCGCCATAATCCGCGTTCAATAGCTAATTTCGAAAGGCATTAAAATAAATCTAAATCTGAATGGAAACCACAAAGAGAAGCCGTGTTAAAAACCACCTACAAACCGGCGGCTAATATGTCCTGAAACAAAATCCCAGACCGGTCGGCGGCCGCTTTAATCTTTCGAATTAGTGGCCGATCTGTCGCATTCCTGACATCGTTTTGTTGCTGCCTCAATACGGGGCTGCCTTTGGGGGCGTTTCGGGCTCATTCACCTTCAGAGTGGCAGACTGAAAGGCGCCCTTCTTTGGGCCACCCAGTGCCCTTCGATTCTTGCCTCCAAAAGCCACGCGAAATTAATGTTCCCGCGATCAATTCAACACCACCCCAAACCGTCCAGCTGCCCAATTTCAATTGCCACCGGCTAAACTAGGCGGATTAAAACACAGAATCGGTGTGATTATTCGAAAGCGATTTACTGAGGAGGTTTTTGCAGACATTGAAACTTTTGAGGAAGAATGGTGCAGCAAAGAAGGTGGAGTCGACAAGGGCAGGACTACTTAAAAATCTTCTGCATTCACCACCGCCGAAATTGAAAAACCGGCCAGTCGGGATGAAATTTAATTACGTCCCTCTTCTTAAGAAAAGCCTTTTTTTCGGCCGAGCAAATCTTCAGCAAACTCCTCAAGTGACTGAGCGATTAAGAACAATAAGGAAGCTTTTAGGCCGTCGGACACTGGCTAGATTTCACAGATTAAAGTCCAGAAAAACTGAATTTTTGGCCTTTAAATGAATCAACCCCGATAACTCCCGTCAACTTTTCACAAACAACAGCAACTCGTGCTTGTAAAACGCCAGTCCCGGACTATTTTCCCCCACGGCTTAAACCCCGGAAAACTCACCAGTTTCAACCTACGCTCTAATCCAATTAACTTCCAAAGGCCTTTTGGATGTAATTAAAAATCTGGGCCCCAACTAATGGGCGTTCGCCCATCCCCCGCTTAGTAGAACTAAGTGTTTTGCATCTGATAGAAAAGCTCAAATGCAAACCGCTTCCAGTCTTCACGGGAAGCCAGAGTAATTAGTCGCCTATTCAGCTCGTTCGGGTCAAACTTGTTAATTAAATATTTGCCTGGAACGGTTGTCAATGCTTAAACAGAACTGAAATGGCCTAAAACTAAAGGTTTGTTGTCTGAGGCTTGTGCGATAGACAATGGATTTTTGCCCGGATCGAAAGCCTATTGTTTCATAAGGGTTAAACTCTTCCAGATTGTTCAGGAGGAAACTGTTTAGGTTCTCTATTGATTTATTACCTTCATTGTAATCTTAACGAGGTTAAAAACATGCTGAGTTAAGGGCAGTAAGATTGCCTAAAAATCCCTAAAACAAGGCCAGAAAGCACAAATACCAAATTAGTCCAAACTGAAAAATTTTACTACTGCAAATTATTTGATTTCTGTTTTAAGCATTATTTGCTCCAATTCTTTTTCTGTCAGTCTGTGTTTTTGCTGAAATTACGCATATTTGATGAATTTCTCACAAGGCAAAGTTTGGCATGCGCTTAGTGGACCAAAAAAACAGTTTTTGCACTTCAAGACCAAACCCACTAAAATCGCCACTTCATATCTCTAAACAGTTTTTGAATTTTCTGTCTTTTTCTTCCATTCTATACAAGATGACCCTAAAAAATTACATTTTGATGTTGTGGTGATAACATTTTTCTCTTGAACCGATTTTTGAAGCTAAAAATTAATTTAAAATTACTGCAAGATAAGAAAACAGAGTGTAAAGTTTCGGAAAATGCAGCTCCAGATCGAGCTACAGGGTGTTCAAATTTCAAGCAATTTCACAAACGGGTGAAACGAATAGTTTCTCAATTGCATGCTTGGTTTAAAACGTCTTTAGCCTTTCTTTGCTTTGCTATTTTTCAGATTTTTGAAGCCCAAAAGGGAGATAACGTCTTGAAATCTTTTGGCAGGGTTTCTGTGAGTCTACAGTATGTTTTGTTTAGTTGAAGTCATGCAGAAAACTGATTTCCGTTGGAAACTGCTTTACAATTGATTTTGTATTTGAAGGCGACTAGTTGTTCTCTAAAAAAAGTTCTGCATGGTCTCAAACGTCGAATGCATCGAACAGATGTAATTTTTTCTCAGCTGCATAGGTAAAATGTTTCTCAAAAAAACCTGAAGTTTGTTTAAGAGCAAATCAGGTTTTTTAATAGCCGATATCGAAAAAGTTGATCAGAATTAAAAAGCACATAAAAATATACTCTAACATCGATAATTCGTTAAAAAGCCGTAAAGCAAACCATATGCTAAATGCCATAAAAAAGCATCATTAGTATAAGACAACGCAAAAATTACTTAGATCAGCAACAGATTGCATTCTAGAAAACCCAAATTTATACGTTGTCATTTGCATTTAAATCCATAAAAAAATGTTTTTGATCAACTGGGAGCATACCGATTTTTTAGGATTGTAGCTTTTTTGAATGAAGCTCCGCTTCAACTCAAACCCTGTATAAACTTTATCTGAAGTGCAAAATATCTGCAAATCCGGGGGCTTACAGAGCAAAAATTGGGCTCAATGAGACTTGAAGCAGAAATAAAGTCGCTAGCAGGAATCAGAATATATCCAGTTTCAAAGTTAGGGAAAATTTGGCCGTTTAGCACTTGAAACTGAAATCTGTGGCCTGAAATATGTGGCATCGGAGCAAATTTCTTGGCGATAAATTTCGAAATTCTCCTCCAATTTAATATCAATATTTCTAAATTACATTCCACCCTGATCCAGCGGCTTTTTTGACCGTTTTGGGCGCACAATGGCCGCTTTATGTATCCCGCAGATTCGGTCCCTTTGGCGGTCTCACCGCCTAAAGCCCACCCTCTGAGATTTTGAGATTTATGCACGAACACCTTACATGGTTTCAGGTGACAACAACCTTGTGGCTTTTGCGTAATTTAATACGCGCCTCTGCTGTAATCCGTTATTGCTTCCATTCATCATGCACTGAGGATGGAAACTGCTCTTTCATCGAAACGACTGCTGGTGGTGTTTAAGTCACGCTTATCGCTGCTCAAGTGCTCATTTCATTCAAAAAAAACTTTGAATGCTTCATTATTTTGAAACCAGAAAGGTTTTCACAACAGAAACTTATACATTTGCTTTGGTAGCAAATGCAAATGGGAGGATTTCAGTTTACAGCAGCTTCTGTTGTGAGCAAACTCAAAAAGCACTATTCCAATAATGTACCATTAAATAGCTTGAACTTTGTGCTCAAAAATCGTATAAAAATATGTACAAATGATTTTGCTTTCGAGGTAAGTGATGGTTGAGAGAACAAAAGATAGATGTGAATAATGGGGATTAGGAAAACTTTCAAATTACGTCTATTGTTTTCATAATTTCGCTTTCCTTCCTAATCGCTCTTCGTTTATGCCGGCCTCAAATACAGCGCAGGCATTTCAGGAAAACGCTCGCCTTTGCGGTTCTCTGGATCGTAAAGATTAGAAGTCGTATAATTCTGGAGATTTAACGTCTGCAATTTACTTCTGTTAATTTTATTTCTGCTGCAATTATGTATTCTGATGCTCACGAAGAATTTGTATGTTTTTGGGAACATTTAAGCTGTAATTGAGGCAAATTGGCAAACGAAAGCTGATAAAATTTTCTAGTTCCTGCTCCCGATTTCCCATTGAATTCCTTTAAGACTTCCAATTAGTTTTATTAGTCAAACAGGTATTTTCAGTAGATATTAATGTGTATTTATTGCGGGGCAAAATCTGGGGACTCGGGTCCAATTTCCTAACTTGCTTCCGAATTTCAGGCATTTTGTGTCTTCACTGTGGATATTTCGAATATGCGCGTCCTAACTAACGGCATTTGCAAAGTGGCATAGAATTTCGGGAATTTATATTGCTAACTACATAAAAAGAAATAAATTTTTATCAGCGGGATGATCTCTTTATGAGAGCCGAACTGTAAGTAAAATTCAATAACATGAGTCCAAACTTGATGACTCCTTGAAACCGAGCGTCAAATCATCAACAAAAAAGACAAATTTCCCTAATTCTTGGTTGCTTTAACAGGCTATACCCAATATTATTTTCCAAGCACCCTCAGCTCTTTTGTAAAACAACCGTGAACTGGTTTTTAGGCTTTCATAAGCAAAACCTCATCCGATTTTCCTCCGATAAATTAATGAGGCTTCCACTGAAAAAACCGCAATCGAAATCCTAAACAGTGAATCAAAGTGGCCCCTTTAAAGGAGCACATTAAAATTTATTAGGCATTAGACGGCCCTCATTCGAACACCTAATAATCAGTTTTGTTTTTTACCTGGCGAGCGTGACCAACTGTTGTGACCAACAGTAAAACTTTTAATGCTTTATGGGTTCAGAAAGAACCTGTTTTTAATTCCAGCAAAGAAATCCGACAGACTAGACAGAACGTCTGGGCTCTTAAGCAGGATTTACTCATAATAAGCAATTATTTTTTTCAAGTGAAGAGCTGAGCATCAGAATGGCGTCAAAGGGTTTTTCCATATTAAAAAAAAACCGCTATAGGCGGTGTTGAAACGTATGGGCCCATCCTGAAAAATATACTTCCGTCGGCACTTTGGTCCAAAAAGCCCCAAATAAATCAAGACTTTCATCTTAAATCCAAATTATCAAAGATACATTGTGATTGTGTCACATCAGCCAAAATATTACCACGATCCGGCCTTTTTCGGCTTTGCCGACAAACAGATTTATGGTCAGGTTCCATGTGAAAATGATAGTGACTTCTCTCCCGGGTTTATTATTCAGCTATTGTACAGTTGGAAGTGATGTACAAATTGTTAACAATTGTCGACTTCTTTTAATGTCGAGAAGTGTTAGAGAAGCCGGCTTGTATTCAAAGAAACTGAGAAGAATTCGTGGAAAACGGAGTTCCGCTCGCTTCTTTTCAGCTGAACTTTCAGCCTATTTCAATCGATTTGAGAATCATCTATACCTCTCTGTTTGTTGTCAAGTGGAGACTTTCACAGAAAAGTTAAATTATTGATGAAAAGTCAAGCCATAAATATGGAATAAACATAAAGGGACTAAACGGCAGTAAATCATTGTCCGATGAACGCATTCTATTAAAAAAATGAATACATTTCAATAAAATTCTAACTTCCATGGGGGCCACCAAACTTGCATGGTTTAAAGCTCCCGACTGAACCGAAAACTGACTTCTTCCGGCTTTGTTCCATTTAAAATGCTCTTTTTACATGGGATTGTCGGCTCCTAATCGGATTTCGGCTGCGATTGACACCAGATTGTATAATATTGGATTTAACATGAAGCATTTTAGGCATCGATTTGGAGACACATTTGGGCACATTTTCACATGCGAATATATAGGATTTATTTCCGGATGTTTGCTGGAATATTCTATTCTGATTATTGCCTGCAAAGGGAAGGGACCATGCTTATGCGAAAGAGATGATTTTTGAACCGAAGCAGAGAAACATTGAAATTGCCATTTGATGAACAACTATTTTTACTGTGGAAGACTACGCCGAGTTTAATGAAATTGCAGGCGAAAGAAGATGTTGAATTTAACAGAAAAGAGCACAGTTCCAAGTAAATTGAGAGGAAAAAATTCTCTACCAGAAAAGTAACGCTAGTTGGGTGGAAACGAGCGTATCTAAAAGGGCAAAAAGTAGCCATTTTGCATTTTTTTTTAAATAGTTCCAAAGTGAAAACTACGGGATCCCAGTTTTGGCCCACAAAAATATCAAAAACAATTTCTTTCTAGTTTTACAGACGATATGGATTTTATTTGACAGGCTGTGAGCGAAATTTCAGGCTAAAGTAGTTAGAAGAAGAAATCTCAAAACTTGAAATCTGATTTTGATTTTTTTAACTGAACGTAATTCTGAACTGTAATTTAATGTTGATGTTGCTGATTAACTTGTTGAATTTCAACGATTTCTTTCCAAAACTTTACTAACTTTTGGCTCAAATTCCCGATAAAAAAACGCATATTTGTAGGAATTTTTGTAGCCAAAACTGTGCAACAAATCTAATATTTTCGCTTAAATAACACGTCGATACTTCAACTATTGTAATCGATAGCTCTTGGAGAGAATTTGGGGTCTAGAGAATTTTTTATATTTACTGATTCTAAAAGGTTTCTTCGTTACTTTAGCTTGTTTTCGCCGTGGCATTCAATAGAGCCTAATTTAGAGGGTAATTAGATTTAAAATCCAATCAGAATTAATTAACTGATGACTCAATCCAGATATATTTATGGCAATGACCAAAAGAGGCGTGCTGGGTGGAAAAATCGCGTTTTTTTCCATCCGGGAAACAACAGCAAAAAAATAGGCAAATGCGAGGGAAGAAGGAAGAACCGAATAGAGCGTGAATGAAAAGTCCCAAAGCCTCGTTCAATTCACACTTAATAAATATCAGCAAAGCAGCCAGTTCTTTTCTTCTGGAGTTATTAAATGCACATAATTCATCTGCCTTCCTGCAACATTAATCAAGAAAGGCACTGCAGTGCCCCCCTGGGGGCCGATTAGACAGATACACCTTTGGCCACACAGGTCGCTCCTTATTCTGAGTTATTTTTGCCCGTCATTAAAGAAAAATTACGCACTTTGCGATTCAAAAATAATTTGTCAAACCGCATTGGCCAGTTAATAAATTTGAGTAGCGCTCAATTTCTGCTTTGGCATTGATGGAACTGGAGCTGCTTCGTATTGTTGCATCTGAACCGGATGCTGATTCGTTTTTGCAAGCCTGCGGCGAACTGATTAATTGAAGATACTTAAGTGATGTTAATCTGTATTTTCAACTTTTTGTTTCCTCGGTTTTCTATATACACCACTCTCTTATTTATCTAATTTAACTATAATGGAGGTAATATTAAAATGAGAAATAATTATACAAAGCCGAGGAGCAAATCGTGCGGATTCTGCAAATTCTGGCGCTTGATTGATAGATTATGATGCACTTAAATCACGCAGCTAAAGGGTAAACTGATGAAAAATGCAATGTTCAGTGTTTGGGCGTTTTTGTGAGGAAGTCTGTGCCAAAATAATTGAAAAGATGGCAGACCAAGAAGTTTCTGGATCGATTTTTCAGTCAAATGAAGCAGAAAAATTTCACATGCAACTGAACTAAAAAAACGGTTTTTGTGCCATACAAAACCCCAACGAATTGAGCTGTTTGTTGTCCAAAATCAGAAACATAAAACCGCCCATTCCAGGAGAAATTGATGGTTTACTTCACACGCGTTTATGGGGTTCCCTAATATCGCGCCAATTAACAGATTTGATTGCTTTTGTGGTCCTCACGCCGCCACTTTAACGTGGCTTTTTATTGATTAATTTCGGCGCTTTTGAGTTCGATCATTAACTGCTTGATTAGTTTTTGACAAAATTTTGAGTGCCTCTCACTTCACTCATCGCCTATTGAAGTTAAGAACTAACTAACTTCATGAATAACGCGAGTATTGGGGTTTACATTAATTTCGACTTACTTTTAAGAATGCCATCGATTGTGTGGTTTTTCTTCCCTTCTGGGTCTTGATCGCTTTTGTTGCCACCTCGCACTATTTTATTGATTGCCGCTGTACTTGGAGGATCAGTGACACCTTCCTGCAAAAAATACAGCAATATAAAAATCATGGTAAAACAAACGTTAATAAAACTTATAACGCCAGGAAATAATAAAACTTTTGTGGTCTGAATATTTTTCGTTTTGTACTACTTCACGGTACCTCCGAGTCTGGACAATTTCATGCCAATCTGATCCTGATCCGAACTGATCAATAGAACATTGTGAATTATTCACCAACACTACAGCTGCGGCAAAAAAAATTAGCAAGCATAAAATGAAGAAAAATGCACCTTTTAGCTGAACAGTAAATATAATCTTTTGGCCACTCTGCATTCAAAATGAGCATGGGAGGTGGCCGCATGACACGGTTCTCGGACGCGTAACAATGCGAAATTGCTCTCCAAATTACCGGTATTTGGTACCAAGATATCTCCAGCATTCTGCCATTTAGGCGTCTACGTGAACAACGTGAAGTCCGCATTTATTTCCAACTCTAATTTTCCTTTACCTAACATGAACCTCAAGCAACCAGATCAGTAAACTTGTCATCCATTTGGTTGTTACCGTTTGCTTGCCTTCTGCTCTGATTCTAGATAAATCCTAGTGGTTGCAAAATGCATTCTTTTATAATTCACGGAAATTCAATTCGTGAACAGACAATATCAAATTTAAAAGAAATAAAATGACCGAACCCCCTCAGGACAAAAGTCGGTGACTGACGGGCTCCTAAACGCCCTTCTATTGGCTCATCACAATAAAACCGACATTTTACCTTCGGAGCCTCTAAGTAAGCCAAGTAAAAATCCGTAATAAAATTCATCATTTCGACATCGTCATTGTCATCGGCGATTTTATCGGTTCCCGGTCGCCTCCGGTGGTACCATCGCAGGTGCGCTGCGGTATGGGCTAATTTGAGGGCGGCGCGTGACCCAGGGCGACGGACGCCTTTCATCACGTGCCGCCCATGCATTTGCCCATGTAATGGGCGACTACGCAAAAGATCAGGAATATTCACGTGAAGGCTCGCTCGCGACTAATCAGCACTTCCGACAAAACATTCGCAAAATCCAAATTTGTCACCGAGACATCTTAAGACATTGTGAAAGAGTACCCGACAATAGGCCTCATAGAGGGTGAGTGAAGGGATGTCTAAGCCAGAAGAATCGCGATATTGGAAGTTTTTTAAGTTTCCTAATTAATAATGAATGTCCTTACTGCACACCAAAAAATTCAAAATCATCTGTGTGTGAATAACCGAGGATCTTCTTGAAAATATATTATTTTTTGGCACTTTGTGCGGCTCAAAACTCCGATGTTTCGAGCCGTGAAGGTATCAAACCGGAACACAGCAACGCGCTGTCCATTTTGCATCTCTCTTACAATTATATGTGTGCGAGTGCGAGATCCGATAACAACCGCGTTCCTGATTGGAAATCTCAGTTTGGTGGGAATCAGAGTGTTTGCCCCCAAGAGTGAATTATCTCTGAAGATGATGGCAATGCTTGCCAGCGAAACGCCACTAACCCAAACTACCCCGACAACAACAAAGTCTATGTTCCTCGTTCATTTCTGTCTATTTCTTCTGAATCCAACGCGAACCGTGATCATGATAGTGAAATCCTCCGATAGTCCGAAGGTCGCAAATTTATAGACTTTTTGAGATTTGCCTAAATCTGGACATTCTGGGCGAGATGTAAATGAACTTGTTCCGTTTTACTTCCGTTGGAAGAAAATGCACATGCGGAAATCTGTTGCTCCGAATAGCTCAAAAGAACAAATCGCATCTCTAGAAATGGTTTCAATGCAACAGTTATTTGAAGATGACTTCGGTGGGCGAAATGAGTTTTGCTCAAACACGCAAAATATGTGCAATCTAGATGAAAATTCGCAGATCGCCAGACTTATTCCCGATAAATTATTTTGTGTATCTCAATCTGCAGGAGTTAAAAAATATGCGAATAGACGTGTGTGCCTTAGCTCTGAAAATGTTTGAAGACGTGCAAGAAGAAGAATTTTCGAGTCGTAGCATTTAGCTACGATCATTATTTCACGAATTTTTTCGTTGTTATGTTGTTTTGATTTGTTTCGTTTGGGAGCTGGTGTGGAACCAACAGATGATTGGAACGCTTAATGAAATCTTCATGCTAAAAATTACCTTCAATAGTGCCTCCCTGATCTGCCAAGAGAAAATATCCGGTTGCGCCTTAATCATCTCCTCGATGCGATTCTCAATTTCTTTGCTGGCCACTTTGGGTTTCGAGCCGCCGATAACTCCTGGCCGGATACTGCCGGTTTCCTGATACCTATTCAAGATCTTCGAAACGCATCCATGCGAAACTCGCAGTTCTCTGGAAATCACGCATGGTCGTACTCCGGATGCTGCCAATTCAACGATTTGCAATCGGACGTGGTTGGGCAGAGGACGTCCGTTTATGAACACGCCACCCAGTTGGTTCATACGGCCTTGCCCTATAATAAAAAAAACATTTGTCTATGGCATTCAGAAGCTCGATAGGCTAAAGTGGCTGCTAAAGGTCCAGCAAGTTAAAAGGTGCTAAAATGTTAATGGTTTTACAGACTGATGCGAAATTTGCCTCAACTATGGCGAAAGTTGGGCTCTTTTCCGTTTGCAGGTATCACAGGCAATAAATAGGAAAAGGTGAGCTAAAAGCATGAGAAATAAGGCATTTCCAAGTAGAGTAGATAAAGATAAATTCAGATGACCTGTGACAAGTTTTACAAATCTTTGGACCGGATGGTTTCTTGGTCTTGGGTGGTTTGGGATTTGCACATGCAAATCAAAAGTTTGAATGTTGACCGCACATCAATTTACTCAACAACATTGAGCTTCGGAACTGGTGCTCTTTCGGTTTCTTAGCCGTCGTCTTGCGCTTCGCAAACTTGCCAAAACCCGCAAAACGGTCTGTTGCCCGACGGTCTGAAAACCCGAGCAACCCACCAGTTTCCGACGCTAACTGCAGTTCGCAAGCTAATTTTCTGAGAAAAAGGACCGCATATTTTTATAAATGTACTGTCTTCCTTAAATGGAACACACTCACTGATGAGGCACAATACGTGAACGGTTTTTTTGCCAAATCCTGCAACCCACCTTGAAATTGATAAGTTCCGATGAACGATCGCACATCCATTTTCAGACAACTGCCACAATATCGGCACTAAACAAGCACAAAATCAACTTGTTCGACACTTTACGCGAACGCTTCGCAACCCTGAAGACTGGACCGGACACAACGTTTCCCTAGCTCGACCACTAACTAATACTAAAGTCTCGTTCTTCAAAGTTCGACGTTAAGAAAGGCAAAGTTGAGAAATCACCATCTGGTAGTGGCGTAACTCGACCCCATTGGTTGGAAGCATATTTTAGGGGCCGACTTTATGGGAGAGGTAGAAAGACTTTAGCACCTGGGAAGTACCAAACTGTAGTCCAGCCAGTGGGAGCTGGTAGTGGGGGCGAAGTAAAATGGCGGTGCTTGTCCGCGAAGTGAAAAGAACATTTATTTGATGTGTTAATAGGGGGCAGTAGGGAATTAGGGGTGAAATAAATTATTCGAGCTATGTTAAGGCTTCGCTATGGATATTTCCTATGCTCACCAGCCGGTTTGGTTAGGGGTTTATTTAAGAGCCGCGCCGATTCTATTGTGATTCCAATGAAGAGCGTTGGAAAGTTGTAATTTATTTTAAATGTCTGATCGGAAAAATGAGGGTGCAGCCCTGAATCATACTCCGAGGGAACAGTTTTCGGCCTCTAAAAACCAGAAACGGGCTCGTAAGGCTCATAAGGTTAAAGTTTGGCCTAGTAACTAAGTTATGCTATTCTTATCTTTCCTGGGTCTCAGTCAAAGTGTGAAGTAAAAATTGATTTTAATGTCGTTTATTTAATTACGTTTCGGCGAGACAACAGCGTCATCATCAGATTTAAAATTTACATAAACTCATGATCGGTAAAAATCAACGTTCTTTTAGGTCTTTGCCTTCTTGAAACCTTCAATTTGTCTAGAGTGCAGAGACAAATAAGAATATCATCACAAGTACACGCAGTCAGGAAAATAAATCAGAACTAGTAACTAAGCTCAATTGAATTTGGCCCTAAAAGTTATTTTTTTGCAGCAAAAATGGGAAAAACCCTGATAATTAGGGAGCAAATGACCGATTTAGCATCGAAATTTTATGGGGCTTAATGGCGCATTTTGCGGGCTTCAATGCAGTCGAAATAAATTTCTGAACTTGAATCGATTGAGCGTTGAAATTTTGTTTTCGTTTTCACGACGCGTCGGCTCTAAGCGCGAAAACGCACGCAGTTCAAGCAATCATTCTTTTGAATCCAAACTGACTTTTGTAAATTTAATACAGCGACTTCTAGTTAAATAAAATCCAGTAGCAGCAAAACAAAAAACTTTGTGAGTGAGTTGAAACCTTTCCAGAACTTTATCGGGTTTTGGTGAAAAACCGCTGTTCGGCTCTATCTGGTAACATTTCTGACACTGTGTTTGAATGGAACCTTAGGTATTAAATTGTACTTTAGTCTGACTAATGAAGCTACACTTCCCCTTATCTGTCGCAAAATCCACAAAAAATGCGATAGTAAAAAACACTTGAGACCCACCGCCTCCAACCGAAATTGTTTTAATTGAAGCCGAGAGCTTTGTCAATAAGTCCAATTTTGCAATATTCATTTGGCACATTTTTCCAACCTCCCCAAGTAAAATCCGCCAGCAAAAATCCTGCTGTAAATTGCAACATTGATTAAAATAAATTTTCAGTGTTCTGTACTACAGCTGGGTAAAAACCATAACACTTCTCTTCATGGTAAGTTAGCCCAGTGTTATGCATGGGAGGGAACAATCACCTTCCATGGGAGGTGCTTCAAACTGAGGCCCGACCTTAAAACTATTTATTTGGTCACGAGCTATAAGAAAATTCATGGTAGATTATGCCCGATAATAATTTGTAGCAAAAATGCAGCGGAAAGGCGAGCGAATAATCTGCAACGTCGAACGCATATTAGCCTGATACCATCATGGTACGTACTAATTAGATGTTATGACATGCATTATTCGGCTGTGGAAAGCTGGGATGGTCAGCAGGCTGTTCTGAAATGTGTCTGTGTTGAACTTGAATTTTTTCAAGTTCATTAAAGCCCCAAGTAGGCACTCTGTACTTTCCTGCATGGTTGAATGATTTATCTGTCGCATTTCATACAAAAAGCATTGAAGATCACATAAGAGAATGCCTTTCCAAGGACATTTTGGGGCCTTTATTCCTTAACAGTAGCTGTCTGTTTCCTGTCAAAGGACCATTGGAACCACACGGCGCTAAAGATATAGGTACCGTTGAATGTATAGATAGACTGCTTTCAAAAAGAGAAAATATTCGAAAAAATGCCCCCAAGCAGCAATTACAGAGCAAATAAATCACTCAATAATAGCGAAAAAAATGTACAGCCAACATGCAAAGAGTTTTGAAAAGAACTTGGTCTTGCAACGAGAGCATGTTTGCCCAGTCTCACTTTTACAGAAGTCGTAATTGAATTAACACAACAACAAAATAATCTGAAGTTGTTTTCTTCTCTTTGGAAAAATCCGAGGTTTTCGAATCGTTAAAAATCTTGCGTTTTTTTTGTAATACCACATACAATAAGACCAATACTACAATAATAATAGTCCATCTTTTCAGTCATCAAACTTGTTTTTTTGGAACAAATTTCCAAATATCACTAATACGAAATTCACTCTTATTATGCCTCAGCTTTAATAGAAAATTCGCCCAATGCCAAAGGCAAATTAGAACTTCTCAAGAGAACTTTTAACATGGCATATTTCCACTGGCACAAATCTCCAACTGAGACTCTATCAAAAACGTTCCCGGCCGGTTGGCCGGAAGCTCTTTAAAAGTTATCCGAGTGATTTTATAAGAATTCCTGCGAAATGAAATTGGGAGCTGAACGGTTTATGTCAATGAATTGAAAAGAATACTTAGGTATGTAGAGTTGATCAAAGGAAATTATTATAGTCGCCCTATCCTCGTTTAGGCAGGGTTTCTTTATATAAGCGACTGATTTCACTTGATGTTAACCACACCGAATCAATGATTACTAAATAACTTCAAATGACTTTCATCGAGGGGATGAAACTAAATTTTAGGTCGCATTGATGCAAAAAATTAGCAGGCGCTTTCCTGCTGATGTTGATGAGAATGAACTGATTCAAAACCGATGCTGGTGGTGCTTGCTGATGACACAACCAAGAAAGCATGTACTCTTTTTCCAGAGTTCAAGTGCTGCGGTTTTCTCCTTCATCCATTTTGCCTTGTCCTCTCCAGGTTGAAATAAAATTTCTTAAAGTCCAAAAATTAGCAAAATAACCGATTCTGATCTCACCCATCAGTATCGAAAGCGTGATGAAACGGCAATATCTGCACCTAATTAAATTCCTATTAAACATTGATAAAAATCGGCAAACACAACCGAAAATAGTTCGCATATAAAAAGCGATTCCGAGAAAATATTTCACAAAATTCTGTTATTAAATGTGCGGACACTGTAAAAACCACGACACGCGTAAATACGAGATATTACGCTTTGGTCATCTAGTTTGATGATGTCCATCAATTATAATTTTTTCCGTTTTCGGCGACACTTTTGAGAACATTCCCATGAAGAATTCCATTAAAGTTTTTAGCCTGCCGATTGATTATAATCCTTTACGGATTCCCAATTTGAGAGGCAAACATAGGCGGTAAACTTGCCGATTTTCAACGGTTTTTTCCTGAGGAATGGCTTAATTTACTTTTCTTAAGTCCGTTCAAATAGTTTCGGGGAAACATGTGGCCGATTCTCTTTGCTCTCCAAGCTATTCTAGATTTCTGCAAATTTTCCAAAAACCAATCGATCAGCACGAGGAAGTTCTTGTGTGCGGATAAATTCATTCCCAAAGGCTTCCAACAGTGGCAATTTCACTCTTGGGTATACTCGGATGTTATGAACCGATAACTGTAAAAGAATGGCACTACAAATATGACTATTGTTACTTTTGGCTGCCGAAGACCATGATCGATTATGATCAATGTGGACATGCTTGTTTATTTGGGAGATTTGGCGCATTCAAGCCAAAAATCACTGCTTTATTGAGGATGGAAAATGAAGTAGCAGTTTAAACGTGAAATTGATGAGGAAAGGTGTATTTTTTTCTTTATTTGAAATTTTCCACACAAGAAATCTCAAGATTTGTTAGTTACCTACTAAATAGTATTTCAGTTTTATTCACTTTTGGTAGAACCGTCACGTTTGATTAAAAAGATTACTAAAGTTAATAGCAAATATATTAATAGCTTATCTTAGCTTGACACACGTTTTGCGCCAAGTTCCAACTTTAATTCGGTACACGAATAGATTATTATTCATTGCAGAGTTCCAGGAATTGTTCAAAAGTTGCGAAATATTGTCAAATGTTTTTCCAAACAGGGCGATTCAAGATTGGCGTCTTTAGTGCTAGCGGCACAAGAGAGAACAGCAAAACATGATCCATCTAGCAAATCAAAACATTTTTCCATACTTTCATTGACTAACCATTTTTAAGTGTTGTTTTCGCTGATAATCACATTGTTTCACGATTTCACCTTATCGGTTCTGTATCTATCATGGCTCGACGATAAACGCTAATTAAACATTTGATTATGTTCCCCACTCGGTCGATTTTCGAGTAAAATAAGTAAAATCTGTCGCAGTTAGTTGGTGATGTGAATTCGCGTGTAGTGAAAATTGAAAAGATGTCGGAGAACGAATCGGTGTATCGTCGCCTATGTAATATTTTGCCGTCCTTACGATCAGAGTATCAGCATTACACCCTGCAAATTGATCGCAATGGAACAATAACGACGCGACTCCTTTCGGAGTTTTTCACTGGCACATTGACCAATAAAGACAGCGGAGAGGTCACTCATATTGTCATTAAAGTGGTTCCAGCGTTCAGCTTTATCAAAAGCTATGAGGAAATCTATAGAAACGAAGTCTACCTGTACTCGCAAATCTTCGACGAGTTGAACAAGTTCCAAAAGCAAAAAGAAGTGAAAGACCCTATTACGAATCTACCGAACTACTTGGGCGGTCATTCGAGTGCCAACAAAGAATTCATTGTCCTAGAAAATCTTAGCATCGCCGGCTACAAGCTGTACCACGGAAACGAATGCTTGACACCTGAACATTTAGAAACGATTTTCAAAACATATGCCAGATTCCATGCGTTGTCGTTTGTCTACAAGCACGAATATCCAGACCGGTTTCAACAGATGGCCAACGAGCTGGTGGACATTGTCAAATTGCTGAATGGAAAGGAGTTGGCGCAACCGATCGCAACTGCATATTCAGCTGCAGTTAACAGCTTCAACGCTGCTGCTGATGCGGAGATCATCAAAAAATTGAGGGATGTTTCAAATATTCGAGAGGTTGCCGCTACAGGTCGTGCCTACGATGGAGACTATGCATGTTTGATACATGGAAATTGCTCAATGAATAATTTGATGTTCAAATATTCGGTATGTTTTTTTTTGAGTTAGCGATTTATTTTTCCCAAGTTTCTCCCGCAAAAAAACTCTAATAATTTAAGCCGCCCAAGTAGCAAGTTGGCACATAGCAACTGGTTGTTTACCTTGCATCGCCCACAGAATCCTATGTGAGCAAGTGAGAGAACCGATGTCAGCTACGTTCTTGAATGGAAAGCTCAGTTTCATTTCATTATTTCAAAAGCTTTAAACATTTCAAAACGTTTCCAACCTCTGTTGCAATTTTAGAAATCCGGAGACCTGGAACACATCAAGATGATCGACTTTCAATTGGCTTACATCAGCACGCCAGTGCATGATCTTTCCTACATTTTCTACTCGGGGGCATCGAAGGCTGATATGGATAAACTGGACTACTATTTGGATTTATATTACAATACTTTCGCGTCGTTCGTTTTGGAGCTTGGAGCCAACCCAAAGGAGATTTATCCTTACGAAGCTTTGAAGAGCGAGTGGAAAAAATATTCAGTGATCGGCATCGCTTTTGGTACGTATCCCGATTAAGTCCGTTCCTTGCACTAAAGCTGTAAATTTGCCCGCATTAGTCTCGATAGGAGAAATCATTTCAGTTAAAAATTGTTTGATAGTGAATAAGTGTAACATTTTTCAGGGATTATCGGTTGGGTGAAGAAACTGATGAACAGAGATGAAGTTGTGAACATGTACAACCAAAACATGCCCCGCGATATTCGCATAGACTCTTTTCGGAGGCAAATGTTGGAAATCTGCAATGGAAAACCCTTCACAGAACAGGCCAACGCTATATGTCGACATGCTGTGGAATATGGAATTTTTTAAATCCTTGTGATGCTTTTTTGCAGGAGTGTTCGCGTGTTGTAAACGATATTTATAGTAAATAGCTTATTAGGGAAACGATGACTTTTACTGAGACTTTCCCGTTTGCATATAAGGCAACAGCTCGTTTTCCAGGTAAAAGCTTTAATCTAGGGGAAAAAATGTACACCGGAGGCACAGCTGAGAGCAACGTTAAAATTGCATTTTTCTAGTAGCCAAAATAACAGTCTTTCATCCTCTCGGAAAAATATAACTTTAACGTAGCTTTCGGCTGTGCCTCGAGTGCCTCCAACTCATTGTTCACACACAAAAATCTTCTTCTCTGAAACATTTAATGTGCACATTTCGCCATAACTCCCTGCTTAAAACTGAAATAAAATCATTAAACAATTTTACAATGGTGACGAATCCATTCATAAAGACTTATGCGAGCGTATGCGAGCGTTTATTCCTGTAATTTCCGGTTTTAAATTAGAAACGTCTTATTGGCCATTACGAGGGTAGCACTAAAGCGCTGTTTCAATTTACGTAGGTACTCAAGATCCTTTAAATCTACAGGATTTTAGTGTTTCCTTTGCCCGCACTGCATTTTTACATAAACGCTCATGACAACACCGAATGGAGAAAACTGGCAACTGTTAATAATATTTAGTTAAATCGCTATGATTATTTTCATCAAGCAAATTGCACAACAATTGGCCACCACTTTTTCCTTGCAGGAGAAGATTTCAATTTTCCAATATTCTTCATAGCAATTATACACTGGCACAATGGCGAAGTGGCACCTGTTTTAATTAAAGTTCCAATTCACGCCTCATTCGGTACATGCTTGGAACAATCTGGCTTAATTAAAGCATTGTTAGTGTTTAATTGTTGAATACACACCCGGGTTTTGTTCGAATTTAATTCGCGGCTTTGTGGAAATTGATGGGGAATCAACAGCTGCTTAAACTCCTCAAAGTGTAGTTGGCATTTGGTTGGCAAAAAATTGAAGCTATAAAGTTCCGTGCATGTTTCAGACTATTCAAATATTTGCTTGAATTGTTATGAGCCATTATATGGGTTTTGTGGGAAAAGAGCTATAAAATACCGATTGAAGCACACACCCCGCGTTGTCCAGAAGGAGTAATTTTTTTCTGGTCGGCCTCCAGTGATTCCTGGTTGATCCCAGCTAGTTGAAGAGGTGAACCAACGCCTCCTTCTCCCGAGTCAAGGTGTTCATCATTTTCCTTTCTTCGCAGCCTTTAGATCAAGGGCTGGAACGCTTTTCTGATGTTTTTGAATAGATTCTCAATTTATTCGACTTCAGACCGCAGAAGCAGCAGATTCTCAATCTTTAATGAACTCCATTGAGCTGAGCTCGGCTTTCCTGAGCCAGTTCCTCAGAACATCGACTCCGGCTCGGAAATCTTTCTCAATGTTTCAGCAGCGTGAGAGTGTTTCTCAACCTAAGGATAGATTCTACCCCAACATCGGTGATGTTTTGGTAACAACAATGGTTTTTTAAGTATCACGGAGTTCATTTGGCGAAGTTGCAAGTTTGACGAAGCGAAAAATCTTCAGAGGCGATTGCTTAAATCCAGTGAATTTTAGGTGATTCGTTAGGTTCATTTGTGCTTCTGATACGTCAGGAAGACAGTTTCAAGCTATTTTAGGCGATGTTTGACTAAAACCCAAAAAGTTTTTGATTAAATCGAACAAAAATCGTTAGATTGTCCGAGGCAATTAACGCTATATTTCGCATTTACTTTCGAGAAGAAAACCAGAGCACCCGAATTGTTTTTCGGTAAACAGGAATTATTTTTCTTTCAGCTTTTGCGGATTTTTTTCTAAAATGCTCACTTTTTGAGTGAAAAATTAAAATCCGGCTGATTGTCGGTGAAAATTTAACATTCTAGGAAAGAAAGCCGAGTACGTCGGAGCAATTTCGGCTAACAAAAATTGTTTTTCAGTTCTGCAATCATTTGAGCAAAAAAGTTCCTGGATTTTCTCGTTTAAATGGACATGTTTTGATAAAAAAAATAAATTTCTCAGATTGTCACAGAAAATCCGCAACTTTAAGCCGGCGGATTGTCGGAAAAATTTTACTTTTCTACTACGAGTGTTTTCGGTGAAATTCACAGTTTTTAAGTAAAAAAAAAATAAAATCCGCTCTGTTGTTGGAAAAAATATTTATTTCTTTTTCCCTTTTCGGCAAATCAAAATTATTTTTCGGTTCCTCATTCAATTGGGAACAAAAATCCTTCTTCAGTTTTTCCGCTTAAATGCACACTTCAGTGAATCAACGGCTGCTTAAAGTTCTCAAAGTAGTTGGCTTTTTGTTGGCAAAAAACTGAAATTATAAATTCCCGTGCATGTTTCAGGCCATTCAAATATTTATTTGAATTGTTATGAGCCATTATATGGGTTTTGTGCAAAATAATTGTTTATGTTCTAGGAAAGAGCTCTAAAATACCGATTTAAGCACACACTCGTTGTTAAAGCGTGCAGGACATAAAGACAGCATAACTCCTTTCCATAGACAGCAGGAACACAAGGGGATATAATAAATAAAACAATAAACAAAACTAAATTGCGACGCGATTTTCAATATATTTCAACAAGAAAAGAGCCGGCAAGCAAAATGGCCATTGTAAAGGTAGGCTAAAGAATGAAATACAATCTGTTACTTCGTGGTAAGAGAATACGATATTTCGTGGCACGGGTTCTCGTTTACAGAACCGTATTTTGCATACTGTCTTTTAATGCCAACTAGATGTGGCATGTGTTGAACAACATGAACTAGGAACCAATGCGGAATAGATGCTGGGCAATTTTTCGCTCTTCATCAGTCCACAAAAGAACAGAAAGGAACCATTTAAATACAAATAATAAATTAAGCTAATATTTCTTCGCGCTGTTACTTTCGCGTCATATGATTAATGAAGCAAGGTTTGTCGGCTTCAACATACAAGAAACAGCGCTTGATTTACGGGTATTTTTGACCCGTGTTGGGTCACGTAAAATCAATACCCTGTATGGAAGAGTTTAAATATGTATTGGGTATCCATACGCTTCAGTGGTGGTACTTCAAGTCATTCTTCTTCATTAGTTTCGATAACGAATTCCATAGAACAAAGTGCACTAGGAACTTGGCCTCCAACGCTTCCAGATTTGTCTCCTAGATTTTTGCAGAACTTTTCAAACAAATGTTGCACCAAACTGATTTCACTAGAATTGATCATTTGAGACGGTTTACAGGTGCGCCTCTGATAAATCGTGTAAAAAAATGAGAAATAATAACCATTGAAAGAGACACCATTAGCGCTTGCACAGCTTACAACACCTTGGCGCATTGTTGGCCTAACGAACCGATCGATCTGGTGATATCCATCTTAATCAATCAGTTATTGATACGATTCAACATCGGCGTTCTTTACACTCGCGGTTTAGTTGAAACTACATGTCAAAGTTGGGAAGACGTTCACCACGTTGAGGCAAAATGCGAATTATTTGCATGTGAAGAACGTCGAGTAATGTTAATTCATTAACGCGAAGGGTCAAAACAGCTCAGTCCTCAGCCTTGCGGAGTCATCAAAGTCAAGAGATTGTTTGAGCTGGTTTAACAGTGAAAAAGTGCTTGAATTTGAAGAGTTGAACCAAAAATTGCTGAAATAATTTCTTGTTTTGCCAAAAACGCCCAGACAAAATTGCTGACAGCAAAAATTAAAAATGTACAATAAAAATCAAAACTTGCACGAATTAAACGCATAACATTATCAGCATCTTTTAGCGATTTGGTTCTTACGAAGAAAAAAGTGATGGTAGAATGAAAGTTCATGTGATAGAGAATGGCTGTGGCATATGAAAATGTGTAGGTATAAGTAAGTGCAGATTTTTGAGAGTTTTGTGGATTTTAGGTGATCCAGGCAGGAGTTTCCTGTACAATAGTGTTCGAAAATCTTCCTTCGCTTCTCGTATTGTCTTTTATATGCGATTTTTTACCTTTTTTCGGTCCAGGTTCCAGCGCCCGAATCATGTGCACCATTGCCAAACGTTACAAAATTTAAGAATTTGTAAACTTTCAAACCTAAAAAAAGTACGGTGGAGCTACGGATTCAATGGCCTTCGCTTTAGAAGGTCTGAAAGTTTTCCCAGAAGAACCAGATTTGTGCTGAATGTTCTTATCAGGCGGAAGTTTCAGTAAGGAAAAACTACGGTGATTGTTATTGAGGACTCAAAATGCGATTTTGAGAAATTTGCTGTTTCTTAACATTTCCAAGAAATTCGCAATACCCAGGCATTTAAGGCATACTTTAATCGTGACTTTAGATAAAGGTTCCAAGTCCGGTTTGGGCTGCAAAAAATGATTTTAGAGGTGAACTTTCGAAGTTTGCATAAACAATTCCAGGTTTTTTGTAAGATCGGGGATATAAGTGCTTGTAAAATTACCACTTTGCACTTAGACCTCAAACAACGGCCGATGTTTTAACTGGTCTCTTCCTAGTAGAAACTTTTGAAATACTTATCGCAATAATGCCCAAAGAAAAGTGAAAACTTAGGGCAAAAAGCTTTTGAGGACTCCACTCAAGTGGCAATGTGGCAAGGCTTGAAAAATGGTGAATTCAACGACGTTGGCCAAAAAATGGTACCCACACAAATGGATCGAAAATAGGTTTGATTTTACTGAAAGTGAAAACTTCTCTGGATGCTTCATATTTTTACATTTAGTTCTTGAGTGTTTTTCACCGAAAACTCACTCTTGTTACCGTTTCGTCTTGTCGGTTGCAACCAGAATGACGGCGTTTTTGGTCCCCGGTTTGTTTTTCGCCATAACTTTAGGCTCCGGACCGCTAAAAATTAGGCCACACGTTTACTCACGAGAAAGAAAACATTCTGATGATAAAAAAAATAATTGCAGTTTTCAATTGAAACAAGCACACTTCAGTGGAACTTCCGAAGACTAACAACGAGCCAAAAGCAAAATAAAATGGTCCTTTTGCAAAGTTTGCGGCTGCAGCCGCCCCCAACTTTAGTGAATGAATCCCAGAGATTTAACTAAAAAGATCATCTATAAAACGTACCAGGTGGTCTTAAGCGCCTTCGCCGCTACAAAGGGATGACTTGCTTGATTAGATTAGCTACGGCGTGATTTTGGTCCTTTTCGGCGCAGTCAACACTGTTGTTCCTTTCACACTCTGCCGATTGTCGTTAGTCATTCTCCTGCACAACAAGAAATCAATATTGAATGGACGCGATTGTGTACGGCTACTAAAATCAATGATAATGGTGTTAATTAATAACGAAAAAATGGTAATGGTGATTCGGAACTAGTTCCATCGGCGGTTGTTCGATTCATGCCGGAGCTTAACAAGGAAAGAATTTGGTACTGAGAAGATCTCGAATTTATTTCTTTATGGGGGAAAAGTAAACTGATCTACAAAGCAAAGACATCAAGAAGCTCTTTAGACTTGGCAGGATTGAAGTGGCGATGTTCTATAAAGTGCTCTCCTAGTCGGTTCATCTAAATGTTTATAGATCGTGCGAATAGTCAATTCCGTTAAGGTTTTCGGTCTGATGAGACCAGTTTCGACTCGACTGCTAAGAGCTTGGGGCGAGAAAAACACACGATGATCCTAAGCGATTTCAACGCTAAAATTGGAGAGACAAGTGGAAGACAACATTGGTTCGTTACTCGCAAAAATATGCATAAACAGACTCGGCTCGAAAGCCAAAAGATGATCCAGTAAGGCCTATTTACTCAGTTTATTTGCTCAGATCTGGCTTGTGCAAGCCAAATTGTTCAGATGGCTTGTGTGTGTACATGGGCTTTTAGGGCCTACGTGTAACGTTGCAATTCCAGCTTTAGCTTGCCAGCCGGCTTCCAAAGGATTATTCTCTAGAAACTCTCATTCTCTCAGAAACTTTAACCAGCTGGGTGTGAATGGTCGAAATTGTAACTAAAGAAATGGGCAAAAAAGAGAAAGTACAGGTTAATTTTATATTTAATGTGAGCTTTTGGTTTTGTAGACAGATGGGTTCTGAGAACTTGTCACTCAAATTTTTTAAAGTACCTATATCTGAGCCCGAAAATTTCATTTTAAAAGAGAGCAACTATAGGTGGTAATGTTTACTGTTATAAAGGTAGACTTAGCAGACCTAGATTTAGCACGTGGAACATTCTTTTTTGTAATGGTGGATGAATAGAAATTTGAACAAGGCTCTACGCCCTTCGCATGGTGGTCCACAGTATGTTATGGAAGTGTTTAAGAAACGTTCCGATTTTTAGACAGCAAACGATTAATCACCAATAATAATAACTAAAACTGACCTTCGGTTCAACGGCTCATATTACTGAAGCCCAATGATTTACCTCAATTTTTCCAATGCCCTATTGATGCTGTCAAGATAAATTCCATAAGTTCCAGATACTTAAGCAAGCACAAAACTACCAAAAACTTTGTTGCCCTTTGATGCCCGCCAACTGATGCATAAACGCTTGGGCATTGCGACAAAGGTTCTCAGCTTACTAAACCCATTTTGACCAGATATGAAAACTTAATAGAGATGGTTTAAGGTCAAGTGCACACGTTGTCCATCAATAATACCAATGAAAGAAACTACTACCCAGGCGGGATTATTTGATAAAATATGTAAACTGTTGGAAAATTGGATTATTTGCGTTGATTTGATCTAATAGGACCAGGTGGCTGAGGTTGGCCGGGTTCTTCCATGTTAATGCGCTGCACTTGCAAAGGAAAAACGCCTCCAATTCAAAACTGAATGCCAATGTTACACTTTCCTCAAGTGAATCACAAACATCTCGTGGCAATCAAAAATTACTTAAACAAGTAAGTTGCCAACGTCGGTGATGATTTTTTAACAATTTTTTGTTGATTTTATGTGCCGACTCGCAGGTTTTTTTTTAAACCGCCCACATCCATGTCTCTAAATAGTTCATTATAATAATCCGAACAATTTTAAATACATCTCAAAAATGCCAGTACTATTTTGTCATAATTTGTTAAAATGCGTTTAATATCTGCTGTAATTTAATAATGTATCAAATAAATTTAATAATTGCCTCAAATCAAATACAACGATTGAACGATTTGCAGAACGAAAATTGAACGATTTGTGAACTTTGCTCGACTCTGGCAAATTGGCAAAACTCAAAAATTCAGTAATTATTTACGGAAAAAAATGCGAATTTTGGAAAACTGTGAAACTGTCATTTGCCTGTTCCATTGAAAACATTGCTTGATGAAACACTCACATAACTACTGTGTGAAAATAAGGGCTAAATACATTTTGTCAAAGTTTTCCGGCTTAACAAAACCATGATGAGATGCATTTCTGGAAAATTTAATTACTTCCGTTGCTTTAAGCTAATAGAACCGGGCGATTTTGGCTGGTCATTCTTCCACATTAATGCTCTGCACTTGCGACTCAAAAACGCTCGAAACTGAAAAGTCGAAACCTTAACTTTCCTCTAGTGAACTGTAAGCTTTTGAACCGGGAGATTGAGCACTAAAATGTTACCAATTTTTGCTGATTCCCTTCAGTTCTAATTCTAAAAATTACTTTTGCGAAATCGCCCATATCGATGGTCTCTCCTGACAATGCATTATGATTAAGAAAAGCAAAACGCAAAACACGAAAAAAATGCCTCAAACATTAATTTTTTAAAATCTGTCCTGTAGGAGTAATTTTATTTCATTAATTTATGTCTTGCATTTTACTTTTTGACCATGAGTAAGTAGGCCAACACTGTTCGACAAACAGGAGAGACGGGATTAAAATCGAGCTAGAATTTGACGGAA
>NW_026018165.1:18844973-18856933 GCF_020466585.1 Dendroctonus ponderosae | reverse complement strand
TAAAGTAGCAACAACGCTACACATTAAAACTGATGATGGTGGAAAACACCGAAACGTTTTTTTAAATTGATAAATGAACAATAAATGACTGAAGAACCCAGGATTTGATTTTAATTTTGGAATTGAAACACAGTCAGGAAAGTACGTACAATTCTAGAGAATAGCATCTATTCAGTTTTTCAAGTTTGAATCAACTACAAGAAGTAAATTTTCTGTAATTCACTGTAAAAAATGCGCGGAAATTCGTGTAATAATACGGGTGGTCTTCTGCCTATAGTGCAGCCAAATTGTTTAAAAATGGGAGGCCCCACCTACAGAACATTGGAGCCAATCGTTACTGGTGAGCTGCGGTTCCGTTAGCGTATGATTTTATACCACTCCTTAACCATGGGCAACTAGTTGGTCTTGGCCAGTATCAGTCTTGTTTGTAAATTTTTCCGAATGAACGAGTTTGTGTGCGCATACTTGCGGCAGTGGAAATCGAGTTGGTTAACTCGGCATAAATCAGACAGTTGGAGCATCTTTTTGTTCAAGTTTCTGAAAATGGACCTCTTTGTCAATGAAAATGCAGTGCAGTTATACCCCCAAGGTAAATATTTATATTGTCAGTGGCGGCTCGTGGTGAAATGTCAATTGTCAAATGTCAAAGAGCAACTTTGAGCAAAAAAAAACTGATAAAAATCTGTTTTCCTTTCTATTGTAGGCCCTAAGATTTTAACGCAGGAAATAACTATATTTCAATCAAAAAAGTTTGAAAATTGAGCACGAATTTCAAATAATTGCACACCAGGAAGCAGTGGCGCACCATAAATATATCTGAATGGTCAAAAACGAGCAAGTCGTGTAATTCCGTCTAAAATTGTTCCAAACTTTAAATAAATCGCCACAGGAACTACAAAGCTGTGTGCGGAAAACTATACAAAATCCGACACTTTTAAGCCCTCGAAAACGAAGTTTTCCCAACCCAACTTGGCTTAAAATAAGGCCTTCTATAATCTTCTATATTGTAATAACAGAAGCAAATGTAAGATAAACTGGAAAATTATGCGCCATATTTCCCGAAAACCGGGGAACATCAACTTACATGGATATTACACGGATTTAATTTTACACTTCAAGTACCAAACTGGTGCCTTAAATCTGTGTAATTAAGTGTGGTGCTGTGGTGACTTTAAACGGTCTTCACTCATTGATAAACACAGAAAAATGCCCCGGCAGGCTTCCATTCATCCACATTTGGCCATAGCAAATGTTTTGCATGCATTGTCTTCTGTAAATCTTTGAAGTGAAGAGTCAATTTTAATCAAGTAACCATAATAAAACCATAACTTTATGCTCCGGAAAATTACCGGCAAAACACAAGGATGACCTGAAAGCTTCACACAGGAGGTGTGAAATTCCGAAGATCATAACTTTGCAACCTGTGCAATGTAAAATTTAACACAGAGCACTGAAATAGATCAACCAGCACAGATGTTTAGAAGTAAAAAAAAAACGAAATTTTGAAATTTTTAAGGGGGAATTTGCTCTTTAATTGGCTGTTTAGCATACCAAAGGGTGTTAATTTCGTTCGATTTTTTGCTGGTGCTGTTGTGATCTCGACGGCAATCTGGAAACTTGTCGTAGCGTAAGCGGCAATTTTTCCCAAACCACATCATGCATATTTAAAATCATTTATATCAGCTCGAAGATGATCTGATAAGTTAATAATACAGATTCAAGTTGAATTTCACATGAATTAAGCGACACTCTGGGCATGTGTAGGCTGAATCTTGTAACGGACACCGCCAGTTCCCGATCTTTATCTCAGCATTTTTGACATAAGCCGGCTGAGATAACATTATACATCATCCGACATCGGATGGAAGCTTTTGGATTTCTTTTCTTGTTTCTGACGAAGCGGCTTTGGACCCATAAAAGAGCCGGGGCGAGATTTTACACGTTCTACAAGTTGGTAGCCTATCTGATCCAAACTAATCAGTCTTCAGAGGCGATTTTCATGTCAAGACGCTAGTTAATATCCTCTGGTAATCGCGATCATTTGCTTATAAATTGTTATCGCCTCAAGCTTTGTCTCGTTATTCATTTGGCAGCAAGTGAATGAAAGAAAAACTCGTCCATACACCAAAAGTCTTCAAAAGTTCTGGTGTCGCGCATACCACATTTTATTAACTCATTATAATAAAAACGAAAGTCGCAGCCAAAGCTGTTCCGAAAAAATATTCACATTGTATTCGGCAATACTCGAGCTGTCCGCCTTAAGGCCTCAATCGTTTTCTTCCTTTTAAAAACGTCCCAGTATTATAAAACATGGGATCAGTTTTAATGAGGATTTGTTGGCCAGATTCTTTAAACGAATCGGCTTTGATGGGTTATTAGATGTCTTTCGGGACGACTTTGTATGTGACTTCTTTGAAAACGTATTAAACCGGTGAGTCTTAAGGAGGAACGAAAACCCAAGCTGAGAAACAAAGTGAAATAAAAACACGAAATGTCTCATTCGCATTTTTTTTATTGAGAAACTTCTGATGTGTTAAATTCAAGAGAATCTCACGTTTTAGAGAGAACGACGTTCCTCTACCACTCATTGCTACTATCCTCAACGGTGTATTCATTTTGGTTGCTTCAGACTCTGCTTCAGATCAATTAAATGAAACTGAATTATCCATTCAAGAACGTAGCTGGCATCGGACCTTTCACTCGCACTTATAATATTCTGTAAGAGACGCCAGATGAACAGAGAGCGGTTAGGTTCGAACTTGGCACCTTCACAGCTTAAAATATTTTAGTTTTGAGCGGGGCAATCTTTGACAAAAATCACCTCTAAAGAGTCTAGACATCGATTCTATCGTTTTACTGATATGTGTTTTACTGAACCTGCCGGTTATCAATTATAAAACAATAATACATACAGGGTGTTTTGATTGAACGCTGTTACATTTCAGTGGAGACGCTTCTGAAGATGCCAGCCATGCATGCTAGGGAAACGCTAAGGCCAAATTCTTCGACCACTGTCCGAAAAACTTAAGTTAGTAGG
Source organism: Dendroctonus ponderosae (assembly GCF_020466585.1). Taxonomy (NCBI): domain Eukaryota; kingdom Metazoa; phylum Arthropoda; class Insecta; order Coleoptera; family Curculionidae; genus Dendroctonus; species Dendroctonus ponderosae. The sequence goes on along the minus strand of NW_026018165.1, from coordinate 18,853,896 downwards.
TCAGCTTCTATTTATTGTTATGATAAAAATTGTCCACTGTTTTTCCTTGTCTTCGGCTAAAACGCATAAAACTGTGGGTTCCCAGAAATAATCACCTCTTGCAAAATGTATGTAAAATTTTTCCGAACTTACAACGTTATAAAACGCTAAAATAAATTTCCATTCATAGATAAAAGGAAAAACCAAAAGCGTATAACGCAATGCCGTCTTCAGCAATACGAATGCTGACGAATTGGCTAAAATCTTACATTGCATGTTCCTATAACGAAAAAAACGCTTTAGAAAAAATCCGTGAAATTACTGGTTGCAGCAGCTGATGCAGTAATTTCGTTTTTATAGTGATTACTAATTTTTCGGTCATCAGGTTGTTGGTCTTAGTATTGCTTAGTTGACTTGGGGACTGGGAGAATTAAATAATTTCCCAAAGCATTACAACGTAATATTGAATTGAAACTTGTAAAGTTCATCAGGTAATCAAAAGCTACATGTAAAAATCACCCGAAGCGCCCCGTTTTTTTGTGTGTTTTAAATGGGTTTCATATCAAGCCACTGTTTACCTCACATGTATTCTAAAGCCGCACTTTCCAGAACCATAAAATAATTCCAAACTGTGTCTATTTTTAAGCGATTTAATGGTAAAAGGTTGGTCGTTTCGCTTTGCGGCAACTCCAACAACCTTGAACCATTATGGCTTCGTCGAATGGTACTTATGGGCAGCCAATTAAAACGTGTAATACAATAACTTTATGCTAATTTGAGCCAAGAATTTACACCTTTACTACTTCTTTGTGCATCTGTTTATGCGGCTAAGCTGGTCTTGTTAATTAGCGAATTTACATGAACCGGCTGAAAATTTCCTGCAGTAACAATGAAAGATGAAGCGTGAGAAACCAGTTGGTTCTGAGTTATTTCGACAGAACATTGATTTCATATCAGTGCAAAAGACAGCGATTTGTTCGAGTGTTTTTAATTACAAATCATTCTACTCAGTCAAAATTTGTACAGTCAAAGTCTTTGTCAGAAACCTGCCCATCTGGTTCTTCAAATTATTCAAAGAAACCACCAACTGAGTTAGAATGTTTAGAGTGAAACACTGTTGTTGCTCCTTTGCAGAACCTTGCAAGAGATTTAAGTGAGCTGATAATTTTTTAGGAAATTTGGAAACTGGGCAAAAGCCAAAGGCGTTAGCTAGACTTTATCAACTTCATAGCGACAGAACGCTAGATTTTCTCAGCAGAAGCTGTAAATTTTTGCATAAAAAATTGATTTAAATGGCAACCATTCCAAAGCTTGAGCCTCGTTGACCTAATCACACTGACCGACCCCAAAAGGTCCGAAATCAAGTATGCAACGTTCCCTGATGAAAACAGACATTAGTGAGATCAAAGTCGCCGCCCGTCCAGGCCGACTTTTCATTTCGTTAAATGTCCTCACGCCCACCTCTCACATCTCTTCTTCTTTCTTCTTGGTTCTTCCACGCTGCCGATACTCGGATGTTTTGGTGTCGGTCTTCGCGGCACACTCGCATTGCCCGAATTTATGTTTTGCTTAAACGTGCCATTATGACCGCTTGGTACAATGTGGTCCATTCGGTTGCTTTGTGAACGCTTCCACGCAAATAAATCAGGGTTTTTTGCTCCGGCTAGAAGTTCTTCAGGAAATTTGATGCGTGGGTATACTGCCTGTCTTTATTCCAGGTCAACAGAGGGTTAATCAATTGGGTGGCATTTTCGTCAATGGTCGGCCACTTTCGCTGGAAAAACGTGCAAAGATCCTGCAACTGGCTAAAACGGGCGTCAGACCATGCAAAATTTCTAAAGCACTTCGTGTTTCACATGGATGCGTCTCGAAGATCCTAAATAGATATCAAGAGACTGGAAGCTTGCAACCTGGAGTAATTGGTGGATCCAAATCGGGCAAGACAACGGCCAAAATGGAGGTATGTATTGAATAATATTTGGAAGATCCTTACACACACAGAGTGACTGAGAGTCTTTCAAAAATCCAAAGCAGGTGTTTCAATAATTGGTAAAAGATGCTGTGCTGTCCATGACAGAAAGACACTAAATTCATACTCCCGGAGGATGCCCAAAATATTGCTGAAACGTTGGCCCAAGAACAATAGTGTTTTTCTTCTGTCGCTATCTGTTGCAAGCACCGCAACAGCCATTTTTTACCAATTTGCATGGCCAAGAAGCCGAATCAATTATATTCTTGTTTGCAGAATGGAACATGCAAAGAGAACTCATCGTCATCCGTTAGTTATGTGTATGGCTTACTAGAAGGCAAACCAGAAGGTGCGGAGGGAAAAACGCATTCGCCTGACACAGGTGTTGGTAAGTCCCTTTTTTCACTTATCATTCATAATAATTTATTTCAGTTAATCTCAAAGAACGGCTCACAAGACTTTTAAGATCAAGACCAAAACTTAAATGTCTCCAAAGAGATAACCTTTTGAGTCCATTCCTTGAAACTAGTGGGTTTTTCGGGTTTTCAGGCCGTCGTACAATTGAATTTATTCCTGACGTTTCGCAAGCACGAGTGGCTTGCATCTTCAGAGGTGGTTTGCTTGATCGCGATGTAAGCGTAAGAAATTCAATTGTACGACGGCCTAAAAACCCCCTRGTTTTCGATGTATCCGTCTCAAAACCGACAAATCTTTAAGAACCTTGAAAACAAGTCAACCCCCATATAATCAAAATTCAAGTCAATGAGTGACGAAAAGTTTTTATGTAGAGCTCAGCGGTGAAAAAAAAAACCCCGATGAAACCTCTGTCCACTGGACCATAAGTTCGAATTTTTTCTCAAAGCATTACAAATTCAATCAATTTGGCCATGACAATCGTACGACAAATAGTAATTTAGTTTTTAGGGTAAACTTTTACAGTTGTTTCGCCGCCCATTAGGGCGTTTTAGGTTTATTTGTTTTATATGCGGCATCGGAAAAAATCTTCTCTTCTCACGATACGCTTTTAATTGTCCCTTCGGGGACTGGTTCCCCAGAAACCGTCACAAAATCATTAGTTGCTTTGCTCCTTGACAGAGCGATTTCTCTTCGAACTTACTACTGTATGGTGTTAATGTTTGTCCTCTGATCATTAGCTTCCTTAAGAGGCAAATGTTGCCATTATCTGCATTGTTCAATTTCCTTGACGGTGAAAACTCACTCACTCCCCAGAGGACGATTATTTTTTCTATTCAACATTCGTGGAAAATTACATGGCACATTTTCTCTTAAAAGAATGCCTTTGATTATTCAAGGGAACTCACTAAAGGCATATTAAAAAAAAAATTGGTCGATTCTAAAGGTCATTGCATTATAATACAAGCGGCGATCGGAAATTCAGGCCCTTTTTAGGGCAAAACTGGGTCATTGAAATGCAGCAATTTGCCAAAAATTATTATAATGTAGTCGCCCCTCAGGACATCAACGATCAACGGTCGGTGAACGTTCGTTTCGTCCAGGCAAAAAATTGGTGGCTGGACAAAAATTGGAATTTGCCAAAAGTACTTCTTAGAAAACCGTAGTTATTTATTTCAACGGCAACCAAAAGCTGTTTAACCGAAAAACCCATTAAGCGTTCGATCTGAGCATATTTGCTTACCGAAGAAAAAATGCCTCACATAAATCAACTACCGTAAAAACCGACATCATCAGAGTGCGACCTGTACAAAATTTGGTAAAAACTCGAAAGCTATTCAGCGTTAAAATCGACAGAAAATTCGAAATGGTAAGGTAATCAGGACCTCACAAGAGGCCGACAATGACTAGTCAAATTCGAGGTACATTCAGAAGATAATGACGGATCATTTTATCATTAACACGTTTTAGTGCAGTGATTGATTTTTATTATCATCAATTTTAACAGCTACTGGTGGCTGCCATAGATGGTTTTTCATGCCCGATTTCCGCTGCCACTTTCATTCTCGATTTGAATCCTAGAATCGTCTGAAATTTACTCGAATCTTTGCGGATTCTTATAAATCAGAAAGTTTGTTCTTCCAGATATACAGCAATCTGAAGAGTTAACTAGAGCTTTTGCTGATGCTTTCATTAGAAAAAATCAATTGATTGTGGTAACTTCGTTCTGGGCCAATTGGTATAAATAAAGTCGATATAAAAAATCGCATTTACAATTGAAAATTGACGCAACCGAGCTTTTTCCAAAAAACAACAATCCGCTGAATTTTGAGGGATTTTAGGCATTACTTCCGGCGTCTGGAACTCACTCTAAGCGCTTTATAAACTGCTGATTCCAGCGTGTCTTTTAATAAGCTGGTTCCAGTAATTGAGATTTGAATATCAGACATTTAGGTGCAAAATCAGGCCAAAATTTCATGTGTTCCATCACGTTTTTGCTGCTAATGTTGGCAGTTTTTTCAAAAAAGTCTGAATTTCTGTTAAGAAATGTTAATTTTTGTGCGTTTTTTTGCATTGAAAAATCCTCTCAAACATGACGCTGCCATTTTCCACGTTTTTTATCATTCGACAAAGAATTCAAACCTCGACTCAGTTATAGCAATGTGCGTGAGGAAATTCTGATAGTTTTGCCACAAAAAGCGAAATATGAATATCAGATATAAGATCAGGCCAAAATTTCATGTTTTTCGCCACGTTTTTACTCATTTCTCGGGGACATATTAAGCTACAGCCTTAATTGTTACATCGCTGAGAGAGAACTAAATGGAAAGAATGGCTAGCACATACTATATTATTATTTTCTTAAGTTGAACTCGCCGCGCAATGAACTATAGACTCCGCAACAACCGATACTCCTCTACTGCTCAATTACGCTGTTGGCAGGACTCGGCAAAAACGGGGCGATGCGGAGGCGCTGGCCGACATTGTTTCAATTTTTTTAAATTTATTGCAACGCAGATGCCAATAATTTAGCATTATGTTTTTTTGGCAATAAAATATTCTCTAATAAGATTAGATTTTTTTTGTGCACCCGCCGGCACCGAGTGGATTATGATAATTGACTGTTTAGCATAATCCTCAAATTCCAATAAAGTTTCTATTAGAGAAAAAATCTAGGAATATAATACACGAGAAAACACAGCTCAGTTTAAGTAAATTAATCGTCATTACCATTCGATTGGAGCCGCATCTTCAAAGCGTGGAATAAATCAAGTTTAAACCTTTATAATGCCCCCTTGAAATTAATTTACATTTTTTTATGATGCGTAATTTATTAAACTAAATGTGTACGCTTCCGCGCGTTTTCTAATGCGTTATGTATTTGTAACTAATGATCTGCTATTAGCTTTAACTGGTAATGAATAGACAAACACAAATTAATTCAGCGCGTAATCTGTTAAAGTACTGTTTTTATGTTAATTTGTTGTTTCGAGCCTTTTAGTAGCCAACCGCCGGGTTTCCTTAGACGAGCAACTATTTTAAATATCTCCTCAGAGGTTCGGAAAAATATTAAAGAATTCGCGCAAACTTCGGATTTCTTTGACTATTTTGTTAAGCATCAAAGTGCGCAACTTTGCCCCCGAATCGACGACGAAAATTTCGCCCATATGCAACCTCTAACATCTGATTCAGGTACATCTGAGTCGGACCAAGATGGTCATCTTGGACCATGCTGTGATCTTCCGCTGAAGAAGCGACGAACACGCACAGTGTTTACACCCGGTCAGCTGGAGTCGCTCGAAGCGGTTTTTGCTAAGAATCAGTACCCTGATGTCTACAAAAGGGACGAGTTAGCCGGGAAAACTCGCTTGACCGAAGCCAGGTAACTGCAAACACCAACTGGAGTGTCCGCGAATGCAAAATCTCCTTCCAGGGTGCAAGTTTGGTTCTCTAATCGGCGAGCCAGGTTTCGCAAGCAATGGAACCAGCAGACTCTCCCAGCCCAATGTGGAGCTCCAAATGTCAACTTCCAAAATAAATACTCCAATCTATGGGCGGCGGGTCATAATGACTATTTGCCGTAAGTGAAACTCCTTCGAAACTGGTACGAAGCTGATATTCTTCTGTAATTCCAGTGTTGCTTCCACACCGAGCAAAACTGCCATGATGCAATGGCAATGGTCAAACTCTCCACTTTCCAATCCACAGTTTCCAATGTACGACATTCAATACCAAACACCAAATAGCTCGCATCCAAATCTCTCCAACTCCACAATATCCACGGCTCTTCCGATTGGTCCGCAAAACGCATGTTACGCAGCACCTACATATCACTCCTATCCAACCATTGCTCCTACCTGCACCATGACTGGTCTACAGCAAGGCTCCTACAGCATGGATGGACTGGGCTGATTCTAGCGATTGTTCAAAATTGCGGCTCAAATGGTACTGAATCAGCATGCTTTTTGGGCCGCTGATCAGACTTCTGTCTGGTTTGCTATGCGCAGCGGAAATCCATCTTTCCCCAGTTTTCTCTAATATTCGAGAATTACCAGTAAGTGTTTATATCAAAACTTTTAAATCAGGACGTAATCACTTAATCGATTAATGCTTTTGCGAGTATCAGTCTTAGTGATGAGCGCGACTATGCAGCTTGTATTGGTATTTATTTAAGCATGAGTCACATGAAATAAAACATTTCTTAAATTGTGATCGACCCCAGATGTTTTCCCTTCTCGTTGCCTACGTAAAATGGCTTATTAATCGACATTATTAGTGTTTGTGGCAGCAAAATGAGCAAAAACGCTCATTTTTACATCCTTCCAGAGAGAACTAAATGGCCTTTGTAGAGAGTGCGCCACCGATAAGGAAATGTTGGCAGTTTTCCCAAAAAGTGCGGTTTTAGATTTACGTGTTTTTTGACTTGCAATATCGACGCGAACATGATGCGCTTTTTTCGAAGTTCCTAATAGAACATTTTGAGCAAAAAGAACTATTTGAGCCACAGATTTTTTCACGTTTTGGCATTGTTGGATCTAATTGAGCATTAGATTCAGTCCTGACAACTTCAGTGAGGAACTTCGCGAAGTTTTAACCCAGAAAGCGAAATTTGAATATCAGGCACTTCACTGCAAGATGACGCCAAAATTTCATGTTTTCTGTACGGTTTTTGCTCATTTCTCGGAAGCAAAATGAGCAAGGTAGCTCATTCTCTGGTGATCATAAATTCCATTTTTAATGATATAACAGTAGCTCTAATAAGTAAAAAACTATTACTTTCTTTAAGAAGGACGAGAAAGATATTTATTCGAGTTGGTTTATTGGAAGTGTTCAGCAGTGGTGGTTGGAATTTGTCAGAAACATATTTTAAAACTTGACGAATAATGCCTATTGTTGTTACTAAGGTCGTTTTTTTAACTTTCGGCCTTAAACAGTTAAATCCCTTGAAACGACTCAATAATGTCACCTCTGCTCTTTATTCTCCGCGTTTTAGCGCTCTACTGCCATATCTATATTTCCTTGGTGAAACTTTGCCAACATGACTGGACATTGGAAAACGAATGGCCGATCAAACTAATTTGCACAAGAAATTTCTCAAAATCGTCTCTATTTCGCAGCGGAATTTCTCATCAACTCTGTTTTGAAGGCCAAACAGTTCTTAAGATGTCAAATCTACGAGGTCGTGATACAAATTCAGGTAGTTACAACCGTACGAGGTCTTCGGCGAAAAGTACAGTTTTGAACACATGGGTGTAACTTATGAAAAAAGAAGTTTTGGGACTCAGATACTTTTGGAATGATATTGTTTGTATAACTCGGTACAGGAGGTTTCAACTATAAGTCGCAAAACACATATATATTCTATTTTTTTGCGGAAAAAATAATCGGCTTTTTTATCCGTTGAAGGTGGACAATCGGTTTCTTTTAGAACATAGAATATTCCGTAGAGTAAAGTGCTAAAACTCGTTGAAAATTCGGTCGATTTGAATGCACAATCGTGCCAAAACAAATAAAAAAAACTCTGTAGTGTACAAAACTAGACTAAAATGTAGAAAAACCGCTAATCGCGAGCTCGGCACATTACTTACGGGCAAATAAAATCCTTACAGTAAATAATATGGCTTGAAACAGCTCACACGAAAGTGAATTATGCAGCAAATAATCAAACAGAGTTATTCACGCTCATTAAATAATTAATTGGGCGAAATTATTGAGCCAAAGCTGCCGATGTGAACGGGAGATCTTTCATTAAAGTCCAGGCGATATTAATTACACCCAGTATACACCAAGGCCTCAATTACCGCGCAGGAACGGATTTATTGTACTTAACAATTTTTTTCATGAGTTTGCTTTTACTAGTGCCAAAACTTGTGTTAAAAAGCTCTAAAAGTGTTTTTCCGGGCCTTTTGGCCCTGATATAAGCGGCACGCAACCTCAGAAGTCCATGCCAGATTTCGCTCCTCTATGCAGAACAGCTTCAGGACTGAGATTCTTGAAAAACCCTAGAAAATTGATTTTTTTGAAGCCAAAATCAGAGTTTTCAAACTTCTGCTGATACCCGTCCTGAAACAGTTTGGACCGGTCTGGTCATTGAAATAAATCCTGGCCGATACCCGGTACTACCACGGTACGCAATCATTGAAAATCGTGCTAAACAAAATTACACGGTACCATCTTAATGCCCGATCGGCCGCTCTTTACTTACGGCTAAAAACTGCTTCTCGAGCTACCGGAATGAATTATTATTTATTCGCCATTGATTAATTGCGGACTATCGGTCGACTCTAATTACGCTAGAGCTTCAGTAATAACCGGCCGTTGGTCAACATGCTGGGAAAATTTAATATTCTCTGTCTGTCTATTTTAGTAGACGACTCTTGCACCTTAAAGCACTTTCCAGCACCTGCAAAGAAGCACGTCTAATTTTACGTACTTTCCTGACTGTGTTTCAATTCCAAAATTAAAATCAAATCCTGGGTTCTTCAGTCATTTATTGTTCATTTATCAATTTAAAAAAACGTTTCGGTGTTTTCCACCATCATCAGTTTTAATGTGTAGCGT
>NW_026018165.1:18833490-18844923 GCF_020466585.1 Dendroctonus ponderosae | reverse complement strand
CACATTAAAACTGATGATGGTGGAAAACACCGAAACGTTTTTTTAAATTGATAAATGAACAATAAATGACTGAAGAACCCAGGATTTGATTTTAACTTTCGTCTAATGTTCATAATTTTTTTGGTGCACTTTCAGAACTCAAACATCTCAGTATCTCATGAGTACGACCAGGCAGAATTAAATAGAGTCTTCGATGTCCATGACTCAAAGGCAGAAGCTTGGAACTTGGAGTCTAAGGATGATTGTGAAGACATGCGATATTATGTAAATATGTATGAGATTGTAGATTGTAAAATATGCAAATAAATAGATATGGAAGAGCTCGACATTGACTGAAATTGACTGTTATTTAGCTCAGTGAGGTGCACCTCTTGAGCAATTTCCCTGAATAGACGTTCTCGTAAATATGAAACTTTCGGTAATAAACAACTGGGAGTTTAGTAATTTATTTCAGTATGCGCAGAATTCCCTGACAGCGAAACACTAACTACACATAACTTACGATTAATATATCCTAGCTTAACAATGGACCGCGTTTTCTTATTATATTCAATACGCGGACTGAGTTAATTTAAACCAAGCGGTAGAGTGAGTTATGGGCGTTTTGCTGTTATCATGGACTGCTTAGTATCCATTTTATTTCTTTTTCGTGTTTAATCATAAAACCGTATTTTTCTCGGTAAAAGACATGACGGCGTTCAACTCGAACTTGCTACAATGTATTTGCGTTAAATATGGAGCTTTATTTTAACCACTTGCTGCTTTGCGTAGACTTATTTACTTTAATTTCTGTTTGGTTCTATCAGAATATTTCAGCGTTTTTTTCTAAGCACTTTGTTTATTAAAGTTCTTAGAATAACAAAACAAAATTTCATCAAAATGGTATGCCTCACAAAAGATATTTCAAATCAAGTCCTTGTTCAATTGATGCAAAAAATAATAAAACACTGAAACGCGCAACAATTTGGAATTGCAAACGCGGGTTTCAGATAACGGAAGTTTCAGAAAGCGCAAAAGCCAGGTTTGACCCAAGAAATTTTGGTTTCCGTAACCCTCCACACTTTTTACCTCAGAGTGATTCCAATTTAGAGACTTTAAAATTTCAAAAAACGCAAAAAGGCGGATACTTGGAGCTTTTGCCCTCAGCTTTCAGATCCCCGAAATTTGGCAAGACGCCGGAAATACGGACGGATTTAACCGAAGAAGTTGATGAAGTTGATGATGGGTCGATTTGGAAATTTCAGAAACAAAGATTTTGGAAATGCGATGCCTCATAAACATTTGCAACGGGAGTGGAATAAGCTGCAAATGCAAACGTCTAATGGATTTAAATCCGGTGATAAGGCAGGCCCTACCTATCAAATGATTTCAATATTCGGTGTCTAAGTGATTATGTACATTAATGATGGGCTGGCGCACCATCATGCATGTACCATAAGTGTTGTCTCAGCTGTACAGGAATGTCTTCAAGAAGAAAAGCTAACTCTTCCCGAAAGAAATTAATGCAAGATTCGTCTGTTAGTTGTTGTGGAAGGAAATAAGCATTAGATTTATGGTAAACTGATGCTAAGAATGAGCTTCAAAGATTCCATGTGGATTTCCTCAGCCCATAAGTGATTGTCATTATTTTTTTGCAGAACCAGCTCCTGACACTTTTAACCCTTAGTAAACTTTGATCCTTAAAAATATACTAAAATAAAATTGAACCTACACCAAAACTACAACTTAATGTGACCGTCTGAAAAGAACCCCTTAACTGCGTGACACTAAACATAAATGTTCTTTTAATAGATTTGAAGCGCCCATTCTTCCCTTTGTAGTTCTGTTCTTCTGGAAGATTAATAGAGCATTCGTACTCATCAACAGACAGGTTTACAGACATTACCGATGAAAATTTATGGCTAGGTCGCTACTGGAAGCGATCTAACAGCCAGATACCCATTCTTAGAAGGGTATTCTTAGGAAATTCGACTACTAAGTTCTTTCAAAGCTCACATGATTCAGTATTTGCTTGTCCACTTCCGACAATGACCTGAAGATATTTTATTGTTTCGGAAATGCCATCTTTTGGGTTCCAACTAACTGCTGTGAAATTCGGAATTTCAAGGCTAGTGAACAACAATCGATACATGGGTGTTGTTTCGCAAAATAATGTTCAGTTCCAGTTCAGTTTGTGCGAGATTCAATATGGTCTGAGTTAAAGAGACCACAAGCGACCTTCCTTTCAAAGGATTGTGAATGTACAGTTTTTAAACGTTTGCTGCTTGAAAAACGAGGGCTGTAAATACGGGATCAATGATATTATCAAAAGTCGAACGAAAATATATAGAAATATATCAAAAGACTTACTTACTTAAGATAATTCTACTTTCAATCTGTAATTGTTTGGTTGTGGCTTTTGCAGAAGCGGATAGTTGCGATTGCTTTGCGCAGCCACCATCTCTGAAGATGAAAGCCATTCGTGTCTGCGAAACGTTAGAAAGATAGTATTTGCGCTCACGCCTCACTGCCCAACAAAATCTACGTTTCATTGACCAATTTTGATTAACTTGGGGTCTGGATAAATTCTGACTGCTTCGGCGAATCAATTTCTGTTTGAAGCGTCATTTAGTGCCATTCTTCTTCCGTGCGTCAGAAAAAGTTTATTTTAAAGTCACAAGTATTGAAACAGACCTCATTTCTAAGAAAACGTTTTTGAATTTTTGGCTCTTCTCGATTATTTACAGAGTGGCTTTAACAAGTCAACTTTTTGGTCTTGCAGTGATGATTTTTTGTCTCTTAAACCTCTTTTTTAAATCTAGGCTTTATGTTGCAGCTAAAATTGAGAAAAATTCAATATACCGGGTTCATGAATGAACAAAATATTTGAAAGTAAACTTCACTTAGTTGAAAATCTGCCAGAATTGCCGATTTCGGGGGTAATTCTAATTTGGGTAATTTGTTGTGCAGCTCTGTACATCAAATTTTCGGATTAGAGAAGAGCGAGAAAGAAGAAGAGCAGAAAAGTTATCGCTGCGAAACCAAAAAGTTATTTTTTTGAGGCTACCCTGTAAATAGAACAAATGGCCAAAAAATTMAAAAACTGTTTYGAGCTATTTTGGTYTATATTCAAAATTTTGGCGTTGGATCCAAAAAAACSTTGTTTTTGTCCAACCAAGAGCATGCCGAACTTAGCAAAATTTTGAATTTTTTCATTTGCCGCCCTGTAGAAAATTTCCCTAAGGTGCTGAATTTTCACCAAAACTGYGATTAACAAAAAACMAATGGGGYTCAACAACRCTTTAAACAACCAATCAGAATTYCTCCACTTCCAAATGCTGAATTTTTCGRGATTTTAGRCAATCGTTGAATAAAATTTCCTTCYAACGCTTCSCAAGCACGAGAAAATCAGTTCTGAAGACGCAAGACACTCGTGCTTGCGACACAACAGCGAGCCTAAWCAKCAKWMAAATTCTTCAAGTTTGTTGCAAATTTCCATTTTATTTTATCTACGCTTGTAAATATTTCTTGCTCATGTTTGATGTTTTTCATGTGCGAGCTTATTTTATTATTGCATCGGATTGATTTATATCGGTTTTATGATCGACCAAGAATGATTTCGGTCTCGAAAAAGTAAAGTAAGATCGACCGGAAAATTCGACTTTCTGTTTAAAGCACGCACTTTTATGGATGGTGCCCTAGAAAAAAGTCGTCGATGGAAAATTCAGCTGGCATTTTAAAGCAAATAATTCAGTTGACTTCTCAATAAATTTATGAACTTGTTTTAGAGGCCCAAATGTTCATTCTCAGCTTTAAACCAACGAGCTAAACGGGTTAAAATAATGTAAACACTTTAACCAACCGCAGTAAATAAAGAAAACAAGCTACTAATCGCTCTTTGGCCGCACATTATTCAAATGCATTCATTGAAATGTAAAAGGCTTGTTCATTCACCAACCTAATTGGCAGAGAAAACGGATTCCTCGGATCATCTTCGGCATGTGGTCACACATTTACGTGCTTTTCACAGTCATTACGATCGAAAAGCCAGAACTAAGTCCATTATTTCCAGGAACGAAACTATGACGAAACAACCCTTAAGAGATTCGAGCATAAGTATGCGTACCGCGATTTTGACCACTGTTGTATATGTAACTGCATCCTTGTTGCAACGGAAAAAGTGAATATCGACGCCCTATTTAGGAGCCGCTTACAACCCCTGCTTTGTATGGTAGCGGCATGGTGTTGGAAGGTTTCAGGAACAAATGAGGCACACAGAAGAGGACGGAGTTAGCGTCGTTTCAGATGAGAAACAAGGATGTCCATGTGTTTGTCGCTCAGCTGCTCCACGCTTCACGCTAATTTCGATTGAAATTTACGTTTCTTTAGAAACGTGATTAGTATGGACGTCATAAGGCCACCCGGTTCGCCGACTTGCTATGAAATATTCCGGTATTTCAATAAATCATTGATAGGTGGCTTTAAACTGAGCCCTATACGTTCATTATTTGCTGAAAAGCACAAAAAGTGCAAGGGACTTAAGAAGAGCAGAAAATAATTCAATGAAAAGGGACATTAGAAAGTGAACTGAGTAAGAGACTCTGAGAACTACTGGCTAAGGTCTAAAATACAGTTGGATGGTATGTGTGGCAGACAATACCATACAAACCATTACAGGCGAACAATAGGATTTGTAGGTACTTCGTGTATTGCTGTGGGTTCCAAATTCTTCGTTGTTTAGGTCAAGCAGCTTCTGCGAAATTTTTACTGGTCCACTTTCTTTTTTCTCAAATAAATCAAGTTTCACTACAAATGAACAGTTATAAACCCTAAAGAAAAGTGAGTCAATATTTAATAGAAAGGGCAAATAATCGTTGATTTTTTGGTTTATTAGGCTTTTGCCAATAAGAATTGCTCTTTTAGTACTTCCAGGGCTCATTTGCGTGCAAAACGAATTATTTATTCCCGATATTTCAAGTCGTGAACATGTCAAGTGGGAACATAGCAGTTGGCTATTCATCTTGCATCTCTCCTAGGATCCTATATGTGCGAGTGCGACAACCGATGTTGGTTCTAACTACCTACGTTCCCGAATGGARAACTTGAATGAAAATGAAATKAAAATGAATGAAAGTGTGAACATGAGAAGTTAATAAGYCTTTGAARATTGTAGCAAAACGTSAATTTTWTGTCAATTGTTAAATTCCAATTAGCCATGGAACTTAATTATTACCAGACTTAGATTATTACCAGACCCAAAACTTCTGAGCCTTTCTTTGGTCGCTATTAAACACAATAAACTAATTGATCTGAAATTTTTGTTTTCAAGTTTAAGATGTTGAATCTGAAAATGGCTCTTCTGGGTTTAGGACCAATCAGAATGCCATGGCGTCAATTAGACGCAACACAATGAAACAGTAGCAGTTTGAGATGTCGAATCTGTGATGAATTAGAGAAAATTTTGAGTACCTGATGGCTTGATCACACAAGACGAACTTATTCAAAGTCCCTATAAAAAGATATACATACGTCTTGCTGTCATCGTTGCAAAAAGATTTGCTAGTCCCAACGCGGTAGTTGACAAAATGCTACAAAACCATTGACATAAAAGGCACAAAAGACACCTCAAACCCGGACAGTTGCTTGAGTTATTTTAATTTTAGTCCTGGGAGGTCGCTATGGGGGGCCACAATGGACCTAAATGGTCCGTAGTGAGACATGATATATCTAGATTTGACATCCCACTGTTTTCATGTTTGCTTGTTTTTCGCATTTACAGCTTGTAAAACAGAATCGGAGCTTTTAAGCGATTGTTCTGCTTTTTGGGTAACGGTACACGTTCAAAATTTGGCGAAGAGCTCAATTTCAAGGAATTTACGGCTTGGTTTATTCGCTGCAACCATTAATATCAGTCGCCTTCCGACTAAGGGCCTTAAAAATGCAAATTCGGCGGTATCGCTCTCGAAGATTAAAAAAACGAAAGCCATGGTGTGAACCAAAAAATTTTGACAGCATCTAATCGGTCTCGAAGATCATGTACCTTCGTTTTTATAAATGGGGCCCATTTGCCACGTTTGTTTCAAAGGCACATTATTAATTGCTAATCATTTTGAATACACATAGAGTGGTTTTTTGATTTATGCCCTATGGGATGCCTTTGTTTGAATAATGAGCATATTAATATTGTCCGGGGTTTTATTGGGCCATATGGTCCGGTGAGATCCGATGGTGTTTGTAACCGTAACTTGTTGAACAATATTCCGTTTAAGCCGCGTCTGCGACAATGAAAAGCTGGATTCAATTTCATGATGTCTTCGCTCAACAATAGGATTTAGTGTCGATGTGAAAAGGAAATCCAAAACAAAACAACGCATTATCGCAGCATGGCTACTTCTGAGCCCTTTGGATCCGCTGACAGAAACGAGATTATCAAAGTGACAATGTTTGTTGGCGAAACCCTTTCAAGGATGCGTTAAGACGCTCTGACTAAATTCGATATTAAGGGCTTGAAAGCGTGGGCCACATTGTGCTGATCTGCTCGGCCGACTTTAATTAACTTTTTGTGCCTGAAAATGGGCCTCACTTGTCAATAAATCGAATCGACTTTTATTGTCACCTAAGATTTGAGTGGCAGGTTGTTAAATTGAGTTGACTCTAATGCGGCAGCAGCAGCCGATCTTCGATTTCCGGAAAATGCGACTGACAAGTTTGTTATTTCACTTGGGAAATAATGGGATATGAGAAATGSTCAATACATTGATTCTGAATTTTCAATTTGATTTGAAGCGTCCTTAATTATGTTTAGTTACTTTTGCCAAGAGTAGAATTGTATTAATGGAAACAGTCCAATGAGGCCAAAAAACACGGTTGTGAAATTTTGATTTTTGATCGAAAATTTCAAAAGGGGAAASCAAGWGATCGATTTTTGAAAAATATTCACSTTTCTCAAAATACCKCGAATTCTACATCATTTTCATCGGCAAGAGACAAGGAACGCAAGGAGCTAATTAAAAGACACCGCGGCCTTTCCAGTTCCCAAATAATCAACATTTTCGGTCTATTTTGAACGGTTTTCGAGCGCTCGCAATCTTCAACGGGCGATATCTTCCATATTATGGACCCACAAACTTCATATTCGTTACTGGGCAGCTTCTTAGATTGGAAACAATCCAATGAGGCCAAAAAACACGGTTACAAAATTTTGATTTTTGGTCAGAAATTTCACAAGGTGGGCCCAACAGCTCGATTTTGGAAAAAAAATCAAGATTTTCTGTTTGTTTTGAACGGTTTTCGAGCGCACGCAATCTTCAACAGACGATATCTTCCTTATTATAGACCCACAACCTTCACATTCGTTATTTGGCAACTTTTTAGGTCGGAAACAATCCAGTAAGAGCAAAAACCACGGTTGCAAATTTTTTATTTTTGGTCGATTTTAAAAAAAAACCAAGATTCCCAAAATATTTGCGAATATACTTGAAATGTTTTCGATCGAATAATTCCTAAGTTTTCATCGAAATAAATACATTACTATAAATAAAATCGAAAAAATACTGCACCAATTGCCGATTCAAGGGACACAGCAAAAATATTAAATATTTCGTGGCAAAATGGGGCCTTAGAACGAACGTACTCATCGTACAACAAGAAGTTACAGCAAAATGCCATTTATTTCTGTCTAAAATGCCTTGCCATTTGAAAATATTCCTTCAAACTTGTTATCAAGCACTATTTTTTATCATTTAACGCCTTAATTGGTACATTAGCACATTGGCATTCTGTAAGGGAATTTTAGACTTGAAAACCCCGAAAAAATTCCCACCCTGTACATATAAACAAAGTTCGTCGTTTTACTTAAACCACTTTCCCAAGAACATAATTCTGGTAACATATTGTGATGCTAATATACAGGGCCATTAAATGTATTCATGCATTGAAAAAAACCCGCTCTCTCTATTCATTCAACAATGGAAAAAGTCCATAAAACGATGCAAACTTGGTTTATCCTGATATTATAACATAAAATTGCAAGGGAATTCCTAAAACTATAAAAATTGCAGAAACAATGGAAGCGATTAACATTTGTGCTGTCGGCAAAGGCAAAGGCCGGACTTGATCTGCGTGAAGACTGCACAATCACGGATCGATTTCAAAAATGATTGCCGGTGTGCAAAAACAGCCGTAAATACGTACGGTTTTATTTTTCGGATGCACTTCTGCCAGCTCTTTAGTGGGAAACTCTGCTAATTAGTTTTTAGGGTCCCGTATTTTTATTTTCGCCCGAAAATTTCACCGAAAGTAACGGCTTTTTCAAGCTACAACCTAACTATTGCGACAATAAATGGTTGCACCTGCAACTAAAGCAACGGTAGGTAAAACAGCCATATTTTCTAAAAACTTGCTACCGAACAGCGCAGAAGGTCTAAAGAGTAAATTATTATCCGTTCAAAAGAGGAAGAAATTAAAAACGTTTTAGCAAAGTTAATGGCCATTAACCTGCCGCAAACATGCTTTCCCTGAAACTATACGATGTCAATTTAGAACTCTCAGTATACGAAAATTACGCGTGAAGAAAATGGCCTAAATGTGGATCCGTGAATGATCCAAAGGCGGATTAGTTGCGGTGATTTGCCTGCGAAAACACAATATATTTTCGAGGTAATAAACTGTTTCTAATGGTTAATGTTGGTTTCCAGTATTCTTCTAAACTTAGTTGAAAGTGATCATTTAGAGAACGAAGTTATTGAACCAGACAAAAAATAGTTACTAAGAACGAGCAAAGTGCGCGCATATTTGCCTTTCAATCGCTTTTGCTTGATATTCCGTTCTTATACTCTTCCAAAAAAAAACTATCCATAAAATGCCATTTGAGAATGGGAAACTAATTGGATGAATCGAATCGCCCCCATTTTCCCAGTTAAACCGGAAACAGTTTGCTTCAGGAAGTGGAAACTCAAGAACAGTGAAAGGGAAGTGGAAACCCATTTAAAACAACCACTCAAGTTGGGTTTTTAATATGCATATTGCCTATCTGATAAGTAAAATTTGAATATCAAAGGATTTCGCGGCTATTGCTTAAAGCTGGTGAGTTCGAAAAATTCACCAGTTTTGGATTTGCAAAATCAGCCGTAAAAACTGGGCGTATTTAGGCAAAAACCCATATGAATCAAAGCGATGACAACAAATTAATTATATTTTTTTCCATAACTTGGTCCTTCACGGCATGATAATGCAAACAAACAGCTGTAAGTAAGCTCCCATAACCGCTAATCATTCTCAATATATCGTTCAACAGATGTGCTTTAAACGTTTACGTTCTTTACACTTTAACGTAAATGAGAAATATTTCTCTTTTACGATTGGGCTTTTATGTGAATGGAGGAAAATAACTATAATAAGTATATCCACTAAAAGTTCACGCTACTTGTTCAATGACCAGTTTCACCTTCTTAAAGCAGTTGAATGGAATAAAAGGTAGATTATAGACGCTGAAGAATGTTGATTTTTCCACATAAAAAAATTAATCAAGGAAAGGATTTAATTTTACGACTTTTGCTCGGTGTGTTTTGACGAAATGAATTTCTCAAGCGGATGATTTTCAGCAATAACCGATGATTTTAATGCGATTTTTCGCGATAACAATGAAGTGTAAAAGAGGACGTGATGATCAAAAAGTGCTTAACGTTGAATATTCAGTTAATTAAAAGGAAGTTGTAAAATAGTTGTTTGTTTACTGACTTTACTAATCAAAGAAAATCTCCAGTGAACAAAAGTGTTTTCGCTCCATCGAATTGATTAAACCAGGTGAAAAATCCCCACACTTGAGCCAATTAGAAACAGCAGCAAATCCAAACAGGGCCGACCTTATTATCGAAACCAAAACTGTGCAAATGAAATTAGATGCATTTTGTTAGCCATTTGCTCGCTAAATTCGCTGTCCTATTCGCAATTCGCCATATTTATTCGGAATCGTATTAGGGTTCGCACAATGGCTTCCCGTATAAGGGTGGCTTACCAATCGACTTATTAACAACGTGAATTTTGAATTCCCAATTGGTCCCATGGAAATCACAATGGTACATGGGGTTGGCGGATGAGGGTTGGAGTGACACATGCTTTGTTGTATGAAATATTAGGAAGCGAAAATCAGCGCAAAAGTTAGGGTAGGGCCGATGTTTCAGGACAGCTATTCAGCTTTTCATGTTCGAGCACTTTCTCATGCTGGTTTTATTAATTTTTTCGAGGGAAATTTGATGTTTTCGGCGGTTTTGATGCGAAAAACCTTCAATGGAAAAACAAGACTGGGCGAGGATAAAAAGTGACAAATTATAAACCTCAAAAAGACCAACTAGAATTTATTCATTCACCGTCTGTATTTACCTTAATGATTAAATGCTTGGTGTGTTTTTTGTTAATACCGCAGATCTGGAGTTCCAGGTGATCCTGCTCGGGCTTTATGCGGCGGTGAAAAGACGGCCGCCTTTATCGGCTCTTTCTTCAGAAAATCCTGTTACGCTTTTTAGTTCCGGGGCTTTTTATGAAATATCCATCGCCATCGCTCAAGTATCGAGGCACATGTCCCTTTTCTTGCAGGCATGTCGGAGGAAAACATAAAACCGAATAACTTCCTCGATAAAACGGCCACCGTTCCGCTAAATTTGCATTGATTTCAGAGCGGAGCAGCTGCGAGTCCGGTACTTGTGCGGAAAAATAATAGCGGAAATTTATTGCTCATGTAGAATACCATAACACTGGCACAACATCGTCTAATCACCGTGACCAGCAATGGCGACAAACATAGTGATTTGTTTATTCCCCATTATGGTGAAAAAGTTGGCTTTTTTGTTTTACTTTTCTACATTTTGCTGGCAACGATGAAGAAGTTTTCATGCATTTGCGGTGACTTTTCATCCGATTTCTTAAACTTATTAATATTAATGTTTCTCTTTAAACGGCAATGAATTCAGGATTTCAACCTGAACCTCGACTTTTGACTTCACAATTGTAAATATGGCAAATCGAGCTTTTCCAGAGTTGCTGGACGGATTATTATCGATTCGATTTAAGTGTTTTAGGGTGACATTTTTCTAGCGTCGTTAAGGGTGGCAATAAACATAAATCAACGCAACCAAATAAAAAATCAATAAGTCTATAATTTTTTATGAAAATGCTTCGATCCAGATGCTTTTAGATCTTCCGAAAGCGTTCGAAGATGCTTGAACCGAAAGCGAACATGCTTACATCAGAGAAATGTGGAATAATCGAAATTTTCCATTTTAAACATTGGCAAAACGTGAAAAGTGTTGAATAATTCAAAATACTGAACATGTGAAACTAATGGGTTTTTCGGGTTTTTAGGCCGTCGTTCGGTAGAATTTCTGCCTGACGTTTCGCAAGCACGAGTGGCTTGCATCTTCAGAAGTGGTTTGCTTGAACGCTTACACTGTTCTCATC
>NW_026018165.1:18812434-18833239 GCF_020466585.1 Dendroctonus ponderosae | reverse complement strand
GTGGATTGTTTTATGCTAATTTACGCAGTGAACACACATATTTTGAGAGAAACTAGTGAGTTTTTCGGGATTTGAAGCCGACGCGGAAAATAATGTCTTTTTACCAGTTTCATCATCTGTAAGTGTTAATACATTCAACTGAAAATTCGTTACAAGGCATAGAGAAAACGCTTATTTATAGGAGGTAAAGCCCCATAAAAAATATTTTCCAGGAAATTGACAACACTTGATTGAACATTTGAACAGAAAATGTATGTTCGCATAAGAAACCCTTCCATGGGAAGAATACACCAGATAAATAAATCTCCAAAATCATTACAACCCAGAAAAATCGCGTAAAATGCAGCGAGTTTAAAAACCATAAGAGAAAAGAGTGCGGGCTGAAGAGCAAGTTTCGAAGACATGAAGAAACGAAAGGAAAACACCGCATTGCTTTCCCCTTTTTGGGTGTCTTCAATTCTGGGAAATCCAAACAAAATGTAGACGACAACGTTCCGACCTAAATTGGTGATTTAGTGAACATATGAAGGGCAAAACCAGAACAACCCATTTGCTCGGAAAGGGCCCCGGTAAATCGTCCCTAAACAGCAGACTGTTTGTCTGCTAAGACCAAGTGTGTCATCTAGTTAGGCAGCGTAAACCAAACCGGATCGAAAAACTATTGATTTTGTACAAGAAATCAGCGCCTAAAATGCATTGCGGCATCTTTTGACCGCCAACCCAACTGGCTTTGCTGGTAGCAAATAATTCGATTATCCAGACGATTCGACTGCTAATCTCATAATCGAGTGGAAAATCATTTACTTTAGACGCTTAGAAAAACTCTTTTAATTTAATTCAAACTTTAAGCTAATTAACAAACGATTTAAAAAATGTCGGAAATTAATCATAAACCTTCCTTGAATATTTCAACACCGTTTTCAACTATTCCAGTCCAGATGATTGCTCAAACTAATCGGCCCAATAACTCACCAGTCAATGTTTCCATTTTTTCCCTGGTCTGCATTCGTTCGAATGATGAATTTATGAGACAGGATGAAAAGTGGTTGTGTCTAATTTATACAGTGGCGTGCCGCGTAATTAATACGGGTTGGTCGGCCCTTTTTAACGCGGAAAATTAGCATTTTATACGTAAAATTAAACGATGGGCGTATGAGTGCTGAGCCAAATTGGCTCCCACTGCTAAACAAATCGGTTCCGATTATGTAAAAGCATGGGCAATATTTATTGTTTAATTTCAGGTGTTTGAATGCGTTCAATCAAAAAAAAAATTATTGTCCCTTCGAATAGAACGGTAAAACGCTGGCAGTAAACTGTACCTAGACAAATGCAGAAATGTGCAAAAACACGATGGCTCTGAGTGCGTTGTTTTCAAACTAATGATCATATTTCCGGAAAGTCGATGATGTTTTTGGGAGCTGAATAATTTGAGTTCAATTGCTGACAAATATATTTTTAAACAACTACTGTATAAAACCCTTATTCCTAAGCATAACGGACTTATTCCAGATTATGGGATGAATTACAGGCAAAATTTCAGTGTACAAGCCCATAATCCATTGCTACAAGTACACATGTTGCAATTATTATCAAACGAGGTGATATCTCCATCTTTGCAGGGCTCATTTGCGTCTTTGGGAGTTACAACTGAAAATTGAACGTAACCGATTTACTAAACTCTTAAAATTAATCCAACTTACCATTGCGTTTCTTGATTTTATTGGCTACTGCTGGCTGTTGAACGTCTATAGAAAATTAAATATACTGTAAAGGTGTCTGTTTTTGTAAGAAATCTTTCCATTTTTTAATTTATTGTTGCGCCGTTAGCTGCATGGGATTTAAAAAGCTTTTTTTAAATAAATAATAAAAAATACTTTAATACTAAATTTCCTGTGAGTAGTGGAACGCATGTATACCATATGAATGTTTAAAGAATGCTAATAAATACCTTGTAAGCAGCCGATTCTTGTACAGGCCCATAATCCTGCGGCGCAAAAGCATCTATTGCAGTCTTCCATTTTAACATCTCCAGGTTTGCATTGTTTTTCCGCTATTAAAAAATTTGCATTTTTCTTCAATCTATCCGCAGATTATTTGCACATTACAATGCTTGGACTCTTAATAAAAATGTTACAGTTCAAGGTTTTGTTTGTCTAAACTAGATTAAAGATGTGTTTTTTACACACACAGATGTATGCACAAGCATTAACAATACTTTATGAACATAGAAAAATTGTCAAGGTGCTTTATCAGACTAATATTTTGTATAAACATAGAAAACTAATTGTTTTTTTCCGTTAAATAGATCTCATTGCGGGTTTTTATTGCCTGCATGCTTTGTAGTCTGCAGTTTTGCTTATTGTGGCAAAAATTCAATTTTTCTCACTTTAAATTGAAATTGTTTGCGCTTCAGCTCGTTTAATTTAAGCTTGATTGAACTAACGACTGTTTTGGACTCTTCAATAATCAGTCCTGACATTATTCTTGAACTTTTTAGTAACCTGATTAAAATTATCAGAACTTTTTGATTAAGAAACGACATTGTGAGTACACCAGCAAATTCCATTGGTTTTTCCCATAAATCTGTTGTTTCTACACTCATTTAAAACATTTGTTGTTGCATAGAGAAAACGTAACTTTGTAACACTGCAGAAATTGCCCCAAAAACTTTTTAAAGCCCTTTGTTTAACCAGAAAACACTTACGCAGTTTAGCAGATTCAGCAGCAGCAACCACTAAAACCAAACAAAAAAGAATATGTGTGTTCATGGTAATTTCTTTGCGGACAATGCTAAGACAATTGTGAACCGCTACTAGTCGCACTATCACTGTTAAGAACCTATTAAGAGCCTGTTTATTTATACATAAACGGACAAACTTTGATCACATGCTGAGGTCACTTTCTGGAAATCTGTGACTCGCATCGAAATTTTTGCTTAAGCCAACGTTACTGTGGGTTTGTGCTACTCTTTTTGATAGTTTTGATTCGGTTTTTGCCTTCATTTTTGTGACTTCTGCTTCGCAGTTAAATGCTTGGTAAGTACCCACATTCAAGTTCAAGAATAATCTTTAAATATTTAGTAGTACCGCATCTGGTTCTATGTAGATGATCCAAGCACTAATTTTCCACCCCAAGGTTTTCGCCAGTGAAAACTTGGGTTTTTGTCCTAATTTGAGGAAAAGCTCAGTTTTTCATCCTCCACAAAGCTGTACATTGTCTAGTTGACATTTTCATCTCTGACCATGAAATATTTGGCTCATATTCTGGTTATCACTTGCGTAGTTTTGTTTTTCACTTGTTGTTCGGTATTATCCGAGATATTCATAGCCCTTCTGCGAATGAAACGTAAGTGGAACTTGCCTGGAAGCGAAAATTCCCCAAATAATTCTTAATTGGACTTTGAGTGGCACAATTTCGTAAAACCACACGCTTAATTAATGTTGACTTTACTTTTAAGGATGTGCAGCAAATTAAGTGATGAAAAGGTTTATCGTCTATGCAAGTCTGTCTTCGGAGAATGCCTGAAATCGTGGACTTCCCCCGTTTCTTGGATTGATTTGAAGCTAAGAATAACTGAACGATAAGCAGATAGTGGTAGGATTAAGGGCGGCTATAAGCAGAACATATGACTAAAATTTAGTTTTTAATAACAAAATAATCGGAGCAAAACTTCCAGATTAAAACAGTAAATTTAACACAACATATCAGCTTTGGCTTTAAATGGTTTCTGATATGATTTCATTATGCTACAGTGTCTTTTAAGCCTATTTGTAGAAAAATATCATCGATAAATTTGGTGCTTAGCTAGGAAATTAATTAGCCTGTACACAAAAGCCTCTACTAGAAACGAATCTTCGTCTCTGTCTTCGTAGGGCTTCATGTAGTGGTCAACTGCCGCTGCTATCCATCGAAAACAAAAATCTGGCTCTCTCCTATGGACAATTTATCCAATTCCTCTACGGCCAGCTGGTTGAACACTGGCGGGCCGCAAATGAAGCAGAATATGTCCTTTTTATGACAAAAAAAGGTGTTAAAAGGCATACTTTTCTCCCCTTTATATATACTATACCTTTATCGTATATCCCGTGTCTTTTAAGTGCTCTTGTAGGGAATTTTGCACAAGACTAGCGTTTATGTGCCCGCGGTGTCCTCTCCACGATTCAGCTGCTTGCGATAACACATTATCCATTTTAAATCTGAAAATCCACTCATTAAAAACTTTATTAGGGATTAATTCAGTAAACCTAATCACCTCTTATCAAGTTCTTCCAGTTCTTCTAGTTGCCTCTTCAATGGAATATCAGCTTCGGTTTTATTGAAGAAAAGCAGTCGGAGAAACTGACTGAAAAGCACCAAAACAAACACGTCAAGAACCAGATAGAAAACACTTCTAAATAGCAAAGTTTCCGCGAAAACTATGCCAAGGCCAAGCAGTTAATTAAAAGTTTCTATAGCTACCACTTCTTTATCCGCCTTTCTAGCAAAAACATAATTAATCCCAACATCGGCGTTATTCCGGTGCCAGCAGCCAATAACAGAAACGTTTCTCGCCTTTCGATTGTCTTCAGATCCATCGCGCCCAGCGGCTTGCTGAATTGGACTTTGTCTTCCGATTTTTGGTCTGAAAGCAGGCAGTAACATTTTAAATTAAAATGAAGTTTAGCTCGGTCTTACCGGTTATAAAACGACTAATCCTTCCTTCGGGATACCGCTTGACCATCAAGCAAACCCCCTCTCCCACGGTACTGGATGGCACAAATTTATCCAATAAATTATCAGGCACTGGTGTGTAAGATCTGGAAATTTCCTCGCCTGGAACAGCAATTTACGTAATTAGGCCCAATGTAAGGGAAAGTTTCAGCTATTTGCTTCACGTAGAAGACGCTAAGAAAGCCCCGAGGGTGAAAATCAAAATAACTTGCCATTGACTGTTCCAAACACACGAACATGTTTCCCAATGGGAATTAAAGTTTTCTTCCTGTCCTGTCTCTCAAACTGCAGGAGCCACGTATTGTGATTTACGGACATTTTCCTTTTCAACACGTAACCAGTTTTGACTTGTGCTGATAATGCGGCATTTGCCGATTTGGAGCGCTGCGTCAGCACGCCGTAATTCTCCCATATTCCACTGCTAGTTTTTCTGAAGAGAAAATTGAAAAAATCCCATAAAATTGTCGTGATTTGCCCCAAAACGCGTACTTAAAGACAAACTCCACTTTGCCAGTTTCAATAGTTACATTCACATCGCAGGGCCACCGAATTTTCTCGTGAAAAACCAGCTCGTTCTTGAAAACAATGCCATCATAGATCAGGCATATTAAAACTGTTTGGTCGTTAAACGGTGGATTGATTTCCACCAGAGGATTGGAAAAGGCTTTGGTGTAAAATATGATCGTAATAAAATCCAGCTTTTGAATCCAATCGAAGCGGGGTAACGCTGTAGGCATGGACGGAGGTTTCAACAGCTGCTGTTTCTCTGCCGAGACTCCTGGATGTATGAAAAAAGTTAAAAAATTTTGAAAGTTCAGTTTAGTTTTACCGAAAGGTTTTCCAGCTGGTTCCTCCAGGCTACTGTTGCTGGACTTTAACGACGAAGGACGCTTTTCCCCGAAAAACAGCGCTTCTGTATCAATATTGGGATTAATCGCCACCAATCTCCCAACCAGGCATTTCTGCAGGATTTGCTCATAATTCACCCATGGATGAATCTGCAAGCCATCGAATCCCAAAGAATTATTGTTTCAGCCGCCAACAGCCACTTGCCTGGTCAAATAACGCTGTTGCATCCACTCCCGCTCCTTTCATCAGTTCTTCTTCGCCTCCTGGATGGAAGGAAAAATACTCAGTAATGTTATAAACTCTTCCGCGGATCGCAGTCCAGGCGTCGTTCTTTTGGTTATGCTTCGCGAGTTCCTGTTTGGTGATCTAAGCAAAAACCAGCCATTTGGTAATTTTTCTCCTGCGAAATCAAGTGACTCACTGATAAAGTGCCAGCTATGGATCCCAGGCCTGTCAGGTCCTTTCCAGAAGTTCCCAATCGGATCCAGTCGATAAGAGAGCGTCCAGGCTGAAGAGCCACTTTGTTCCGTGGATTTCCTGTATGAAAATTGAAAGTTTAGTAGCGATGAAAATATAGAATTCTTAGGCAGGTGTTGGATAGAAAAAATGTGTGTTTTACTCGAGCAACGTTTTCTTTTCATCAAGTTTGTCAGAACCAAATTAACAATTAACCGCTTTAGCCCGAAGCCCAGTTGCAATTTCAATCGGCCCCTGCAATAACCATTTCCTTTGATCTGGGGATTCAGAAAATGTAATTTTAACAAGTTCACGGCGCTTGCAGAGATTCATGGTAAACTAATTTGACACTCGTTGGCTGTAGTTTTAGCGAAAATTGCATTTTATCTACTGCCAACACAAGAAAGTCGTTTCTGGAAGCTAGAGGTCGAAAATTGTCAATTTGTTTGCAGATTAGCAACGGAAGATTTAAATTAACATGTGGAAGCGAGGAATGAACGAATTCGGTTGCAATCGACGCATTTATTAGGTTTGAGAGCGCAGGAATCTTGAAGCCCGAAAAAGGGATACCAATTGGGGTATTCATTGATTTTGCAGAGTAATGAAAATTTGTCCTAGAAAACACCCTTTTATATTTATACTCGACTGTATGCTGTGTTTTTAATAAACATTGTTTCAAAGTAATAACACATGTATTATTAGCGTTTGTATTTTATATTTTATATTAGTTCACATTGTCTAGTTTTTTTAGTTTGCCGTTCATACAGCAACATCTCTATATGAGCACATTGAAACACAACATTTGAAGTGCAACCTCATTTGGAGATAACTACGATTTCCAATATTATTTATCCACTTCATTTGATGATTGTCTTAGAAACAATAAGTGGTAGGCAATAGTTTAATCAGATAAAAAGACCACTTATTTCACTTGACGCAGATCCGACTTTCCAGTACTACCAAGTTTTGAGCCAGGTAAGTGATGAGTTTGCAAGTTTCCAAATTTAACTAAAAATTCATAACTTATTTTATTCAATTAGCTGATGATTATAGCTGCAATAAACTGGCCCTTTTGCCCTAAATATTCTCCAAATGTTCAATTGCCTATCAAACCCAGTTAAATTGTCTTGAATTTCATCAATGAATGGAACTTTCATCGGGTTTGTTTTTCGGATCATTCATGCCTTACGCGATTATATTGCATCTGCCGTATGTAAAGCGAATTTCAAAACACACTTAAACAATCACATGAAAACATATGCTCGTTACCTTTTTGTATTTGAAGTATCAAACAGTAGTGAAGTTATGTAACTTTTCAACTAAATAGTTCATCTTGCTTTTAAGGCGTAAAACTTCCAAAAGTTCTTTACCATTTAATAACAAGTCGATATTCGTAGTTTTTAGGCAATCACGATCTTTAACCGACGATATGTTTCGTATCATCGATTAAAACGCTTTATTTGTGCATATGGGGACGTTTCTCAGGTCGGAAACAGTTAATTTAGCACAAAAAATTCGCATGTAAAATTTTGATTTTTGACCCAAAATTTCATAAGGGGTGGAAATCGATTCTTTCAAAAAATATCAACTTTCTTTAAATGCCTCTAATTTTACATGATTTTTATCAGAAAGAAGTAAGGAATGTAAAGAGCTCATTAGAAAGCGCAGTAGAAGGCTCAGATCCGGAATAATCCACATTTTTGTGCATTTTTAGCGGTTTTTGGACAATCACGATCTTTAACCGACGACATATTTCGTATCATTGATTAAAACACTTTATGTGAGCATACTGGGACGCTTTTCAGATATGAGGAGCCGTAAGCAGAAAATGCTAAATTTATCAAAACGTGAAACTCATCAGCAGTAATGTTACTTGGAAAAATGTTAAAGTTTCACTTCAATAAAAATAACAATTTTAAATTGTAAATTAATTTTACGATTAAATAAAATTCGTTCTTTTTCCAGCAAGATCCTCACAGTTGCGAAGCGACCAACATTTGAGTAATCGGGTTCAGCAGCAAATAAGTAAGTATTTTCGGATGTTAATTTTCAAATGGATACTGAACGTTAACTAATTTTGCCAGATATTTGGCCATAACTTTTCAAACACTCTGTATTACATGCCGCAAATTCCCCTATATTGTCCAGGGTTTTCAAGCAAAACTTCCGAAATTTAGTGTGCAACAAATTTTCGAGGTACATTTATAAAAAGCGGCTGTTGAAAGTTTGGTGAAAAACCTTCTGGTGCTACTAATATAATCAAGAAGAAATTGTGGTACACCCTATAAAGCTTCTGAAAAAGCAAAATTTTCTTAGACTCAAGAATTAAAAAAAAAGAGTCGTCCTTCCTCCTCACTGGGTTCCATCTATTGATCATTGAAGAATAAAATCACTCATCCACTTCTATTCCCACAGAAAATGGAAAAACTGACTCTCCTACTCTTGCTGGCATCCATAGCCTTGGCATCAGCGAAATTTCCGTTCTACAGTACCAAGCCCTTCATCCATAAACCCGCGGAAGACTTAGGCGAACCGCTGCTGCTAACACCCTTCATCCAATCGTCACAACTGGAAGAAGTGCGCGAAGCCGCCGAAGTCGACCCAGACAAATTCCTAGGCGTAAGAAGCTACTCGGGATATTTCACTGTTGATGAACCGAACAATGGAAACCTGTTTTTCTGGTTTTTCCCATCGGCTAGCAACTACGAAGAAGATCCAGTGCTTCTCTGGCTGCAAGGCGGTCCAGGAGCGTCCAGTTTATATGGGCTGTTTACGGAAAATGGGCCTTTCGTGGTGGAAGACGGCGAATTGGGGCTTCGCAACTACTCCTGGCATAAAAACTTTTCGCTTTTGTATATCGATCAACCCTTGGGAGTGGGTTACAGTTTTACCGATGGGCCGCTGGTCAGTGACCAGACTCAAGTTGGAGAACACTTGTATAGTGCCTTAACGCAATTCTTCACCGTGTTTTCCGAGTTGAGAGACAACGAGTTCTTCATATCGGGTGAATCTTATGCAGGCAAGTACGTGCCTGCTATTGGTCACACGATTCTT
Organism: Dendroctonus ponderosae; assembly: GCF_020466585.1. Lineage (NCBI taxonomy): Eukaryota > Metazoa > Arthropoda > Insecta > Coleoptera > Curculionidae > Dendroctonus > Dendroctonus ponderosae. The sequence goes on along the minus strand of NW_026018165.1, from coordinate 18,824,170 downwards.
CAAAACAACGATCGAGCTGACGTGAGAATCAACCTGCAAGGCATTTTGATTGGAAACGGCCTATCGGACCCGAAGAATCAGTTCAATTATGGCGACTTGTTGTACCAGTTGGGGTTGATTGATTTGGCTACATTGGAAGAAGCGCACACACTCGAGAGCTCCATTCAAGAGTTCATTGAGGAAGAAGACTACGAGTCGGCCACTTTTATATGGAACAACATGCTCCAGTCCCTGTTCTATGACCCTACAGGGTTGATGGATATCTACAACTTCGTGCAAGATGAAGACAACAGTCCGAGCGACTGGGAGGAGTTCATTGTGCAGAACGAAATCAGGCAGGCGCTTCACGTTGGCAGTCAAGAGTACCTATCAGAAAGCTATGAAGTCTACTACTCCCTCTATGAAGACATCACGAAAAGCGTCACTGACTGGGTCATTGAGCTGCTAAGTCACTATCGAGTGCTGCTCTACAACGGACAATTGGACATCATTGTTGGATACGTACTGACCGAGAACTATGTTCAAAAGTTGCAGTACAGCGCGGCCGAGGAGTATGCAACTGCCCAAAGAGAAGTGTGGAAAGTTGGGGACCAAATCGCCGGTTACGCCAAAACAGCCGGAAATTTAACCGAAGTTTTAGTTAGAAATGCTGGCCACATGGTTCCAATGGACCAGCCAGAGTTCGCCTACGATCTACTCATGAAGTTCACCAAGAACAAGCCAATTGCTGGACAATGATTGATTAAATTGTGAATAAAACAGCACTTTTAAACGAACACAAATTTTACTTTAGCGGAAAGCTCCGCATTAGAGACGCAATTAACTGGATGCGCATTTAATCCAAGCTTAGTTAGGATCAGGTCGCTGAATGTCAAGGGAAACGTTTAATTTATTTTCCCGGAAAAACAGGGCTACATTAGCAGGCATATGCCGTTCCATCAATAATATTCAATGGCTGCACATTCCTGTTTAGTCCATTTACGCTAAATCATATCCGGGCGATGATCGGGTTTCTCTGTTTTTATTTCCAACCACTCTATCAATTTAGCTGCCGGAATTTTTAGCCCAACTAAAATTTGGATTTGTAGCTGCAAAATGCAGTATTTGATTTGCGATGTCCAAAGGAATGTTGGTGATAAACAATTTCTCGTGGGTGTGGATTCGTTTCAGTTGTGGCAGTTAGTGCAAGTTTTGTGAAGAAAACTGTTTCGACTGTGGAGACATTTGAGGATTAGGAACAATTATCAAAACCAACTTTTTCCACAATGGCAAATCCGAGGAAAAATTCGGGTTTTCTTGAGGAACATCCTTAATGAAAATGTTTTCAATTTTGAGCGTTCTTATTTAAATTATTAAGTGAAAACCTGCGACTAAAGGGAGCACACTCTGTCTCACTCAAAGCACATTAATGATGGGATTAATAAAAGTAACCCTGTAGCTCTCAAACTGGCTTCTTATCGCCGGTCGATTAATTTCTATAACAACGTTACATTGTTGTGAAACATCATTATCCGTCGTGTTCCAGGACAACTTCAAGACGCTCCATTGTACAGAAATTCGATCATGGCCAGAGACAAAATTAAATATCCAAGTAACTATAGGCCAAAGCCGAAACCGAGCTTATTCAGCAGGGAAAAATTGAGTCCCAATGATCTATCAAGGCGAGTATCACCAGTATTTTTTAAGATCCCACTCAAATTCAGCTAGAATTTCAAACTAAAAATGAATTTTTAGAGCTTTGAACTATGTGCTCGCAGTGACCGTACCGTTCTTCATTTCGATGCTATTATTAACCTTATATTTTTGGGTGATCGAAGATGACCTCATGTTCTACGACATGAGTTAGCCGCGGTTCTCCGGCCAGCCCAAAACGGGCCTTCGTATATGCTGCTTTCTTTAACATACATGTTCGCAACAAAAAACAACCTGAGCGTCATATTCCAGAAGATTATAACAACCAACACCGGTTTGCCGTTTCAACAGAGGACAACCTTCTTTTACCCATATCTAAAAATGCGTCAGTTTGTAAGTAAAAAGTCCATATAAAAACGAAAACCCATTAAAAGCACCATTGATGCGTGTTTTCCATTTAGAATTAGTGCTGAAAATAATCAAATTAGCTGATAAACCAACTTGCGTTCGCGCGCGTCTTGGTGTCTCAAAAGAGAACCCACTGATTTTCTCCATATCTTTAACAGCGGCCTGGAAGCAATCATCAAAGTGGACGAATGTTAAAAATACTACTCAATCTTCTCTTTCCGGGTTGCAATTATCAGAAGAAATTTACGAGATTTTTTGGGTTTCAAAACAGTACAACTTTCTATGCCTCACATCTTTAACCGAGAGAGTCTGCCAAAAAAGGGTCAATAGTATCGTAGAAGACCGTTAAAAGTGCTTTTGAATCATGTTTTTGATTTCCAATTATTTTGGAAAATTAGCAAGTTAGGAGACCAACAAACTTGCACTAAAAGTGAACTGAAAAACACACATTTTGGCCGTTTTTGCATCCGCTGCAAATATGCGAGAAGGTATCAACTCGGAACACATCAACTCGCTGTCCTCTTGCATCACTCACATTATCTTATGGGTGCGAGTGAGAGACCCGATGCTAGCTACGTTCTTGACTGGATAATTCAGTGTCATTTAATTAATCAGATCGTGAGCACTTGTGACTGAATCCAGCTCTATCTGTGACAATTTGCACCTTTTGAGGTAATTTCTGATATCCAAAAGATAATTTTCAATTTCCAACCCTCTAGACGCCGTCGGTTTAATTAAATATTTCATTTGGCTGGCTACTGATAGCTCTAGAGTAGACATGTTTCAGATGGCTTAACTGCTGGTTCCTGTATAATTCAGCAGAAGAGACCCATATCAACGTGACAAAGACATTAAAGCGGGCTGGGAAACAATGCAATGCTTAAAATGCATGAAGCCCATGGGGTTTGCAGGCTTAAACTTGAGAACAATACATTGATGTATTATTAAATACTGAAATAGTTCCGACAGCATATAAGCGCGCAAGTGGGCCGACAGATAAAAAGATGATCGGTTAGGTGGAAAATACCATCTCCATAACAAGTGGGTATCGTGTGGAAACAATCTCCTCAATTTTCCGCTTGAACATGAAAATCCTTCTAGTGGTTTCAGGAAAAACTATTAATAAACGATAAATATTCATTGAAAACAGTTCGCTTAGGAGTTTCGGGAACGTTGCTACTTAAATAAAGCTTTTGAAGTTGAATGAGCGAAAGCCCCCATCTTTTCCCTCCAGATAAGCTGGAAAACTTACTGCCTGAAGTTTTTAGGATTATTGCGCTATAAACCGTTTTACAATGTTGCGACTCAAAAGTGAAAATCCCAAGAGTTTGACGATTTTATGCTTGTAATAATACGCATATAAAAAAACTGCGAAAAGTTGTGAGAACCAATAAAATACCAAACAGTATGTTTTAAGAGCGCAAAGCTTGAAAGCAAAAAATTGCGCATTTCCATTCCACAGATCGTTAAAATATAGAAAGACACACAACTGCTACTCCTCATAAATTCTATTAGAAGCCTTGCGTGTTTCCATTGAGGGTAAATTATTAAAGAATCCCATTTTCTGATAGACCATCTGGGAAATAATGCCCTGTTCCCTGTTATTTTTGGGCATTTGCTCGTGTGAACTTGCTGTTTTGAAACTGCTCAAGGACCAATGAAGGCTGTGAGTCTATAGACCAATCAATTGTGTGAACGATTGAAAATCAGACAAGAAAGACTTACCGTCTTTGTCCCATTCTTCGTCATTCCAGACATCTTCAATTTCTTCCTTAACATCCGCGTTTCGACTACTGTCTTTCCGATCATCATCAGATAAATCTTCCGATTTGCTGCTGCTCCAGCGCCAGCAGCAGCAACCATTCAACTTCAACTTGCACAACATTTTTAAAATCCGGTTTTATGTTTGTGAAAGTTTGGCCATTTCACGTCGGCTGTTTTAACCATTATAAAAATTTACATTAGAATCCAACACAGGCAAGTATTCCAACGCATTAATTAGCGAAAGTGATTATAAGAGTTGCGGCTGCAAAGTTCTAATGCGATTTTGCACATTTTCACATGGTTTACGCGTTCGTTTTTTTAAAACTCTCCCCGAAAAAAAAATTCAACCCGATTGTCAACGAAATTCAAGCCCAATGTGAATAATCCAATTGCAATTTGTCCTGAATTACGATGAGTTGGATCTAGAGATGGGAAATTCAATTAAACCCATTCAATTATGCAGCGGGTCGCAAATATTTCATCAAAATTGTTGGCCGCTATTTCCCAGTTTATTAAAACACATCGCGAGTTATTTTACTCTCACTTTTTATTGCTGCATATTTGAACCTACTGGTTAATTAAAATTGGCTGCTAATTTGAACATTTTGTTGCTAATGAGGTCTCAAATAATTGCCAATTTTGGCTACTTGATCGAAAGTTTCGCGAGAATGAGTGCAAGTAATCTTCCTTATGGCATAAAATCCCAAAAAAATTAGCTTGCATATAAATCAACGTTTTCATCGGTGAAGAGTCTTTTCCATCGGGAATCATGAAACTAGCACCAATTTTACAAGATTACATTCAGTCTTGCGTTAAACGCAAAAGACTATCAAAGAAAGCGCCAGAACAATTCAATATTTTATCTTCAGATATATTTCTGGCACAAGGCTCGGATAGAGATCAGGCAATAAAATAAAAAATGTATGAGAAAATTGCTCTTTGATGGAAAACTGGGAATTTATTTTTAAATCGCCAGAAAATGTGAAATACCTGTCCCTTGAAACTAGGGACAGAAAAAACCGTTCTTCACCTTCCACCGAACAATTTGTGAATGCAGGTCGCGTATAATTTGGTTTCATTTAAATTTCGCCTTTTAATCCGAAGCGTGCTTTCGCTGAACAAATCCACTTAGCAACTTTGCAACGCTTTCTTTATTAGATTTTAAAATATTTATATAAAAGTCTGGAAATAATTTTGCGCGTAATTAAAGAGGGAATGCATACATTAGAGCAGTTAGTAGTGCTTTGTGTGAACAAATCGCTTTAAAAATGTGATTTAGTTAAGAAAAATGGGAAAAACGAATGGTGATTTTACTGGCTTTTAGGAATTTCGTTAAAGTTCCTAAAAGTGAAAATGCTTCAACGGATTATCCATCCTATCCATTACATGCTCTGCCGTATAATTTATTTAAGCCTGCACAATTTGCTATTTAAATTAATAATCAACATACTGAGTTCGATAGCTACTGCTTGGACGGAATGCTAATGACTGGCTTCTTCAGGCAAGGCTGAATATTTACAAAACCACTGCAATCAAAGAATATTAATTTTGTTATAATGAGTCACAGCTTGATGAATTTTAAACATATTAAGGACGCTTTAAAAATATTTACTAAATTTGCCTAAACGCTTTCAATTCAAAACCGCCGCACAAAACCACGCAGATTAAAAGCACAAAAAAAATCCTCCTTTGCCCAGTAAAAACACCGTCATTTAGCCAAAACCTGCCTTTGTTGTTTAACTATTTGTCAACAAATTTCCAGACAATGATTTTAATGTGGGAAAGTTGTTGTCGCACCTCACGTGGCCAACCAAACCGGAAATTCGAGAGCGTAATATTCGCTTTTAAGCGTCGCGACGAGCGTCTGTGCTCGACTGAACTGAAAATCTTGCGCAAATGTAACTCCGGATCGCATTTGACCACCTTTATTTGCCTCCTGAAGTGGGAACTTGATCGGTTTGCATAGAATATAGGGGATATAATCCGGTAATTAATTCGGGTAATCCTACTCATTACATTTAGCACTGCTAACGTTTATTAATTGAATGAGTTGGGATAGACATTTGAAATGCTAGCGGGGTTGCAAAATAACGAGAAATTTAAAAAAATAAGCTTTCCTTCGGTGTTCTCAAAGTTCTTCCCAGAACAAACACCTTACTTGGCTGCCAACTTCAATATTGATAAAGGTCTGGTAATTAATGTGAAATTAGTTCCTCGAAAATTCCCAATTAAGCTCTTCAAATATTGACATTGTGTAGGCAGCTCGCTAAGAGTTGCAAGTTTTAAACCATAAAATTTAATTAACTGGGTTTGCAAATTCAGTTGTGGCGTTTTCCTTCGCTTAGCTAACAGTACCTTAAGCAGGAAATAACTAGCGTTTGTTAATTTTGCAGGAAGTTCATAGAAAGTGTATTTCTGCAGTATTAAAGCTCAGTACTAGTGGCTTATTGCAAAAGAAGTTATGTAATGTGAGCATCAATCTATCATCATTAAGCCATTAAATTCCCATTATTGCTAAAGTAAACTAGTTGTGGCTGTTGTTGGCCATCGGAACTGCCTAATTCGTCTTTGTCGCCAGCTTTTAGAAAAATCGCTGGCCACATACGTAAAGAAACCCCGTCGTGAGCTATCGATTGCTTCCGCAGGTAATTTCCTTTACGTATTAGCTAGGAAGTGAAGACGAATTCTCCAGGAGATTTCAGAAGATTGGCTACCCGACAATAGATAAAATCGATAAATTTGCAGAAGATTTTCACCCTTGTAACTGCATACTACAAATACAACTACAATCTCCTTCCATCAATGTAAGCCAATTACTTTAAGGAGCAAACAACTTAATCGCATGTTGGTTTTCTATTATCAAACATTTGCCTTCCAACACGCAAAGCTTTACAAGAACGGAACCCCGCTTATGGGAAACATACCTTTGACTTTGAGCCGCTAAATTTAATTACGAAAATTTGATGAGGAGCTTGACAATATTTCGTGGGCAAAACTGACTTCACTCAATGATCAAAACTCAATGATCAACTCTAGTTTGAGCCGCTGAACATTTTTTGGGGCGAGTTCTGAGGGCAATCAGTGCGGATGGAAAAATTGCCATCGTTGTCTTGAAATGTTCCCCAAACCCTTTTTGCAGCCTCATAAACCAAAAGATGCTGGAATTGATGGTTGTCATATTTTCACAGTTTTTATTGCAGATTGGGCCGTTCAAGCTCAGAATAATCCATACAATTTTCTCGCTCAAACTTAAGCTGTTATAAAAAAATGGGTTTTCGCGGGCGTTAAAACAGTTGAAAATGACAAGTTTTTTTCTATTGTAGAACAGAAGCTTTTCCAAAAAGGTCTAAATCCCAAAAAAACTTACTCAATGGAAATTAAGGCATTTTCAGTTGTTTGAGATTAAGAAGCAACATTTTTGAAACTGGTTAATATTTTTTCGGGGTGTAGGCCGCCGAGGAAAAGTTGGACAAAATCTTCCATAACGACCTAGAATCCCGGAAAAACTAGGAATTTTATACTGTTTTCATTACAAATACCCATATTTGCAATTAAAGTATTCTAAGTATTCGCAAACTACGTAAAAGCGATTAATTTTCTCCCGAAAGATGTCAGGAAGAAATGTAATAAATTTCCAACCCACGGGAGTAGCATAAATTGCGATATTTAAATCCAGAAGGAACATCCATCAGCACTTGGTAAACCCGCCGTAATAAGAACTTTGGAACCGATTTCCAATAAAACAAGCTCGGTTTTTTCCATATTTTTCTTCCTGCTTTCCAGTAAACAAACAACATCAGCCGACTCTATTTGCATCTCGTATCCCCGAACTGTTACCTTTGAAATTTCTGATATAATAAAATATTGCCGGGAATATCGCGATGCTTTTCGATTTTCTATTTTAGGATTTACGTAGTTACTTTCAGTTGATAAAAGATTTATTGATACGAGCACCTCTTCTGCTGACCAAGTGGAAACATCTGGCGTCGACTGACGTAAATTTAATTAAAATCGAACCAAACGGGAAACGAAATTACAGAAATGTCGCTCATAAGGAGTCACGGAAAGCGATTCAACCAAAACTGTCCTTAATAAAGACAATAAATCGATAATTTACTATTTTACAGGCACATTTTTTTAGCAGAGATGATGGATATTTACAACCAGAAGCAGCTCTTTATTTTAATAAGCGCGGGTATTTTCTAGTAGAAAGGGAACATAATTTGCATTTTATAGGAAATAGATATTAATTTTGCGCATAAAATACGTGTGGGACATTTTTCGAAAACAACTGCAGCCATGTAGTCTACAGTGCCGGATCAATACGGTGAAAAGAGTTTTCAAAGGCCACTCCTGTTTCCGTGTTAAGCCCCTAAATCAGACAATTATAATGCAAACATTTGTAGTTTTTTGGGTTTTAAGTAGCAGACTTATATTGGCTGTATTCACCGTACAAAAACAAAAACTACCTGCTTTAATATTATTGGAAAAAACAGCTACTGAAACTGGAAGCTTATGAAGGTTTAACTGTTACCATTAGGACATGAAACAACATAATTTGCTTCATCGAGAAGATTTACTGAACAAGAAATCCTTTGAAAAACCCGAAAATAACACAACATTTTTCACGCGAAATAAATAACAGCAGTCAGGATGAGATAACAAAAAGCAATTCACCCTCGGGCACTTTGAAACAGAGCGCTGGAGTTGTATTTCTCCCTGTTCCTCTTCGTTTTACAAAGGAGTAATTTACGACAGCAATTTATGTTCCAATGTACATTGATTTATCACCTCTCAGGTTATAAACAGCAGCCATTTAATGTTAAACAAACATCGGCAAAGAACTGGAAAATGTTTAAAAAATCTTTCACATTCCCTGACTAATAAAACTTCCATGTAACTTTGCCCTCAAGATAATCAAGCCCGACTATACGTTTCCAAGCCAATATTAGCTGAATGTAAAAATACATTTTGCAAGTTCGGACTGAAAATGTTGCGAATAATTTGATAAAGAGCATGGTAAACAAGGAAACAGCCTACTTTATTACTGGGTCCGTATGACGGGAAAAGGGCAACCGACTTTGAAACAATCAACTTTCGAGGGATGAAATATGATGATTAGCTGGCATTTTGCCCGGGCATTTTTTCTCTAGTGTAGCGGGAAATTAATTTTCCTGGAAGTTATTGCAGTTCGTTTTATCAACATACGTTGCACATTGACAGAGAAAGTTCGTGTTGCTGTTTATTAGCGCTCGCAATAAATAAATTGTTGGGAGAATGCTGGGGTTTTCGGTCAACGGTTTGCGAAAAAACGCTGATTTTTTAATCCCCCGCAGGGTAAAAATTTAAAAGCACAATACGTTTTTGATAAAATTCCCTTTTGCGTATTGGTGACGATATATTGTCAGTGAAAATCAGCGAAATAGAGTAAAAAGTCTGCATAAAGTCTGCAGTAAATCCGCCATTTGAAATAGTAATTCTCGAAATGCTCAACTTTCTCCAGGACGAAATGCTTTGTCCCCGAGGACAAAGGAAACCATTAAACCGATGTAGCTGGGATAACAATTATGTGGGAGACTCAAGTTGCATCCGGAGTTGCATACCAAATCAGGCTTAGATTGGATTGTTGAGTAGGTATTTACATTGCAGAGCGTCATGCAAGTGAAATTGGAAAAATTGTTTCACAAGGTGAAGGGGATACATAAAAATAAATATTGGTAGTTGGGCGGCGTTTGGATATGCAACTGTTAAATGCATCGATCAGTAATAATTACACAACCTTGCAACTTGTGTTGAGATTTCCAGTGGTTATTTTTCCCGTTGTAAAGATTATCATCAAAAAATGATTTCGGGACTGCCTTCGTGTTATCTACTACATGAAGCTATAAATTGAATGGACAACAATCAGCAGCACTCATATCATAGACACATTTCGAAGCCTTGAACTGATAAACGTTCCAGTACCTATTAAAAGCATTTCAAGTCCGTTGTTGATGCATCAGCATGTTTTCGAAAGCTCTGTTTTTAACATGTCTGATTTTCTCGTGCGTGGAAAGTGCCCGGATTTTAGGAATCTTTCCTATGCCAGGAATAAGTCACTACATTTTAACATCCAAGTTAATGAAAGGCTTAGCTGAAGCAGGGCACGATGTTGTGATGGTCAGTCCCTATGGCATGAAAGATCCACCCAAAAACGGCAAATACACCGATGTGATTCTGGATGATTTCGCTGAAGTCTTTGAAAGTAAGTAACAGTCACTTTTAACTGCTAAAGCGTTTCTTGTATTGGCATGTTTAACATTTCTAGAAATGAACCAAATCGATTTATTCGGGCACAGCAAAAGATGGATGGTTTTCAGTATGAAAGAAGTCATAGACGTGATGATGATCGGCACAAGGAATACCTTGCGTAATCCCGGTTTGATGAACCTAGTCGAGTCCAAAGAGCACTTCGATGTGGTGATAATCGAAGAGTTCCTGAACGACGCTCTTAAAGTCTACAGTCACCTGTTTAACTGCCCTCTTATTATTTTAAGCAGCGTTGGACCCAACAGCAAAGTCAATTCCGTGATAGGCAATCCGCAACCGATGGCATACGTAGCTCATATGCAGATGAGGCGTTTTTCCAGCAGAATTTCACTTCTTGATAGAATGACGAATTTATTTCAACACGTGCTATCATATACTTTGTCTGAATTGTTATTTGTTCCAAAAAATGAGCGAATAATGCAAGAAATGTACCCCGGGGCTCCGTCCATCAGCGAATTGAACAACAATGTGGCGCTGGTTCTTCTGAACTCGCACGCCAGTCTTTACGAGCCGCAGCATCTTGTTCCCAATATGATCGAGATTGGTGGTTACTTCATTGATCCGCCGAAGCCACTGCCGGAAGATTTGCAGGAATACATGGACAACGCAACGGATGGCGTGATCTATTTCAGCATGGGGTCAAATTTGAAAAGTAAAGATTTGCCGGAAGAACGGAAAAGGATGTTTTTGAATATTTTCGGTCGCCTGAAGCAACGAGTTATTTGGAAATTTGAGGAAGACTTGCCAGGAAAACCGTCCAATGTTCTGATCAAAAAGTGGTGTCCGCAACAGGATATATTGGGTGAGTGCCAAGTTTTTCAATGGCTCTGCAGCACCTCAATAAGAAACCTTATTTTAGCTCACCCGAACATGAGATTGTTTATAACCCACGGTGGGCTGCTGAGTACAACCGAGACAATTTACCATGGCGTTCCCATTCTGGCCATTCCAGTTTTCGGCGATCAGCCAGCTAATGCGGCCAGAGCGGAAGCCAGCGGATTTGCTCTTCAACTCGACTACAACGCTCCAGATTTCACCGAAGATAAACTAGATTTCTTAATCAGGGAGTTGTTAACGAACCCGTCCTACAAAGAAGTGGTGCAGAACAAATCCAGAATTTTCCATGACCGCCCGATTAAACCAATGCAAACAGCGGTTTACTGGGTTGACTATGTGATCAGGCATCGAGGGGCGCCACATTTGAGGGCAGCTGCCTCCAAACTGGCATGGTACGAGTTATACATGGTAGATGTTGGGGCCATTATGGTGGTGATTCTGGCCGCCCTCCTGTATACTGGGAAAATTGTTGTCTGGAAAATTGTCGGCTCTATTAGAAGGAGAAGAGCAAACAAGCAAAAACTTTCGTGATTAGAAATATGGTAGACTTTTCATATTAGCAATCCAATGTACTGCAAGCAGATGATCATTGTAAATAAATCATCTGGTCATCAAATGTATTCTGGAGTCTCAACTGTTTTATGTGTTAAGTATTTATATGTTTATAATTTGACAATACATACATAATTGCATATACTTTCCTGACTGTGTTTCAACTCCAAATCAAATTCATTCCTGGGTTTCAGTCATTTATTGTCTCTATTTATCAATCAAAATACGTTTCGG
>NW_026018165.1:18755829-18812384 GCF_020466585.1 Dendroctonus ponderosae | reverse complement strand
TTTAGATAAACAAAGGAATAATTCACTGTTATATCACAGCAGTAACGCACATATGTTTAGTATATATCTTTTTTTATCAAATATCACTCATTAATTTCCTGATACGAACCATAATTGACCTTCATTGATCGTCGGTTGGATTCCACCACTCATGCTGTCTTATTAATTAATAAAGCCATTACAGTTTTATCTCAGCGTCTACGTTCTAATAAAGACAATGCCGATCACTTCGGAATTAAATAGATTTTAACGAAACATACGTACTGATTTCACTTTTCGCTCCTGATTTGCCGTCATTCAGAACCTCATTGCTCAAACATTGAATTATGGGGCAAAGTTGAAAAAGTTAATACTTGATGTCTGCTAATTGAACGAATCAGCATAGTAGTGCGTGTATGCACGCAACGAGATCACGAGCAGCTTATACAAAAAATCAACAAAAATCGTTGTAGGGTATTAAATTCTCAATTTGATGTGACAAATCGTTATCCCCACTAGACGAATGAACCATTGAGAAAATGAGGCTGCCTGAACTCTTCGTCGCCAATCACTTCGAGTATTAACATCAACTATCGTCCGAGCGCGTGTAATTGTGCCTACATCCTTGGGCCAGCTAAATACATATCTCCGACATAAAATCAATGAACCGACAATGATTCAGCTTTTAAAAACGATCCTTTTGGTGCATTTGGTGGCTTTATCATGTGTAAATGCCAGCAGGATTCTTGGAGTGTTTCCTATAGCCACAGGGAGCCACTTTGTTCTCACTTCCAAACTGATGAAAGGCTTAGCTGAAGCTGGACATGATGTGACAGTGGTAAGTCCATATCGGCTCAAAGATCTGCCGAAGAATGGCAAATATCGCGATGTTATGCTGGAGGGTTTTGCAACTGATTTCGAAAGTAAGTCTATGGATTATTTAGTGTTCGTTTACTCTTTTAAGCTTAAATCGCATCCACATACATATAAATTAGGCATAAGTACAGAAGATCAACAATGTGCCAGATACAGAAGGAATTTTGCAAATGCGAGGCAGGAAGAATGTTAGCGGTTTTTGTTAATTTTCTGGTCTATTGCATTTTTCCTGTATTTGCAACGGATTTCAAATGAAACCCGTTTGGATCTTCTTTGGCGAGTTGTGGCCATCATTTGCGATTTATTTATTTTACTTTAACGTGCACTTGCAGATGAACGGCATTTTTGCTCAAAATCGATAACGCGATTGACCATCGATTTGCGTAGCTTGAAATTTGCGCCGTTTTTTGGAACATTTATCGGGAATTTTTCCATTTAAATACAGTTAGTTAAATTATTGTGAAACCCATATTGAGCCTTGAAGTTATTTCGGAAATTTTACATTAATGCGAGTCACCGTCGTCCCGTTCTCAGTCTCCATCGGTCTCTATCTGTGGCGTCTTCATGACCTAAACTACGCGCCAGTGCTTCTCTCATGCCCTCAAACCATGATCTTCTGGGTCTCTCTTCCTTCGTGCTGGTGGGTCCAATTTGATCCTTCCTCATCATATGTCTAAACCATCTCAATCCTTAACCTGAACGTTGAAACGCAACATTTTTCTCGTTTTGCATTCAGAACTTGGCAAATTACAGATGTTTCTTTCCCAACGCTTTAATCCCAAACAGTCGCAGTTGCGTTAAAAAATTCAGGGCTTCAACAAGCAATCACCCAGCATGTTTTCACTACCATTTACCATCACTAACGATGCAGCTTAATCACTATAATCCGCAGAGCAATTTAAAACAAATTTCCAACGACTATTAAAAAAATTATATGGTTTCTTTCAGAAAACACACAAAACTTGTTAGCTCAGCCGGATATCAGTCCCTACTCGATGATGAAACAGACCGTGGATATTATGCTGGATCTGGCAAATCGCACCCTTCACAATCCGGCTGTGAGGCGAATCTCCGACTCGAACGAAACCTTTGACCTGGTGATTGTGGAGTATTTCCGGGACGACAGCCTTAAGATATTTGCGCATAGATTTAACTGCCCGCTGGTGGTTTTATGCAGCATGGGCCCAACTCCCATGATCAATCCCACAGTGGGCAACCCTCAACCAGCGTCCTACGTGGCGCATACCATCCTGGCCAAAGGATTCTCAACTTCGTTCACTCATAGGGCGAAGAACTTGATGTACTATTTAATCGATTATTTCATTTCTACATTGCACGCGTTGCCGAAAAACGACGAAATCATGCGATCGGTTTATCCAGATGCCCCGTCGATCTACGATTTGTATAGCAATGTCTCCCTGGTGTTGCTAAATTCGCATAGTAGCGTTAATCTGCCAGTGCCGCTTGTTCCCAATATGGTTGAAGTAGGCGGATATTTCATTGACCCACCCAAAAAACTTCCCAAAGATCTAGAAGACTATATGAACAGTGCATCGGATGGGGTCATTTATTTCAGCATGGGGTCGATAATAAAAGCAAAAGAACTTCCGGAAGAGCGGAAGCAAGCGTTCCTGAATGTGTTCCGCACATTGAAGCAGAAGGTTATTTGGAAGTTTGAGGACGAGTCGCTTGAGGTTCCCCCAAATGTTCTGGTAAAAAAGTGGTGTCCTCAGCAGGATATTTTAGGTGAGTCCAAAACTCACGAGTTTTGTTTCTCCTTAAAACAACTCCTTGGCTTTCCAGCGCATCCCAATGTAAAGCTCTTCATAACTCACGCGGGATTGTTGAGCACAACCGAGGCGGTTCACAATGGGGTTCCGCTTCTGGCGATTCCAGTTTTTGTGGATCAGCCAATCAACGCAGCTACAGCAGTGAGAAATGGCTACGCCTTGCAGCTGGACTACAGCGATCCCGATTTTTCCGAGAGAAAAATCGCCCAACTAATCCACGAATTGCTAAACAACGCGACGTACGCCCAAAACGCCAAGGCAAGATCCCGATTATACCATGACCGACCAATGAAACCCATGGAAGCAGTGAACTACTGGATCAATTACGTAATTAAGCATCGGGGCGCGCCCCATTTAAGGGTGGCGGGTGTAAACCTGCCATGGTACCAATATTTTATGGTTGACGTCATTGGGCTGTTTGTGCTAAGTGTGTCATTTGCACTGTATATTGTACAGTTTATAATCAGGAAAGCCGTTTCATGCATAAGGAACACCAGGGTTTGTTCAAAAGTATCGGCGAAAAAAGCAAATTAAGGCCAAGTTATTAAAAAAATTAGTCTCGAATTGTGATAGATGTAAGTAGGAGTAGGTAACTTGAAACGGACGTACGATTGATTTCAGAATTGACTATTTATTAGCAGATTTATATTTTACACCAGATTGAACCAATTGACCAGAATAGACCAATTTTCTAGCAAAATTATTTTTTTAAGTCCCATGAAATCACTTTAAGTCAATGTCGTGTAGGGTCTTCTCATGGGAATTTCGTGAAAATTCAGCGAAAAAGTGGAAGAAAATCGCAGTTGCACAAGAAACGTTTCAAACCGGCAGTAAAAGGCAGAGTGGAGACATCCAGGATCGCTTGATCGCCTTTGATAATGCCTGCTGCAGTTGCAGACGAAACGTCAGGTTCTAAACCTCAAGGACCACGGCAATATTTTACTAGTGAGTCCAGCCCTGAAAGCCTACACAGTTAAGACAACTTTAATCTAGATCTGCTGGATTATTAGACAAAAGATCAGATGATCTCCGATTATGCGGCAATCATGATCAGCACTAATTTCCCCTCTCCTACAAAACCTTCTAAATAACGTGCGCAAATTGTTTTTAACTATTCGCCGTTGATGTAACCGGTTTAAGCTTATCGCGTGTTCTCCTGCACACATTTCCTTGATCATTTACATCAAGTCATCATGACTGAACTATTCAAATGGGGAATTCTCCTGTTCTTTGCGTTGTTTTCTCGTGTGGAAAGTAGTAAAATTTTGGGAGTATTTCCATTAGCAACCGGCAGTCATTACAATCTTTACTCCAAACTGATGAAAGGTTTAGCTGAGGCTGGACACGAAGTTACAATGGTCAGTCCATATCGCTTCAAGGAGCCGCCGAGAAGCGGCAAATATCGAGATTTGGTGCTGGATGGCTTCGCCGAACAGTTTGAGAGTAAGTTTCACGTTTTTAATAAGATTTATCACAAAGTGCTGGGCTTTTGTAGGGATGAGTAGGGACTTTTACCATGCGAGCGGGGTGCCAATCAGTGCGTTCAGACAAGCGAAGAATATCGTGGATTTATTTATAATGCAAGCAAACAGAACCTTGCACCATCCGACGATGACAAAGTTGGTAGAAGCCAATGAAACTTTCGATGCTGTTATAGTAGAGTATGTGTTGGATGACGCCCTGAAAGTCTACGGGCATATTTTCAACTGCCCACTCATTGTCTTGAACAGCATGGGGCCGAATCCCATGGTAAACCCCACGGTGGGTAACCCGCAACCGGTTTCGTATATTCCTCATACTCTTTCAGCCAAGGGATTTTCCCAATCGCTTCTGAGCAGAGCAATGAACGCGTATTATTACGTATTGGACTTCGTTTTATGCCGGTGTTTCCAATTGCCAGGTCACGAACAAATCTTGAAAACTATTTACCCAGATGCCCCTTCAATATATGACTTGTACTACAACGTTTCTCTGGTGCTGTTGAATTCGCACACCAGCATCAATGCCCCTGTTCCACTTGTGCCAAATATGGTGGAAGTTGGAGGATTTTTTATCGATCCCCCGAAGAAACTTCCTCAAGACTTGGAAGACTACATGAACAACGCTACGGAAGGTGTTGTGTATTTCAGCATGGGGTCAATAATGAAAGGAACCAATTTGCCCGAAGAGAAGAAGCAAGTGTTGCTGAAAACGTTCGCAAAACTCAAGCAGAAAGTGATTTGGAAGTTCGAAGATGATTCTCTTGATACGCCCCCGAATGTTCTAGTGAAAAAGTGGTGCCCCCAACAGGACATCTTAGGTAGAAGATTGGTGGAAGCAAGTTTGTGCAAGCCTTTTGAAATTCTGATGCATTTCAGCGCACCCGAACATGAAACTATTCATCACCCATGGCGGTTTACTGAGTACAACCGAAACCATCTACAACGGCGTTCCGATTCTGGCTATTCCAATCTTTGGCGACCAGCCAGTGAATGCAGACGTGGCTGTTAAAGCTGGATACGCCCTTCAACTGGATTACCAGGATCCAGAATTTGGAGAAGAAAAGCTGTCCTATCTGATCAACGAACTGCTGTCCAACCCGAAGTACGCCCAAAACGCCAAGGCGAGATCCATATTATACCACGACAGGCCGAAACCACCAATGGAAACGGCCGTTTACTGGATTGAATACGTGATAAGACATAAAGGCGCCCCACATTTAAGGGTCGCGGGCCTGAAGCTGCCGTGGTATCAATATTTCATGGTCGACGTGATTGGATCTTTTATATCACTCATTGTGGTCGCTTTATTGGTTTCAAAGTGGGCGATCAAAAAACTGATTTCTGGTTTCAGCAAAGGAAAGAAGCGACCAGGTGCATCGAAAAAGAAAACGCATTAACTTCAACTCGACTTGGAGTCCAAATGCTTAAAATATTTGCACCTGCAACAGGCACGTGCACGTATCATCTCAATCCCCATTAGTTTTTAGTTTTAAACTAAGTAAGTAGGTACATTAATTTATTTTAAATAAAACATCCTAACATGTATATGAATTATACTGTATTTTCAATCCATTCACAAATATTCACCGATGCTGATATGAGTTACAAGTGTAGAAAGTATTTTCATTACAGCACAAATGGGGTTGGGGTTGGTGTGGATCTGACAGAACAATAAACATTTAAAAATAAAGTACAAAAGTGATTTAGGTGAGAACTTCACCGAAATTGTTGCCCATTTAGCGAATTTGTTGTTGTTAATTAAAAGGACGAATCAACATGTCAATTACCTTGTTTGCCTTACAGTTGCTTTTAATTGCTAGTTACCGTGCGCCCAAGTAATGTTCCTTGAAACGTGGGATTCATCAATAATTTAAAAATTCGAACAAACATTTTGTTGCTTACTGATAGTAGGAATCGGGTAGATATGATTTTAGTCAGCAAACATCAACTTTAAATGCTCTCAGTGATAAAAATGTAGATAGTAATAGATTAATTTTAACATTAATCATCAACAGTTTCGTGTCTATGAGCGATTAATCTACCACTGGTTTTGAGCTGATTGATGTTTTCACTACAACCAACACATATTTTCGCAATAATCGATAAACTACTTAAATTATTACATAAAATTACAAACATACTCAATTCGTAATCTCGCGAATTCTCATTTTTTTCAAAAATTTCAGTTTCAGCTTTTGTGATTTCTCAATAATGAATTTTCTCAAACTTATCCAATCCAAGACCAATAAATCAGATTTTTTTCTAAATCGAACACCAGTAATTTTCTCTTGCCTTTTTGAGTCCTTCAAGAGAAGCGTTAGAAAGCCAAGAAATCACTGTTAACCAAGAATGAAGAATGAGATGACGGGTTTTGTATTTTTTTGATTTTTTTAAATTTTGATTAAATATATCAGAACTAAATGCTAATTTCTGAGCAGCAGACAGTTTAAAACAACAAATAAACGCATTTTTATGGCAACTTGAACTGATCATTCATAAAAACGTTGAAAAACTCGCCTTTACCCGCATTAACTGCATTAACAATAAAGTCTAAAACTCTCCTGACTGAAGTGTCTTAAAAAATATATTAAAGACCATGATGCGTAATCGTTTCATTATACAAAATAATTTGCATTGATCATCATATCATCAAAACTGTGTTGACTTTTTGAAGCTTTTGCGCAGGCAGAAACAGGAAAACACAAACTATACAAAAACCTTTTTGTATTTCAGTTCATGCAAACTTTCGGAGCACAAAACATAACAATGTAATCAGCAAACTTATTTATTATAATTATTATGCATTGAAAATTTGATTAAAACCCGAGCAAAATCGATGTTTTGCTCCAAAGAAAACGTTCAGAAAAGTTAAACAAAAATGTGTTTATGTGATTTCTGTTATCTTTTTCCTCCAATTTTGTAAAAGGTTTAAAAAGGCAAGAAAACGGTGTTCATCAACGACTCAATCTCGTAACGGAAATTGATTTTATCTCTACTATGACCGTTTGAACGATGTTCTACTTGTTTTTTCGCGAACTTTTCAATAAAAAATTCTTCTGAGGAAAACTGGGTCTATCATATGAAAAATTACGAACAGCCAGTTGAGCGGAACGCTAATAAAATTGGAAAATTCCTGTAAGCAGAGGAAAGTGCCTTTATTAAATTGCCATAACAAAGTTAAGCTTTGGAACAAGAGGAACACGATGTAATCGATCTCAAACTCAAAGCAGCTGAGCACGAATTGTCCGGTAAAAGCCCATTATTAAAACTTGGACAGTGGGTACATAACTGACTGAAAAATTGATGGAGTTTGGCTTTTTGTTGTTTGGAAAGTTGGAAACTGGTGGGTTTTTCGAGCGTTTTCGAGCAAAACAGTTGTATTTAAATACAACTCACAAATGCTTTAAGTAAAAATTGCATCTCCAGAAAAGCTACACGTTGAACTTGAAATAAATACATTTTCTCTGCACCAAATCTATACAACCGAAATTCTATCGCTTTTAGACAGTCACATAAAAAATTACATCATTTTAAGAGGATCCAATCCTGATTATTTCATTGAAGTGAAGCTTAAACAAATGGAGACAGTCAAGATGGATAAAGTACTTGAGAATAAGTACAGATACCCAGTTCGTCTACGTCTACGCAAGTTTTTTTCATGGCCTGAGTGCGTTGCACCAAAGTTTCTTAATGGTTTTTGGGTCAAAATGATAGTCGACTTGAGCGAGTTGGTACTTTTCATTTAATCAATCATAAGCAGGCGATTGTTAAGCGAACATTCTAGCTTCAGCTGATAACTGAATAAGGATCGAATAAATGACGATATCTATCTAAATTATGGGGAACTTCATATTTATTTAATTAAATACTTTATGTCAATTTACTTTGTTACATTTGATGCTATATCAAAAGAGTTTTCATTCTGTATAATTAATAATCTTTTAATAACTCTGGCTACTTACAATGACAATGAAAAAGATAAATGTTATACCAACCATTGGTAGGTAAAGCAACGTGATTTTGCTTCGAGATAGAAGATTTTGGGAACAAACTTGATTAAAAGACGTTGACCTTACAGTAATCTTGCTTTCAACGCTAATTGGTAATGAAAAAGCGAAACAACTGACTGTATATCCGAAACCACATCTGCGATATGCGTTCAGAATGTTTTATTGAACACTAAATTCCCGAGTGTGGTGTGAGTACGCGTCGTTCATTTGTCTGTTGAGGATTGAAGAGCATTAAGCATGTTGATTGTTCACTCGATGATCGTGATAATAGTCTTATCTTTTACGGATGGCGCGCGGATTTTAGGAATTTTTCCAATGGCCGCGGTAAGTCACCATACTTTATACTCAAAGCTCATGAAAGGATTGGCCGAAGCTGGCCATGATGTCACAGTGGTCAGCCCTTATCGCCTTAAAGAGCTGCCGAAAAATGGCAAATATCGAGATGTGGTTTTGGAAGGGTTTGCCGCAGAATACGAGGGTAAGTTAGTATTTATAAATGTCTAAACCTCCATTTGATTGAATACTGAAGCAATTATTGTACTTTTAGACAAGCTGAAATCGCTGAACTATTTCGAACTGAGAGAAAAATCACTGATCGATCGATATTTTCATTTTACCGCATTGATGCTGCCAACAACCAATCACACATTGCATAATGCAAATTTAAAAAAGCTGGTCGAATCCAACGAAACATTTGACGCTCTTATACTAGAACAGATGTTCAATGATAATATGAAAGTATATGGATACATCTTTAACTGCCCAGTAATTCTGCTAAGCCCATTCGGGCCGAACTCGTGGGTGAATCCGACCGTTGGCAACCCCCAACCGCCCTCCTATGTACCGCAGATGAATCAACAAGACTTTTCCAATGACCTTTCATTCTTCAATAGGGCCAACAATTTGTATTGTTTCATTGTGGAGTATTTGATATTTAAATATTACATTTTTCCCCAACAAGAGAGGATGATGCACGCGATTTATCCAGATGCTCCCCCACTCGATGATTTATATTCAAACGTTTCGCTAGTTCTACTCAGTTCGCACACCAGCATATGGTCGCCCGTACCTTTGGTGCCAAATATGGTGGAAATCGGAGGGTTCTTTATTGATCCCCCTAAAAAACTACCCCCCGATTTGCAAGAGTTTATGGACAAAGCCACTGAGGGGGTGATATACTTTAGCATGGGTTCGAATTTGAGAAGCAAAAATATTCCTTTGGAAAAGAAACAGGCCTTCCTCAACGTGTTCAAGAAACTAAAGCAAAAGGTGATTTGGAAATTTGAGGACGAAAATCTCCCCAACAAACCACAGAATGTTCTGATTAGGAAATGGTGCCCCCAGACAGATATTTTGGGTTAGTTTGGGTCCCAAATCCTTAAACTCTGCAGATAACAATCCTTTTTTCTAGCTCACCCTAATACGAAACTCTTCATAACACATGGCGGTTTGCTCAGCACAACTGAAGCCATCCACTATGGAATACCATTGCTGGCAATTCCAGTTTTCGGCGATCAGCCCACAAATGCTGCCAAGGCCGTAATGAATGGATACGCCCTTCAACTGGACTATCACGATCCCAACTTCAATGAAGAAACTTTGGACTATATGCTGAAGGAGCTTTTGAACAATCCGGTGTACATGAAGACGGCAAAAGAAAAGTCGACAATTTACCATGACCGACCAATGAAACCCATGGAAGCAGCGGTTTTTTGGGTTGAATATGTTATTAAACATCGGGGGGCGCCGCATTTAAGGGTGGCTGGCCTTCGAATGCCTTGGTATCAGTACTTTATGGTGGATGTGTTAGGATGTGCAGTGCTCGCTTTGGTTCTGATTGCGTATGTTTTCAATGTTGCGATACGAAGGGTTTTTCGGCAGAAATCTGGAAAAGTCACTAGCTTAAAGAAGATAAATTAATTTCTTAGTGATATTTTAAATTGTTGATGCGTGTTGATAAAAGTGTACACAAGATTTTCCGGTTTTTTTGGAAGTGTTAAGTGAAACTCTGTCAAAGGGTCCGTTGGATGTCCCTGGAAATGTAGCAGCGGTAGCATGCGGAAAAAATGACCAAAGGTAGAGTGTTAAAATTGGTTCCGAGCAGTATTTTTGGGTTTCAACAGTGGAAATAGTTAGGAGCGATTTTTCTTCGAGAGGTCAGCCGTCTTTTGTCCATATCTTTATTAGTGGGAACCGGACAGGAAAAGTTGCTATAGCAAAGTGGAAGACTATTCAAAAAGCTATTGACGGGTATATTTTATTTTCTGTTAATGCTCGAAATAGGTAAGTTGGGAGGCAAACAATTTTTTCTCAGCGGGCTTTTGACGTTTCAAGAGCGGACAGTCTTCTTTTGCTCATATGTTCAAAAGCGGCAGTCGCTCAGAAAAACTGCAAAGAGCAAAGTGGAAGAGTGCAAAACGGACTATCGGCTGATCTTGATAGTTTCCAATCACCACCGGGAATAACCAAAGGAGGCTTTAGGATTATGCAGTGCAATTAGGAGCCTGTCATTCCGATCCAGAGCTTCCTGGTTGATGCTAAGGACTTCAACTTTATAAATTGTTATCAATTATTCTTACCTGTTGCGGAGCCCGAAGAAGTGCTTACAGAAGCGACGCCAGCCGCTAACTTTCCAACTTCCCGCAAAACTGGGGGAACCAAAGCGGGCATTTGAGTTTTCGGGTTCCCTGGTCCCACTAACGCACTTAGCCGCATCACTGGCTTCACTTTCTCCCCTTTTGCGTCCACTTTGGGGCTTCCGCTCATTTCGAAAAATATCAATAAATCCTGCCGGTTTGCGGTATTGAATGTCAGCGCACTGTTCTAACCTAAACAGTTGAATTTCGTGAAAAATCCTCAATTTTTCCTTTGAAACACTCACAGTGAAACTGCTCGAGGAACTGGAACCCGATTAGCGCGAATCGAATGTTTATAAACACCAAAAGCTGATAAACCGATGGCAGAAGGAAACTCACAGATCTCCAATCAATCAAGATCATATGATGCGACGTTGTCAGGTCGTTGACTATTAAAGCCCCACAGTCTAAAAACATTTTGGGTTATTTCGTTATAGTGAAGCTTGGATTCTGGTTTTCGCAGACGAAGTGTTTGAAGAAGCATAATTTCATATGGAATAAAGCCCATGATAATAAGATGGAATGTTGATTGGAAAAAGCACGCAACCAAGGCGGTTGAAACGGAGTTCTAGGAAACTCTGGGCACAGTGGCAACAATACAAATAGATTGTAATCTGACAATATGGGTCAATGTCAACAAACAGCTGTAGTGGTTGTGGTAAACCTAGTGATGATTTGAAAACTGTCCACTCAATAAGGGAAAACAGGAAAGTTCTAGTGAAAATGTACAAAATACATTCGGATTCGCTGTAATTAACGCAATTAAATCACCCGGTGACATCATCACGGTCATGGCCAATGGCAGCTAGACAAACTGGTCACCATCTCCAATGCCTGGTGGGGGCTGTGGGGATTTCAACAAACAATATGAGAAAAACAGCAAGTTTCAGTTCGTTCGTAGATTTCGAGTGAGTGTCGTCAGCAAATTGTCGCAAATCCACTCAAAGTCCCATGTGGCTGGCCGCCAACGTAGATTGTTGACTAGAAGAGCTGCGGAAATGGGAAATGAGAATAGCTGGAACGACTATGGGCGTCGAATCTCAAAGGTGATTTTTGCCTTTGTTGAGTACGTGTTCCAAGTGCTGTTTGGGCTGGTGTATGGAGGCGGCGCCAAGCAGTCAATGCCCCCTATTGAGGATCTGCTGCTTTTGGAGTCAGCCAGTACAATTGCCTTGAAGATCCGCACTCAAAAAGTAAGTTT
Source organism: Dendroctonus ponderosae (assembly GCF_020466585.1). Classification (NCBI taxonomy): domain Eukaryota; kingdom Metazoa; phylum Arthropoda; class Insecta; order Coleoptera; family Curculionidae; genus Dendroctonus; species Dendroctonus ponderosae. The sequence goes on along the minus strand of NW_026018165.1, from coordinate 18,800,411 downwards.
AGCATCAAATTACACGGTGCTGCTTCAATTGATTGTTTAATTTACATTATATTTAGAAATCCTGCAGGCGTGAAGGATTAAGCGTGTCAAAGCCTGCAGTGAAAGTTATGTATAGGTCCTAGTGGGAATAAGAGTTTTCTCTTAGAGCGTTTTTGTTCGGTTTCCTCTTTAATAACTAGACACGTATCTAGTTAAATGGATGAATAGAATGCGCCTTTTTACCCCCTTTTTACCTCAAATGGGGCACTTTATTGACTTTTTATGTGGACACGCTGTATCAGTTAATGCTGAGCGCATTTGCCACATTATCCCTCATGCAGCTTAATTTTGCTACCAACATGAACACCCAGTGGTTTATATAGGTAGACCTACTATTCAGAAAAACCAGTCAATAGAGAATATTCAAACCTCGTTTCGTTTTAGACCAATATTCCAAAAACAATGCTTAGGAAATTATCGGAAAATGTCCACTAGCGGACTTTACTTGAAGGAATTTTATACCTCAACTGCAAACAACTCACGTTTAGTGCGTCCGAATACCCATCGGCAACTTAGAACAAACRTTCAGTTTTTCCTTTCAATTTGTAGTCCAAAAATGCCCACAAAAGCGTTGATATTTCATATACAWTGTTTCAGATTACCAGTGAACAAGTACTGGATTCTTTCATCGAACGAATCAAACAAGTGAATCCAGTGTTAAATTGTGTGGTAGCGGACCGCTTCGATGAAGCGAGAAAAGAAGCACAAGAAGCGGATCAGCTCATTCAAGCGCAAAGAATTCCTCAGGAAACCTTAGCCAACGAAAAACCCTTTCTAGGCGTGCCTTTCACTACCAAAGACTGCATACCGGTAAAAGGCGAGTATAATTACGTTCTATTTTTTTAGTTAAATTTATAGAAAAATCGTGGAATGTTTCTAGCCGGCTTTAAATAAGTAAAGTAATGAAATCACTAAAAATAAATCCGACAAGCTGATGTCACAGGGATCGTCCCAGTATTTAATAATGTTTATTAATACACATACAATTCACATTGTTGGGCCGGGTTACTGTAAAAGAAATTTATTATAATCTGCGTTATGACCAAATTTTCCTCTTAAAAATATGTGACCACGTTCATTTGATTATTTCATTTCTTTTGTTGTGTAATATAATTTTATTTAGATTTATACTGGCGACCCTGACTGTGAGTGGTTCAATAAGCGCTACTTGTCCACATATAAGACCTCGATTTGAGTCACACAATTGTTCTATTCAATGATAAGTGCAATTATGTTGTTGGTCGGCTGGTACGTTAAACGCGACCATTACAAAGCTTAATATATTTTTATCTGCTTAAGTGCATACATATGCATAATGTATAATTTTCATAATTTCGTGCAGTAATATAAAAAATATACATGGACGTCTACCGGTTTATCTAGTTAAAGCTACTCGCAATTGCTTTTCTAACTGTGCTTGGACCCAGTTTTGCGTGCATTTTGTTCTTTTCTAGGCAGTCATAAAATCAAACGTTCTATTCAAGCGTAGCTGAAAATAGCCTAGCATATTTATTTAGTTAAAAAATTGCACAACGATTTTTTCAAATAAATCGCGTCCTAACAGGGACTATTATTAGCATATTTTATTTTTTCAAGTTTACAGTCATTCTTGGTATTTACACTTACTTATTCACAATTATTTTTTTATCAAAAGAGATAGACTTTCGCAAGCAAACCACTTCTGAAGATGCAAGCCAMTCGTGCTCGCGAAACGTCAAGAAAAAATTCTACCGAACGAAGGCCTAAAAACCCGAAAAACCCATTAGTTTCAAGTATTTTTTTGTTTGGAATTCTATAAAAATTCTGGTACTGCAWCTTTATTAGGCTCAGGCCTTGTTTTTCTAGGCAGAACTTGATATTTTWATTTSAATGACTCTGTCTTTACTGTMTACAAACCCAAATTTGTAGGGCGGTTTAGGTGAAAATTGCATTTTCAGGACTCGCGTTCTTCATCATCAAATGMCTTTTTTTCAAATCTCATAAGGTCGCCAAAGTATCGGAAAATCTWTWCAAAAGTGTAGTTTTATATATCAAATAACTTTTGAARGATAGTCAGAAGGCCCAGATATTGAAATAATGCCACCTAAATGAAAAATCGCCCCGTATAATCATGAATCTTRTCGTAATCTGTTTGCGTTATCTAAATATGTGTACTGCCACATTCATTAAGATTTATTAGGCTTCTACCTACGGTTGTTAAGATTTACAGTCAATACTATCACAGATTTGATTCAGAGCTGTTGTGCAAAGACTTAGCTTGATAATGCTCTAATTAATGGAAATAGTCATTCAAAAGCATGCAAAATGCATTGTGATTTTGCCTGAATCTGGCCTTAAAACCAGTCGGTGACCCGAAGGAAAATTGTTACCTAAACATAAGCCATAGAAATGTTCCAATGGACTAGGCACGTTACAAGCAGACAATACTTTCATATATAAAACTTTAATTGCTGCTAATTAATCACTGGTAGTTTTATTGTTTAATGAACCCAATTAACTAGTTAAAAATGAAGATCCCAAACAAAGTTAGCAGATTTCCACATTTTTTGCTGATCATTTATATCAAAACTAATGGGCAATAATTCGAATTTTCAGGTCTAATCCATTCTTCAGGGCTGTTTAGCCGCAGGCACAACCGAGCTGAAGCAGACGCTGCGGCAATTTCGCTTCTGAGAAAAGCGGGCGCAATCCCCATTGGTCTGACCAATGTGTCTGAGCTGTGCATGTGGTGGGAAAGTGCCAACAACATTCATGGTAGGACGAACAACCCTTACGATACCACCCGAATAGTGGGCGGCTCATCGGGTGGAGAAGGGTGTGCTCAAGCAGCTGCAGCCAGCGCGTTTGGCATCGGATCCGATATTGGAGGCTCAATTCGTATGCCAGCTTTTTTCAATGGTACGGTGATTGTGGCAAGAAAACAGTTTATTTCGTTTAGATTGGCTAAAACGTGTATTTTTCAGGTATTTTCGGTCACATGCCGACCCCCTTAACTGTTCCGTTGACCGGGCAGTATCCAGCTCCAATCTCAGAAGAACAGACCAAATTTTTGAGAATCGGCCCGATGTGTCGAAGGGCGGAGGATCTTCTACCATTACTCAAAGTGAGTTTTATTGCAATTTCCCGAGTAAAAGAGTTGGTTTTATCATCAGATAATCAGCTAATCGATAAGTTGGATTTTGCCTCATCAGGAAAATTTATCTCCTGCCTGATTTAAACGTTTTCACCCTACACTCCCGCTTTTCAAGTTTTTCCTGTGGATTTTTTTGATAATAAAATTAACCCGTTGTCCATTTCAGGTAATCAGCGGCAATTCGCCAAAACTACGCTTAGACGAGCCAGTACAAATAAAAAATATAAAAATTTTCTATCAGGAAACCGACGGAGGTTCAAAGTTGGTGTCGACGGTTTCGCCCGATATCAGAGAGTTGTTTGGAAAAATTTCTAGTCACTTTGAGAGAGCGCACGCCATTAGAGCCACCAAGGTCAGAATTCGGCTATTATTTTCTACCTTAAACGGACAAATTAGTCAAGCCTAATTTACCCGTTTTCCTTGAATCAAAATAATAGGAAAATAACAAAATTCTAGGTATCGTTAAAACGATTTATCAAAAGCGGGCCAATGTGGTTTGCGAACATGAAGGCGCCATCGGGACCCACATTTGGGGATCAACTAGCCAATCTTAAGGGCAGAATCAACCCCTGGTGGGAGCTGTTCAAATGGATGTTTGGGAAATCAAACCATTCGTTCATTGCATTGGCTACTTGCCTTGTTGAGAAAGGAGGTTGTAGGTAGGCATTCGTCGATCTCAATGCCCAGTTTAGTTAAATGAACACATCTAAAACCTTTAGCTACGGGGACGAAAAATATCAGTACCTTGTCAAAGAAAGAGATGCGCTCAGATTGGAGGTGTTGGATCTGCTAGGGGATGACGGGGTGTTTTTATACCCCACTCATCCTACTTCAGCCCCTTACCATCACCAACCTCTAGTCAGACCATTCAATTTTTCATATACAGGTAATACACATGTGAAAAAGTGTGAGAATGGTTTTTCAAAGAAGTTATTATTTTTTCAGGTATAATCAACGTGCTGAAATTCCCAGCTACGCATATACCAATGGGACTAGATCGTCATGGTTTACCAATTGGGGTGCAGGTGATTTCGCGTGAATGTAACGATCGGTTGTGTTTGGCTGTGGCTAGAGAGCTGGAGAAAGCCTTTGGAGGCTGGGTGCCGCCAGGTGGGATAGCCTGAATGATGATTAATGTATGGTATGATTTAACGATAAAAATTATATTTGTAATCATTCACAAGAGTTAAGCGCACAACTGAACCCTTTTGCTTGTCCGCTGACAAAGCATTGAGAATGATCCAAAGATTTCAGTCAATCAATCATATACTTATGCCTTTACCAAGTAGAGAATATTTTTTAATCCAAAACAATTTATATTGTGTGCCAATGACAATTGCATCAACATAGCGCTTTTTGTGGCATTTCAACATATTCCCAGTTAAGTTTTACTTTAACTGAAAACCTGGGAAAAATTGCGCCAATTGTTTAAGGGCCCTGTTATACTAAAACTGCAAATCTCGAACTTAACATTCGAAGTATTTCGAATATTTTTTATGCATAATGTTGGTGATTTCCTATATTTATTTTTGTACAATTTTTACAAGTATCAAGTGAGCAGTTAGAAACGGATAAATTGTCCGTTTGTTAAAGGCCGTTTAGTGAATAATTATTGTAAAATATTATCAGACAGGGCCATGGATGTAGTATCTGATTGGTTAACATGCTGTTTTTAAGTTGACAGTATATTGCATTTATAATATACATGGCGATCTATTTTTGTATTATCTACATCAGAACGTATTTTTGATCTACTTAAGTTTACAAATATTTACACAAATTGCATAGAAAGCCTATATGTATGTAATTCGTGACAAATTCATTGTTGTTTATTATTACAATTTCAACATCATTGTTGAAGTCTGTATTATCTGTTTTCGGATATTTTTAAGGTACCTATCAGAAATTAAATGGTTGCATTTTACAGGTTTTATTTGTCCATTGTGAACTGATGCCGTTGTTTCTCATTATCCTCCCACAATCCCAATCAATCAATACTGTATGCCACAAAAAAAGAAACAAATCCGTATATAAATACATATTATATTTCACTTATGTATAAGAAACCACAAGAAAAATATTAATTATAATCACAGAAGAAAAGAATATACAACCACCTCATTTTATATGATTAATCTTATTGTAAATTAACACGATAACTTTCTGGGAAAATACTTGCTGCGTTTAGGCAATAAAAGAACTAAACGCATTAAAGCTAAATACAAACAATATTGGGTTAGAGTTTCCTGTAACTTTGGAGATTCTCGTTTCAGCAATGAGAGGAAATACCAAAACGTGTTGTAACAAATCACATTATGGAATTATTTAGGTAAGGTTGAGATTCAAAAAAAAATCTTACCAATTTTGCAACATGTTTTTGAGAAAGCTCAGAGATTTAAGGATATAAATTAGCACAAATACATTATCATAGTATTTCCAAATAGAAGTCAGATCATTTAAATATAACTTAAGTGTATTGCTCAAGAACTCGATGTATTGGTTAATCAACAAACTACTTTTTAAACACGACTAAATAGCATTGAGATCTAAAAAAATGCCAATAAGGCAACAAAACGAGTGTTTGCAGATAGCAAAGCAGTTTGTAAATATCCTAACCACATCTCATAAGAAATTGCCTAAAGTAATAATAGCACATTCCTTCTAGAATGCACACATATATTAAGTGAGTAAGATATCTGGATATATTTAAAAGGCTTTTATAAAATTCGTAAAAAATTGAGACAGTTTCCATTATATCAGATCTTAAATTGACGCTCTCAAAATATATGTTATCTCTTAAACTGTATTATTGTCTAAAATCGAGAAAAATAGCTTCACGTTTTTCCGTTCGCGTGCGTTAAGAATAACGTTCTACATTATATACCTCTTTTGGAAAGAAATCTATTCCAAGGGTTTACACCGCATAGTCATGTCTCATTATTTTCACAGCGAATTTGGTAGTAGATGAAGTAGAAAAATGTGCGTTAGTAGACACCCACATAAACTTTGTATTCAGTGTTCCGGTCAAAATGTTACTCTAAGAAATAATTTCTTTCAAACTAACGGGAATTTGATAAATCTGAAGTACTTAGTGACTGGAACCGACAGAGACCCATTGGCTTTTTCTATGTTCCACTTCCACGGCAGCTTTAACTTGTGCACATACATGTGCAACGTTAGCACCAGCCGAGACTACGGCCGTAACTAAATGCCGATATTCTGCTTCTAGTTTGTGACCATGCTCAAACATCTCTTTAGCAGCTTTGCCCGATAATTTGTCCAGGCTGTATCTGCAATATTAATCAATAATTTAGTCTAACTGATTTCACAGCCGGTTTTTTACGTACCGAGCATCCTTAACTTCCTTGATCTGTTTCGTACTCTTGAATTTAATCAGTAATACCACAGGGTTGATTTGCAATCGCCTCAATCGTTGCACACTTGCAATAGAAGAGTCCAACATGCAGTGCAATCGGGCATTAGCCACAGCCTTTACAGCTTGGACGGTTATGCATTCGAAGCACGATCCTCGACGTCGGTATTCTATGATGAGACCATCCTCCAATTCCCTAGACAAATTAAATATTTTTTATTGAACTGTCGCTTCATGCATTTGCTGTTAGTTTTACCTATCGAGTTGTGCTTGATTGCAGCGTCTAGTATCAGTTACAGCCCTTTGAAATTTTTCTGGAAAATCGGTAACCAACTTATCGGCAACGCATTCCGCCAAAGGCCCCAAAACTAACACTGGACGAAACTCGGGATATTGAAGTCTTTCTACTCGCTGATATGATACTTGCGACAAGTCTTCATGAAGAGATCCTGAAACAATATTTAGTTTAAACAAAAAATTTAAATAATGCATCAATTTTATATATTTAAAAAACCTACCACTATCAGAGTACCATCCTGAGGACAAATTGCAAAAGCTCGCCAATTCCTTCGAGTCTCGTGAACCAGTGGAACCTAAACCAGAAGATCCGCTTCCATCTCGTTGATGTTTTTTTCGCCTAAAAAAACTACGCCTTGCTGTGGCTGCCGTGCGGCCTTCAAGGGCGTCTCCTCCTCCACGACGCAGCAGCATTTCTTCTTCTACCTGAAAATGAGCAAGAGCCTCATAAATTAGCCCACAAATTGGTAACAAATTTCAAATATAATGCATACTTTATACTTGCTAGGAATCACGCCACATTGTTGTCTATGCCCTTCTCCATCTAATCTCCAGGCGCGCCATTGTCCAGGGACACCATTAAACATGGTGTTGTCCACGTAAAGAACGTCGTCTTTGCTAAATGCCAGTTGTGGAGGGTCAGTAAGGTCATTTCCACTTCTATCGAATCCACAGCGCACGTACAGACTGTCGCCCGGATTGTCCTTAATCTCCTTGTATTCTGAAAGAAATATTGTTTTAAAAAACCGGTCATTGTGATGAGGAAACTGGACTTACTATCAATTCGATAATGGGCCAAAACCTTCACTTTATCAGCAGGTTTAGCCAGCTCATAGGCGGCTTCTTCTGCTGTGGCAGATCGCAAGTCAGTTCCGTTATATTCCAGTATTTGATCTCCCGTCCGCAAACCTGCATGATAGGCTAATGAATCCGATTGAACCGAGTGGATGAAAATGCCAGCAGCATTGCCTCCGACTAGAGATATCCCCAAATTTGATGTTTTTAGCGTTTCGATGCACAAGTATCTGGGCTCTTCCATTGACCCTCTAATAGACAAATGCGCGTAAAACATAAAACATTGTTGCGCTGCTTGCAAAAATCACAAACCTGCTTACTCCTGGTACGCCGCTTTGCCGTTGCATTAGTATCAGAGGCGAAGGCTTATTTTTCAGAGGGGTTTTTCTCACTTCCTTCGGAGAATTGCATGGAGTGGGATCTCCTTCAGCATCTTCGTCTTCGTCGTCCTCATCATCTTCGTTAGATGATGTGCCAGAGAGAGATTCTGCTCCTTCAGTCATCTAGAGGTGCGACTTAATGAATACCTTTCGTTAGCCACAGCCACGGAATTGTTACCTCTCGAAACTTTTCGGGACTGTACTGTACAAGCAATGTGATCGAATCTCCACATTGCATCAAAACACTTGCTGCTAAATTGTAGGTAGCGTTGCGCATGTTGATGCCGCAAACTTCCAGTAGCTGATCGCCAATTTGCAAACCGACGCGACTGGCCAAGCTGCCTTCAGTAACAGTTGAAACAAAAATTCCACCAGTGTCCGCTATTTGAATTCCAAGAGGCTCATTAGACTTTTCTGAAAAAGCACTTTAATCAATAAAAATAGAGGTGGATTTAAAGGCAATAACAAACCTATATGAACTCTCCGCAGTTCGCCTGGCAATGGTTTATGGCCCCAAGGACAGTAGTCCTTTGGAGTGTTGGGTTGAGATGAATGATCCCCAGGGCTACTCAACACTTCTACGTGAAAAATCGGCATGGGACTGCCTCTTTCCGAGCTACCACGCTCTATGCTGCCGGTACTCACTTTGGACGTTACACTAGGATTGGAGGGGACACGAAATCGCTGCTCCCTACAAATAATGCTACATTGAAAAAATGTCCACTGATACAAGTAAGTTGACTGTACCTGTTTCTAGGGTTCCTTGGGTATGTCCCACCAGTCTCAAGTAGGTCAGGCCGTCTTCTGGTTCCAGCATCAACAGACGGGCTGTGGTTGTGTTGATAATGTTCAAAGTTGAAACTCTCCCTCGAGTGATTGTGGGGATGAGGATGGGGATGATATGGATAGTGCATCCTTGGAGGAACAAACAGCTGGCTGGGGCCGCGCGAGTGAGACGGCCCGCCATCGTGAGACGTTCCCAAACTTATATCCCGTTCTGAGTCTGAGCCGTATTTGCTCACTGCAACATGAGATTCAACGAAATTGCCACGTCATTTTCCCTGAAAATAACTCCTTACCTGATCGGGTATTCTTTTTATAATACGGTAACAAGTCCTTATCGTACAATCGTTGAACTGGCATATCGAGGCTGTTATCCGAATTCATATTAACGCTGTGTCTGTTAGACGTACCAACCCTGTTGACTATTTCAAAGGAATCGGCTGGCATTGTAAAGTGGTGGCTCGCATCAACGCTTTTGCACACCGAATGTCGATTGCCGGAGTGCGGATTTTGTGGCATTAGTGGAACTGGAGTGGAATTTCGATAATAATCTTGCGACTCTTTGGGTTGAGCTAGAATACTTAAGGGAGGACGTTCTTTGGTTCTGGTAACTACAGTACCTCCACCTAAAGATGAAAAACATTCATAAATAAACCAGCTGGTAGTAGAATCAACTTCTATCACCTGAAGTTAATACAGCTGTTGCTCTAGCTTTTGGCCAAGTGCCCCCGTTGTTTTTCTCTTCTTTTGGCTGGGACAAATGACGTTTTGCCACGGCCGATGTTCGCTTAATCGTGTTGCTGTGATGGTAACTATCCAAAACCGAATCCAGTTCTGCTATAGCCTGGAAATTCACATACTCACTGAATTCGATCGAAAAACGAATTCCAAACTTACCTGCTCATGCCCAAAATCTATAGGATTAGGTGAGCTGTTTCGGTGCTTCTTTTTATCTTCTTTCGAATGCCGCCAAGGGCCTCTCACCAATTCCAGCTTCTCCTTCAACCAGGCGCTGCTGTTTCTCTCCTGATTGCCGTATTTGTACTCATTCTGACGCAACCAATCTTCGGTCTGGAATTAACGGAGTTTTACCACCAATAACTCGAACAAAGACATTTTGCATACCTGCGAGCTTCTGGTCTCCTTTTTGTTTCTTCTTACAGGGGTGAAAACATTCGGACACTCGGGGTAGCTCATTTTCAAAGTGGTGATGTTAATCACATCAGTGCTCTCATCATTAAGCACTTGCATGGCCTCCCGTACTCCCTCAATGTCGTCCATCAATTTATCGTTGATTCGTATAACGCGATCACCCACAGTGAGACTCTTATCTCTTGCCGCCAAGCTGCCATCGCTTATGCGATTTATATAAACGCCCATTTTCAGTGAAAGTCCATGACAACCTGACAAAATGCTGTTAAGTATGAAACAGCATGGATTTGACATGGAGCTTTACCTGGTGCAAGTCTGGCAGTGTGAATCCACTTGGCGACTTTTTCTCCAGACGCTCTAATCTCATTTCTGGCACATCTGGTACGACGCACCAGAACATGAGCGGCGGGCATGCTGGATCGGATTGCCTCGGTCACCATTCTCAACGAGGCCTGGCTGCAATCCACATCGTTCACTCGAACGATCCTGTCGTGTGGGAAGAATTTACCAATGGCTGAAGATCCAGGTGCTACCGATGCCACATAGACGGAACCGTCACCAGGAAAATCTCGGCCGCCTGTTCAAAAAATATTTCCTTAATAACAAGCATGCAAAAATCAAGCAATTTATTTAAACGCACCGGCAAACTCCAGAGCTTCCTCATCAGAGTTGGTAAGATCTAATTGAATCACCTCAGTATGTCCACAGGCGTGCTGTTGCTCCTCAACGTTCGTCTGAGATAGTCGTCCTTCGCGCTCTATTTGAGCTTCCAAAGCTTCGCGCAAAACCTAAAATTTCAACGGAATTGCGAGTGTAAACAATGCGTTACTGTTGCAAAAATACGCACCTTGTTTTCTTTCAGTAGCTCGTTTCGTTGCTTTTTAATAGCGTCAGATTCTCGTAGAGATTCAGCCAATTCCGACACCGCCCTGTCTCGTTCTTTACGCATATTGTCGCATAAAGTCCGAATGCTTTCTCTTTCCAGGACAATTTTGTCCCGTTCCGAGAACGCCCAGTCTCGCCTACCTTTGGATACTTCAGCTTCTTGTACCTAAATTACAGTTGGTGTAATTTAACGACGATTATCGCTTCAACGGCAACTTACAGCTTCAGCTAGTTCGGTCTGTGCCTTATCTAGACTTTTCCTAAGAGATTCCAATTCCTGATTCGCTTGGTCCAAGTTGTCCAGCCGTTGTCTTTGATTAATAGAACGCGAGTCGTCCCGTAAGTGTTCTTTTCTACCGCCGCCATCGCCCAAAGTGCCCAAACTGTCGATCAAACGCCCTCGACTCTTCTTCATTTGATCACCCAGTAAAAGGCGGCCATCTTCAGACGCTGCTCCCAGCTCCCCAAATTTCTCTCGCAAATCATTGCACTCTTTCAGGGCCTTTAAAGCAAAATTGACCTTATCGATGCACTTGATATTTTTAGTTCAATTTGGAAATACCTTGTCTCTTTCATGTAACGCACTGGCAATTTCCCTTTTGAGAGATTCAAGCTGATAATTCATTCCTCGTTTCGCCTCTTGCAGTTCCTTATTATCGCCGTCAAGCAGTTTCAGTTTTTTCATTGCTTGCGATAAGTCGTCGCTCAGCTTTTCCATCTCTTTGTGCACGGTGTCCCTGCAAAAATGTCTTTAATAACGCAATAGATCATTTTAGATGTTCAGCTACTTAGCGGCATGGTGTAAGGTGTATTTTCTATAAGGCATGAAGCAAAAGGGCATTTAGCCAAATTGGGAATTTAGTGAATTCACTGTTAAATGATATAAAACAATTCGCTCGAGCTGCGACTGAACCCAAACTAACAAAATCTATGATTTTGACATTGCAACTTAATTAAATGAAAAAAATTAACACTTCACTTTAAGGTAAACAAGTAATATTCCTATCTTTCCGCTAATTGCCTCGCAAATACGTTTCTTTTCAGGATATTAACATGCAAATATCCTCTCCGTTTATTTGCTTGCAAATCTATTGGATTTTGCAATATGGAACAATGATATCTATTAAAAAAATACCTTTCGCTCATGATAAGGGTATATTCAGCCATAGTAGCGTTTCGTTCATCAGTCAAGCGTTTTATATCCTTGTTAGCCTTGATAGTCATGTTAACTGATTCTTCATACTGTTGCTGTAATTTCTGATGCGCTTCCCTGTATTTTGCGTAGTCTTTGCAAAGTTTCACCAGCTGTTGCTTCAGGCTTTGCACATCTCGTTGTGCGGCTCCTCGTTCTTGACCTGAACAAAATCACTTTATAATGTTTACCTCTCCCTTAGTCTAGTCTTTTAATGGTAGTTAATCTCACCTAAAACCTCGCACTGCTTATGGAGTCGAGCATTTTCGTCTTGCGCAACTTCCAGCTTCGACAATGCTTGAGTGTGGGACATAAATAAGGCTTCGGAAGCATTGCCATTGTGTTCAGTCAGTTCCTTCAACAGTCGCTGATTTTCGTCTCTTAATTGCTTATTTTCCGTTACGAGTTCCGTGTATTTGTTGCGCAGCGACGCTGAATCCTGACTGGACACTTCCAGTTGATTCATCACAGCCCGATGTTGTTCGCGATAATAATCAATATCCTGGAGGAAAAAGGTGCGCGTAAAAGTTAAGCAAACCTTGTCTAAGCTGTACTAACATGATCACATCTTCTTCTCGGGGTGTTCAGTTCGTTGTTCGGTTTTTCGAATTGCTGCATATACGGATCGTAGTCTCTGGTTGCAAAATTTCTTGACAGGGTATCTGCGGATAAATTAAATCAAGTCCTATGCTAAATGATTTGCTCAAGACTTACTGCTGCTGCCAGCTCCCCCATCACTATTCGATGCCATGCTCAAGGAAGTTTAAGTCAAGTTTTACTTAAAACTGCCTGAAAGCAACAACACAGTCAATTAGGCACAACCAAAGTACGGCTGATTAAAGAATATTTTTTAAATGTTCCAAATCCGATTGTAACTGTAATAAACACTTGTTTTGGACAACATGCTTAATTGCACTATACAGTTGTTTTAAAAACGGTTGTTTAAGTAACTTGAACGCACGAGGCGGATCAGGTCATTTTCAGTGCATAGTTTTTATGTGGAATTTTTGGACAACAGTCACGATTTTCACTAGCGTATCAAGTATTTTTTGCAAAACTTTCATGTTTGAAGGGAATGATAATACGACCAAGCAATTAAAATTGTTAGCTGCACGGAATAATGAAAATCCCGTACGAGTCCTTTATAATAAACTCCTAATTAACTGCCAACATAAATTCGCAAAACATTGTTTTAGAAAGGCAATTATAGAGTCTGAAACGCAAGGCTGCTGAATAATAATTGCATAATATATAGGGGAAACGTGTATAAGAAATGGGATGTTCATATAATCAAGCTTTGTTGCATGATTCACCTGAATAAGTGACTGTGTAAATAATAAAAAACCTGCTTAAAAAATGGTTAGAGACAAGAACAGATATATTTCATGCCCTAAGTGTTGATTAGCGCTTGAAGCCAAACAGCTCTGAAAAAACAAGTCTATTTAAGATGTATATATTTTCAGTTGTATACGAGGTTCGCCTTGAAATATGAATTGGGCTTAAGACTAGAGTGGACGGCAGTCAACTCGGGAGATTCACTAATAATTTAAGATAAATGCGTGTATGAGAATGTCCCGCTTGAAAATAGGTCACACTGCATATTAGCGTCTGATGTGACTAAATGACACATTTCGTCAATATACAAATAAATGTTTCATATAAACCTAACAGGTCTTGTTTCGGTTGCCGAATAATTTGAAAAAATTAGTTGTTTTTATTATAAACAGATTTTTATTCAACCATAGAACAAAGTCAAATTGACTTTTTGCACTTGCAATTCAAACGAGTAACAGAATTGCAACACAGTTGAAATATAGACTAAGCCACCACCATAAAATTGTAGTTAAAACACTCATACAGGAACACTTTAAACTAATGACTTGAAGTTATTTTTTGATAACACGTTCAGATTTTGCAGCACTCAAGTAACTAGAAGCTTACATTAGATATTTGGGCCAAAAGGAGCATTGTGGTTTAATGAAACACCAACCAATCCACGAAGCACCATAAGTGAAACTCGCGTTTGAACTTAATTGGTAACATGCTGATGGAGGAAAAACATCTACCCACTGGGTGCTTAAAGAGACACTTCTGACTAGAATAACTAGTGTGGGCTTAGTACAAAGGTGTAATAAACTAAAATAGACCCAGTTTTGTCACCACATCACCAAATTCACCTTGCAACACTGACTGCCAACCAGCAGGAGCAGCAGGTTCGTTTTTTCAGATCGTCTACCTCTGTTCGTTCAACTAATTAGTTTTGCAACAAAATAATTAACAAACGAATGGGTACACCGCCTGTTACGTATTGTTTGCCCCATCACCCATGCACAGTTTGCCCAATTTCCTTTTATCTGACAAATTAAGCCATCAGGATTATATTTAGACCATTAGTAATCCAGTGGGGAATTGGCTTAGGGGGCTCACCTACCTTTAAGGCATTGTGGACTTTGCATGAGCATGATGTGCTGGGGCTTTTCACACTTTAACTCACATTCACTGAGCGAGTGAACTTTCTTTTCTTGACGTTTCAGCCATTGTTGTAAATATTTTTTTAGCAGCCAGTGGCAGCCAGTTTGGGAAGAAACAATCACCACACTGAAGTTATTCTATGGTTATCCTGATGATTCAAGTTCATTCAAACAAGTTGATTTTATATTATTCGTAGGCGCTTCAGACTTCCCCAAACTCATCAACATTAGTTAATAAAATCCCCAATAAATCACACAAGTTTTTTAGAAAAATTATTGCGCAAGAAACAGGAAAAGTGTAAACATAAGCATTGCAACTATGGATGGAACTTGAGCTTGAGCAATAAATCACAAATGGTGAGGAACTAACCAAAAACTTAACGTCAACAAACATTTCCAATTTTCAAACATTGTCAAATTATTAGTAGCGTAAAATGAGAAGCAAATCTGCAGTAGTTAGCTGAAAATCGCCCCAATCGATGGCAATGAATTCCAACGTGACTGTGCTAAGTTACAACGAAAGCCTGCTGCGAAAGTCCGATGTCGATCTGCTCAAGGGGCCCCATTGGCTGAACGACACCATAATATCCTTTTATTTCGAATATCTGGACGCTGATTTCTTCAAGGGAAATGACTTGTATCTGTTTGTGTCTCCTGAAGTAACCCAGTGTATCAAGCTTTGCCACCAGAGTGAAATAGCGATTTTCCTGGAGCCCCTGCTGCAGGAGAAGAGGCCCAGTTTTATATTCTTTGCTCTAAATGACAATGAACAAACGGAGTACTCAGGCGGAAGTCACTGGAGCCTTTTGGCTTATTCCTGGTAAGAACCGATCCAATGCCAATTCTGGACTTTTGAAGCGGCTTTGATATTTAAGGAGCAAAACTCTGCGTTACTAAGAAATTGTACATTTCAGCCCCGAAAAAATGATGTTTCATTACGACTCATCGCATGGAAGCAACGAGAATCAAGCCATGGATCTTGCGGAAAAAGTGCTGAAGTTCTTTCAGCTGCCCATCGCCGGTCGATTTGAAGAGGCGCCCACATTGCAGCAAAACAATGGCTACGATTGCGGAATTCACGTGCTTTGCAACACCGAACAATTGGCTAGTTATGCGGGACATTACGGCAAACTGAGGGGCTGTCCTAAAGTGACCCCCGAACAAGT
The DNA here is from genome assembly GCF_020466585.1 of Dendroctonus ponderosae. NCBI lineage: Eukaryota > Metazoa > Arthropoda > Insecta > Coleoptera > Curculionidae > Dendroctonus > Dendroctonus ponderosae. Next base: position 18,784,745 of record NW_026018165.1, on the reverse strand, counting down.
TCAGAGTAAAAGATGGGACATTTTAAGTATTATCGAAAAGCTAAGAGCCACCACTCGACCGGGGGCTTTGTAGTCGGTTCAGGTCACAATTTATTACCATTTAGGCAAGTATATGATTAATCTTTCGAACTGTCTTTAATTTGATATGCGTTAGAAGTACTGTTTATTTCCAAATCCTTTAGTTTTATCAACAAAAGACTGAAATCACCCAGATTACAAAAAAATGTTATGCTGGTTGCATACTGTAGACGTCTACTCTCGATGAAAATATCTAAACTGTTAACCTCAATGTATTGTTGACAAAGTTTTAAATAGCAAATATTAATGACTAATTGTAGCTTTATACACTATCTGTTATGTTAACTTTACCGGAAAGCCTCCATAATGAACCTTAGCGTAAAATCACCGATATTTCACACAGTCGTGAAAAGTGCATTGAAATCAACACATTTTTCAAAGTCTGTCTTTGGACTGCGATACATCTCGTGTACAAATATCAGCTGCAATCAAGCACCAGCACAGGACGGTGGTCAAGGAGCGCCTGCTACAACTGCTGAGTTCAGGAATAAGTTGCTAAACGGGCCTAATTTGAAGGATTTTTTCAAAGACGAACATTTGAAGCAACAGGACCATTTACCAGATGAAGAGGTTGGTTTAATGTGATTTTGCCTTAAAAATGGGCACGTTTTCATCATGCAACTACTAACTAATAATACCACTTTTATCCCGAATTAATCCTTACATAAGACTCCAATTTATTAACAAACCTTTCGTAGCTTTTGATTGCTTTTAACTGTAAGTTACTCTCTTTGCTTCAGGTGGTGCCCTACTTGATCCAATCGATGACTTATGGCGAAAACAGAAAGGTATTTTTCGAAGTATATGGATGCCAAATGAATGTGAGTGATACAGAGGTAATATGGTCAATTCTTAAAAACAGTCATTACAAGAAAACGGATGATATACAAGAAGCGGACGTTATTTTAATCGGTGAGCACCAAACCCTGTATCGTATTCTTGCTTTTCAGTCAGTGTTAACTTTGTTTGCTGTTTCCACAAATTGTCTCCTCAAAAACCCGTTCTCTTTATTCTCACTAGCACACTAACAAATTCCCTATGAAATATATTCCAGTTACTTGTGCCATCAGAGAAAGTGCAGAGGAGCGGATTTGGGGCCGTTTAGAAAGTCTCAAAGGCATTAGAAGGACAAGATCGAAAACACGACCTAATTTGAAAATCGGAATACTGGGATGTATGGCCGAAAGGCTCAAGCAAAAAGTGTTGGAAACCGACAAATCAGTGGATTTAGTTGTTGGTCCAGATGCCTATAGAGACTTGCCAAGGTACTGATTCTAAATGAACGAGTTTCCCTTTTCTACATTATCCCAATTTGTAGGCTCTTAGCTTTGACTGCCAATGATCAAAAGTCAATAAACGTGCAGCTTTCGTTTGATGAAACCTATGCAGATATCACACCCATACGATTAAACGAGAATTCAGTGTCTGCCTTTGTGTCTATCATGAGAGGGTGCGATAATATGTGCACGTACTGTATAGTTCCGTTCACTAGAGGCAGGGAACGCTCGCGCCCAGTCAGTTCGATTTTAAAAGAAGTTGAACATCTATCGCAAAACGGAGTCAAGGAAATTACATTATTAGGTGAGCGGTGAGTTTAAGGGCTCTCCAAGTAGAAAACAGATTCTTTTAGGCCAGAACGTTAATAGCTACCGGGATACATCTGAAATCGACTCGACGGAGAATGTGACCAGCTTGGCCAAGGGCTTTAAAACAGTGTACAAACTGAAGAAGGGTGGTCTGCGATTTGCGGACTTATTACACAGAGTTTCAGAGCTAAATCCTGAAATGAGAGTGCGATTTACTTCTCCGCATCCCAAAGATTTCCCCGATGAAGTAATCGAGGTGAGTAAAAACCACAACCAAGTTAAAATAAGCTTGATTTTTTACAATTTTTTTGTCGCAGGTGATCCGAAACCAGGCCAATATTTGCAAAAATCTGCACATGCCGGCCCAGTCTGGAAATTCAGCAGTTTTGGAAAGAATGAGACGCGGCTACACAAGAGAGGCATATTTGGAATTAGTGGCTCATATTAGAAACCGAATTCCTGATGTTGCTCTGACTTCCGATTTCATTTGCGGCTTTTGTTCGGAGACGGACGAAGGTAACATCGCAGCAGCTTAACGAGAGCTGACTGAACATTTTATAATTTTTTTTGAAGAGTTCGAAGATACTATCACACTGATGGAAGAAGTCAAGTATCATTCGGCCTTTGTGTTCCCTTATAGTATGCGCGAAAAAACCACAGCCCATCGTCGATTCAAAGACGATGTTCCCCAGGAAGTGAAAATGCAACGGCTGCAAAGGATGATCGAGGTCTATCGGAGGCACTCATATGTATTGAATTGCTCAGAGATTGGTAGGTGTGATAGTAAAAGCTGCAAGCTCCGGTTCTAGATGGTAACTTTTCAGGTCACACCCATTTGGTTTTGGTGGAGGGATTGAGCAAACGATCTGACCAATGCTTCCAAGGCAGGAACAATAATAACGTTAAGGTGATCCTGCCGGGAACTGATCCAATACCTGCGAAAAATGGACAGTATATGAAGCTTTTGAAGCCTGGAGACTATGTAGCTGTTCACATAAATGCCGCCAGCTCTCAAGTGTTAAAAGGTAATTTGAATGGAGGGAACGGCAGTGGTTTGAAATTTCCATATTGATTAGTGGTTTTTAATTTTTTTTGTGGTTGCAGGCATACCATTGTACTATACCGGGCTACAAGAGTTCTATGAAAAGCACGACTGGCATCATGCTGCTGATAGATTAACTTTGCCTTTCCAAGGCTAATTGTAATGCGGATTAATAAATGTGTTTTGATTATTGGGTGTTTTTATTGAATCCTTGACTTGTTCGCAAGGAGTCCTTGGGTCGACTTTTTTACAACATAACGCCAGGTTATAAATATTTTACTTGTCCAACTGCTAATTAACACATTAGTTGCAAAATTGGTCTATCAACTCTCTCCGCCTCTGCTAATTCGCCCATTGACAACAAACAGTCTCGCAAAGAACTGCTCCTTCAACGTGACCCACTTTCTTCTCGGACAGCGCCATTTCTTCTTTCACCTTACCAGTCTGCGCCGGTCCTGCTGACTGACTGACCACAGACTGGTCTTCAGTAGGTCGAACCAGCAGCTGTTTCTTCGGTTGTTCTTCCGCAGCGTGTCGCATCATGTTCAAGTGCATCGAAGAGAAATCGAACCCCGAAAAATCGCGGTGTTTACTACTCAACAAGTAGATTTTCTATTAATTGATTGAGTGCGAGCGCGAAATATTCCGATTTTGGATGTAAGATATGCAAAATGATAGGCTGCTTCATTTTACTTGTAAGTATCCTAAGCTGGTTTTTGCAACCTTTGAAAAGTGGAAGAGACTGGGAGGCGGTCTGTTGTGGGGCACAGATGAAACTTCTGAGTTATTTTCGAAGCTGGGGGAAATTTTGGTTGAAAAGGGGTTTTGCATGCATTGCAACCGTGAAGCACGAAATAAAATTTCCGGGAGCTTCAGAAAAACTGGAGAAGTTTTTCCTGTAGACCCCACTAAACCGCTTGCAACATTTTCATTTTGATAAAAATGTCCTTCCAGTTTTTTGTTAGATTGTTGGGTTTTGTTCTTTGAGTTTCGCTTTTCGGCTTAAAAATTGTATTGGGTATAATTGCGCGTTTTTTACACCAACTGAAAATCGGTTTAGCCAGTTGTAATGAATGGTATATATTTCTGATAATGTACCGTTAATATAAGTCGCTTCGTCACGCCCGATTTCAGCGGAATCGCAAACTGCTTTCAATTTTAATAAATTTATTTTTTCTGAAATTCTGTTATGTTTGTTTAATTGGCCTCCATTTATGGGAGATTTTAGCGTCCCATTCATTTCCCATTGTTGGTCATCTACGTGAATAAATACCGGCGGTCATAAAAACACCCGTAAGTAAGTATTGCACAATAACTTACAAATTGTTTACTGAGTACTCGGTAATTGACTCCTAGATTACCACTTTGAGGAAGTGGGTTTTGGGGTTGCGTAAATATTGGGAAAAGAATATTAAATTTGATATTTTTTAGACATCAGTACATTATTGCGAATCGTTTTTTTACAAGTACATTATAAATAAAAAATCAGTTGAAGTCCAACCGTGGACATTTGGCTGAAACTGAATCTACCGTTATTTTTCTTATCAGTTGCAACGCATGAAGTTGGTCTCGTTGACCACCCATGTAACACGCCTTTTCCTCTTCAGTTCTTTCCGTAATGATTTCAAATAAATAATTCTAATTTATGGATTAGGGGCAACCGAAATGAATTTAGTCACGGTTTTATTAACTACTTCTAGTGCTCGACTAAACAAGCCGGTTCAAAATGCACGGGGCGGAATAAATGATTAAGTTCCAGTACGCAAATGAAAGTGATGAACCAGGAAAGAGAAAAGTCGCTTCAACTGGAGGATTTCGTAGTTGGAAAGTTCGATTTCTTTCGGTCAGGGCTCGGCCATTAAGCGATTTATTTGGCTTTTCATTTGGTCCGCTTAATCGATCATTCTTGTCGTTGCGAGTAAAGTGAAATTGAGGCATTTTTCCTTGGAAACGATTGCTGTGAGGCTTCAGTAATATTCTAAACTTCTTCATGAATCTTTATGATCTCACTTGAGTATAAAACACTAAAAGTAGAGCTGATTATTGTACAGTTTTGGCTGATTTTTGCCTTTTGCATACACATAAAAATGCATACTTTTATTAATTTTGATTCATTTTCCTGACTGCGTGTAATTGTGATTATATTCTCTTCCATCCTGGGTTTCAATCAAAGTGTGAAATATTTTTTTATATCGTTTATTTCATAACGTTTCGACGAGACAATAGCGCCATCATCAGATTCAAAATTCATACAAACTCATAATTGGGAAACATTAGATTCTTTTAGGTCTTTGCTGTCTTGAAATCTCCAATTTGTTTTTGAGAAACAAATTTTTATGAGTTTGTATGAATTTTGAATCTGTTGATGGCGCTGTTGCCTCGCCGAAACGTTATGCAATAAACGATATATTTTTTTTTATTTCGCCCTTTGACTGAAACCCAGGAAGAAAAAGAATATTTATTTTATTCATAATTTGGGCTGCGATCCATGTTCCGCTGTTACAAGTATTGGACAGATTGGTTAATAATTAATTGAATTTTACTGACAAACCGATTAAGTGCCATTAATGCAAGCAAGCAAATGTAGATTAGGGAAATGTGAATACGTAGTCCAGAGAGCTAAAAGTGTTTTCATTGCAACAGAGTTTAACTTTAGTTTGTGGTTTCATTAAGTAATTTTCGTCGAGGTTTTTTGCAGATTTAGTCAGTAAACCGCATACTTGGTGGAGGTTGTTCCTGGTTTTTAAGCATCTTAAAATATAAAAATTTGAGGGCTTTTTTTTTCAACTTTTTGAAGTTTTACAACCAAATGCCCTAACTTAGAACCTATACTTAGAACAAATGGAATTCTGAACCGTCATCATATCACTTTTATATCTACATCTTACAAGAATAGTGGGGTTTTTCGGTCAACGGTTTGCAAAAAACTTGTTTATTTTGCGCCAACGTTTCGGCTTTTTTTTAACATCGAACTGCCTTTATAAAATTCAGTCTTGCAACATTAACTGAGAAAAGTATCGGTTGCGACCACCAAAACMAAAAAATTCTGATTCAAATTATTAAARAAATTGAAACATTAGAAAAAACGCACAAACTTCTGTTTTGCGTATTGTTTCTTATCTCTGCTCTSCCCGACAGCTTCGGCAGAATTTCGACACARAACTGAAGAAATATCTGCTGTAAAAAGAAAATGTATTGCCTCCTGCCAGAATTATTAAACATCGTATATCGGAATGAACATTTTCAMGAGAAAACCGCAGAAAAACACGCAAATTGCTTCAATATATCACCCGGAGAAGCCACTTTACAAGTTTCCAATTTGTCAATACCCTGGCAAAATGATTGCAGGCGTTCAAATATTTCACTCTGCAATACTCTTTCGTGTAGTTGCAATGTGGGAAAGAGTTGGTCGATGGTACCGTTTTTCTTCGATGTAATTGTGTCTGATGGCCAAGTTACTTGCCCGAGCTTTAGTGATTTTATTGTTGTAAATCCCGCTTTACTGTTGCAGCATTATTAACGTTCTTATGATTTATTTATTAGATTATTATATTCAAGCAGATTTTAAAACAGTTTTCTGAGCCGATCGGGAAACGCAAAAAATGGGCGCTGAAAGAACGAAATGTTGCGCTTATGAATGTGCTAAAAAGTAAAACTTGCATTAATATTACTATGTGCGATTGGAACCACCTGTTCCTCCGTCTTTGAAGCATCCATGCGATCGTCGAAGATCTAAGTGTGTTAGTGGGTTATTTGTGCTTTGTATGCAGGCTTCGCACTGTTGCTTTCACGAAACTAATCGACCATAAATATCCGATTTCTATCAATTTTTCAAAAATTTTCAAACCTATCGAAAGAACTATAAACAACAACCACCAAATTACTATATTATTATTCCACCATGATCTTATTCAAGTTTGAATCGCTTCGCAGGATAGTAATTTTTTTCTTACTTTCCAGCTCTATGCCTATACTATATCCGGTATAGGTTACGACGCAGGAGGCGGAGATAGGGCGACCTGCGGTCGCCCTTATCGGACTGGGCGCGTCTACCAGCCGCCCTGCGATGTGGGCCGCTTGGGCTACTGCACAAGTGCCGGTCAATTGTATCCCTGGAGGGCGGTAAAGCGATTTGTTAAAGACAATCAAGGGTTGATGCGCCGAATGTACGGGGATCAACGGCATGGGCATGTGCTAAGGGCGGAACTAACCGATGGGGATGATTTTGAGGAGCAGTGGGAAAAGCGAGAGAAGGAAAAGGGCGGCTACGGGCATTGGAAACCCACGCCGGTTAGGTGAGTAGTGAAAAATACCCTGTGAAAGAAAATTAATGGGCAAAGTTGCTCAGGGTTGGACGATACAATGGAGACCTCGACAATGATCTTGAGGAGGAATTGAGTATGGATTTTGACGACGAGCCTCGATACCTTAGAGGAGATACGGCGAACGACGATGTGCTGAATACAAAGTTTGTGGTGTCCGAGCAAGAAGCTGCCATTGCCATCAAACTAGCCGAGTTGAAAGCTGCTCATTTTCGGTATGAACACATAGAAAAAGAAGTTTCTCCTAATAATAGCTTCCATCCAGGCCAGTGAACTATAGAACGCAACATACGACTCACCGGCCAGCAGGAGCCAGTACAAAGCTCACCAAGCCGCCAGCATCAACAGAAAAGCTTCATCCTGCCACTTCTGCCAACGTGACCAAGCTGAAACCGTTCAATGGCGCTTTGAAAAAGAACGCTTCTGATGCCAATGAGACCAGCAGCAAAGAGCCGATCACCATGAAAGCTTCGAAGCCGACAACCGATCCTTTTACTGAAGAATCCACTCTGCTTACCAGCTCTGCTGCTACAACAGGTATTTACTGGCTCATCTGTCGCATTAATACCAGGTTTAAATTATTCGGTGTTTGCAGAAGACTCAATGGAGCAATCGACGACTGATACTACCACTGAGTGGGTATCCAAGAAGTTTTCCTTTCCTGCAACCACTTATCTAACCAAAAGTGACGGGTTTAGCAAAATCACCACTTCAAAACCGCCCTCACCAATCGCAGAAACAGAAACAATGCCAGTGAGTGTAAAAGTTGGAAACCCTTCGGGAGCTGGTGAAGATGGGCATTGGGATCAAACTGCCGAATTCAGTGAAAACAGTGAAGTGTACAGTGAAAGTAGCGACGAATTGAAGCATCCAGACCGAAACCAGGCGATGTTGTTTCAAGACATGGTGGAAGATCCTCCGAAGAAAGGCCCGGTCGATTACCACAACATGAAGGGAATGTAAGTTTCATTAAGCGAGGTGATTTGCTGAAATGTTTGGCGACAAACAGGCAAGCTTTGGTCAATAACTTTCTACACGCTGCATGCACTATTTAGTGAGTGAAAGTAAGTGCAAATGCGTGAAAGTCTACAAAAAGGGAACGCAGTTGGTTGTTATATTGAGAAGAAATCTGGATTTGCAGGGAAAATGGCACTGATTAGAGCGGTTATTTGGAGAGCTCAAGACATTAGAAGGGGTTTAATCGAGCGTCTATCGGCAGAGAAAGTGATATTAAGTGAAACCTTTATTTTTATTTATTTTCCTGACTGCGTGTAATTGTTATTATATCCTTTTCCTTCCTGGATTTCAGTCAAAGTGTGAAATAATTTTTGTTTATATCGTTGATTTTATAACGCTTCGGCGAGACAACAGCGCCATCATCAGATTTGAAATTCATACAAACTCATAATTGGGAAACATTAGATTCTTTTAGGTCTTTGCTGTCTTGAAACCTCAAGATTCGGTTTCAAGACAGCAAAGACCTAAAAGAATCTAATGTTTCCCAATTATGAGTTTGTATGAATTTCAAATCTGATGATGGCGCTGTTGTCTCGCCGAAACGTTATTAAATAAACGATATAAAAATTTGTTTCTCAAAAAACAAATTTGAGGTTTCAAGACAGCAAAGACCTGAATGAATCTAATGTTTCCCAATTATGAGTTTGAAATAAACGATCTTAATTTTTTATTTCACATTTTACTGAAAGCCACAACAATGTAAAAGAAAATGATCAAACGCGGTATGGAATTTAATTGGATTGCCTTGCGTTCCCAGTCCAACTGCGCGACTAAATTCGGGTTTTAAACGGCTTTAAAACTTGTTAAAATTACGGCCTAAACGCAAAAACACCCACAACAGTCACATTCTAAACTCTCTAAAAAAATGTTAAGCAATTTAAACTCGCAACAGCCCATAAAAATCAGCTTCTAAATACTTACAAAGATTAAAAATACAAAGATAAAAGCACACCCATCGACACCATCGACAATTTATGGGTTTTCTAGACTGTTTTTAACATAAACCATAACCATGTTCCCTTCAACGAGCAAATTTGTTTCTGGAAAGCACATTCATTTACCAAACGTTCCACCCTTACGGTTATACAAAACCTTTTTTTTTTATTTGCGCAGCAATGCATGTCCTGTTAAAGAAGAAGTGGTAGCACCATTTTGGGCCAACAATACTCGAGGAGAAGTTCTGGCCCTTTTGAACATGTATCCGTTCGAGCAATACGTGCATTGGGAAAAGTGCACTTTCGAGCACAGGCAAATGTACTGCAGAGAGGGCTGTAGATGCGAACAGCAATACAGGCTGCATCGGTAATAAGCCTTTAAGTTTTTCCCATTTATTGGTTCTTAACTGAAGGAATTTTCAGTTTATTGGCGTATGATCCGAGCAATGAATGCCGAGGAATTTTTTCCGATTGGTTCAAGTTCCCGTCCTGTTGCGTCTGCATTTGTTATGATATGCCGCCGGAGTTTCGGGTCACATCGAGAAGTCCGAGGTTTCAAATGTCCTTTTCAGAGGAGGCCGGTGGAGAATGAAGCATTACAAAAAATTAACTATGTTTAAGTTTTAACAGTTTTATAGAAAGATAAGGCTCGTGATACTTTAGGGCACTTACTTAATATAAGGTTAGCTGATAAAACATTTAAATAAGCGCTAAATAAAGCACCTTAAACAATGACTTTGTAAACTAGTGTACTATTAATATAACTGACTATTTACTCGTATGTTCAAATGTAACTTGTAAGTGTTTCAAATTGGTTTAAGTGCGTCTAGTCCTTTTTTGTTGATTTTTTAAATTTGTTACTTTCGATATTGTCTAATTTTTTTAATTTAGACGGTTATTTTTAGCGAATAAACTAGAAATCGCAACGTGTTCCAAGCGAGTTTTTTTTTTAGAAAATGCCTTTCCACGCATTAGTTTATTAGTAATTTAGCTCTAATGACATAATTACATGGCGATAAATCCTTATAATTGCTTAATCATAATCCAGCGGTTAAGTGAGTGCGAAATGATGGCTTCTAAGGGTATATTCACGGAAAGCTAGCATCGTTGGGTTGTTCTTCACATTTATCAATTATTAAGCGATTAGGTGGTTTTGCTCCTATAAAAGTTCAATCTACTTAATGTATGAACATCAATGTTCCTCAGAATGGCGCCTGATAAGGTAAGGGTTGATTAATGCGTTTTTTTCTTCGATTTGATTGGTTGGTTTTAGCCATTTGAATTTCTCTACGCGTACGCAACAGACAGATTTGTTCTAAAATGTTGGGGCATTTATCCCTTCACGCCAGACAAATGGCTGAGAAATTACATACTGCGCTTTTTAACATATTTGCTTATCTCGACTTACTTTTTTTCAACTGCGGCCTTCATCGTAAAGAATTTTGATAACGTTGTGCATCTGGTGCAAGCGTTGTATTTGCTGCTAACAGCCTTTGATTTAAAAGGTTGGTACCTATTTCGCTAAAAATCCTCACAAATTTRACAAAAACTCGAGGTTAAAATTTAATTTTAAGTAGTAACTCACTAAAAGTGTTTTRAAATGTCAATTKAAAATAAAAAATAAGATGACTCATTTTGCAAAAATTWCAAAAAACTATTTGAGCTCAAAAYATATGAAAGTAAAAAGATTAAAAAATTAARKYAKAKMYAATTWWAAMTWSWRKTTWWAATTATGGCAKAKCCAAATTTAAYTACAATTTTMAWMTYWWTASTTTYWTWGTAMTTTTAAGTAGCTCAAATAKTTTTTTGTAATTTTTGCAAARTKWKTSAWYTTRWWTTTTATTTTCAATTGACATTTCAAGACACTTTTAGTTTTCACGAAGTTRAGAATTAAATTAATCATCTTTTCATGATAATTTCMACAAAAAKTTGCATCAAACCAATATTGAATATACAAGGTGATCAACGCCTTCGAATGACTTGGTTAGATTGTTCCACTCAACAATCACTAGAAATTTGATTATTTCTTTTAAAATATTATTATTCTAAATCAATTTTAGTAAAAGTTGTAATTCTCGTTATATACTGCGACGTATTTTCTTCGCTGGAAGGTTATTTTTTCCATTCAAGTTTATATGACACTAGCGAAGAAATGCTACTCTATATGAAGAAAAAAGTGGAAGAAACTATGAAGCTATTAACAGTGTACAGAGTTTGGGTGGCTATAACTCTTTTGGCCTTCATTGGAACACCTTTTCTTACCAGTGCAGGCACGTACAGATGGGCATACCTTATTGTATTTGTACTTTTTCTATTTAAATTGATTTTTTTTAGATTGTTGTCAGCCGCTCTTTTTCCCTGGAAAATTCACGACACTAAATCGTACATGTTTACACTGTTCATACAGACGTGGACTTCAATAATCGGTGCATCTGTGTGTGTTACACTCGATTGTACTTTTGCCATATTCAGCACTATAGTGAAAATGGAGTTACATCTTTTAAAGGAGAAATTTAAAACTATGGATTTTTCTAGCACTAACAAGCAGATAAAATATGAATTGAAGAAGAACATGGAGTTGTATGATAATATTGTTAAGTAAGTGGTTGAATAGCTTTTTAACCATAAAATAAAATTGAAATTTGTAGAATCACTTTTGCCATTCAGAAGATATTCAACTACGTTCTTCTCTCCACTTTTATCAACAGCATTATCTTGATTTGCCTCACTGGTTTCCTTTCAACCCATGTACGTACAAATTTACGGTTTTTTGCGACTTTTAAGGCAAAATGATAATTTCAGACCGTCATCGATGAACAGGCAGATTTGTCCGAAAAAATCAACTATGTATACACTTTAGGCTACTTTGGATATTTGCTGTTCCAAGTGAGCGTTTATTGCTATTATGGCCACCAAATCATGACCGAGGTGAGACTATTTTTGATTAAACTTTTAAAATAGATTCATAAAATGTTAACGTTTCTTCACAGAGCTCTGATATAAACGAAGCAATCTACTTATCAAACTGGTACGTATCAGACAAATTCATTCAAAAGGATTTAATAATCTTGAGGGAGCGCTTGAAGAGACCGATTATATTCAAAGCGGGAAACATTTTTCCTTTAACATTTCCCACCTTAATACAGGTACCTTGTTGAATGAAGCGCGATTATAATGAAAATGCAAACTTGCTTTTTGCAGATTTTTAAATCGTCTTATTCGATCTTTGCTCTGCTGCAACAGATGGATTAAACCAGTGGATCTGATTCTGGGTGAAAAGTAGTCTGTTTTTGACCTGAGCACTCTTTTTAGATTTCACCACACATCTGGTCCAGTAGTGTAAGCTGGCGCTTTTGCAAATATTAAATATATTTAATTAAATCTGAGCTCGTGTTTTAATCCAGTAAAACCGACTTAACACTATCGGGAAGCTGACAAAGCCCTTGCAATATCCATGCTTTAAGTAAACAGGTGTAAGCTAAGATATGTTTCCTTGGACCAAACCTTTTGAAAAATATGAAATTTCAACAGATTAAAAATATTTTTGGTATTTTCTCTAAAGATTCAGACCCCATAGTCAGCTTTATAAATTGTTCCATCCTGACTGGAGGAGGTTTGGTTAACCTCATTCAAGTGAACGTGGAATTATTGGGAATCAATCGCTGAACTTCGCGCAAATTGAGGCACATAAATGGTCACCGGGTTTGGAGGTTTAATTAAGCAAATGGATCGAGTTGATGGAGAAGTTTGCAAGGGAAATTTATGCAGCAAACGCGATTTGGAACGCAAAATCTTAAGGGGAAACGCAATTTAATTAAACTCTAGATGTTGAAGTGGTTTTTAAATCATTTCTTCGATTTTAGCGTGTCTGGCGCCGCAATCAAAGAGTTGGCATGCGAACTTCCATAAATCCCAGATAATCATTCCTTTGCCAAAATTTAGGAGAGTTTTTATGTTTTCACTGTTTAAGGTTTGCAACATATGGGGCCAAAGTTATGCTATTTTGCAACAAAACACACTTTGGGGTCATTTTTCTCTTGTAGCTTCCAGTAAAGAATTATTCCTTCCTCCTAAGAATTGGAAAAATTTATGAAGAAATTTCTGTGATGCAAAAGCGTATCGCTATGCTTTCTTAAATTGGCGTTCAAACCCTTTTATGGGTCTGGATCTAGAGAACAAAACGCTTCAGTTACGGAATACGCAATTTTAAAAGCTTCATTCTCCGCAGCTGGAACAATACATGGCGAATAACTTTGCTATATAATGTTACATTTCAAACTGGAAACCCTGCAAGTATTTACATTAAAGTGCTGTATTGTTCTGCTGTTAAGTGCATTTAATAACTTTCAAGTGGAATATGAATGCGGTGAAACGATCAAATGCCATCAATTAGGAGCGAAATAAAGATGCTAAATATTCGAATGAATATTAACATAAAATTTATTCTCAATTTAGCCCACTCGGTATATAAACAGACAATATTTTAATGCATTTATTAATAAACTGTTTCCATTGCTCTAATGAACAACTCGATTGGGCTTTCCTAGTGATTGCATTGATTCATTAAAATAATTGCAAATATAATGTTAATAAAACTTAAAGCTTTACAAATGGTTATACAAAGTTCATCAAATTACGTTCTTAAGGGACTTTCTGATCGAGATTCGCGACTTCATGCATTTATTAGGAAATTCAATCGCTAATGGTTCGTAGATTTTTAAATTACTGATATTTCAAACAGTTATTAAAGCTTTCAGATTTTATTTAATATAATCTAAATAAAATGAATGCCAAAAAACTGCGGCACTAAAAAATTCAGAAAATAAATGTAATGTGTATCATATCCCGGTAAATTATGACAAAAAATTAGGAAAACTGCTGGTTTCTTTTTCCGCCTCTGCCGGATCTAATGCCGAAAAGAATCCAGAAATAACTGTACTTTATTTGAGTTTTGAACACTATTTATGACACTAGATTTTTGGGAAAAAATAGTCAAACTATTAGTTGCGCCCCAAGTGCTAAATTCGCCGATTAAATAAAAAGTTGACCAAAAAACATTCTTTTAATTGCTGAATTTACAAACGCTCCTTAGCGAATAAAACGTGTATCAAACCCGGACAAGTTATGAATCGAATTTGAATAATTTCCGTTGATTTTTGAGGGAAACCCACAATATTCTCCCGATCGGAACGCTAATGAAAACCCGATATCTGCTCCACCTACGTTCATTGAGATATTCCCTGCCGAATACTCAAACTCTCAATGGCATAATAGAGCACATTGCGACTTTCCGCTGATCGTAACTCCTAATTTAACTGCCCCTGACGTCAACGTATCCATATCTCTCCCTTCTATTCCAGGCCAGTTTCGGCCAGGAATATTCCAGTTCAGCACTAAATGTAGTTGATGGAAAAGAAATACGTTCAAATGAGTTCCCTGATAAATTAGGCAGTTAATTTGATCGTGGAAACAATAACCGGAATTATTTAACCGACCTCAAACATTTCCCCGCTGGAAATACATTTTACCTGCTATCCAGAGCGACGCTCTGGCTGCCGATTCGGGACGCTTCTCCAGAGCTCCAGCGGCTTTGGACCAGTGCAACTTCAGCTATCGGAACAGATGTAGGCAAGGCTAAAGTTATCTGGATCGCGTGGCGGGTTAAACGAACTCTACGGTTAGTTTGTGCGCGATTATTTGGCTGAATACGAAAAAATGCTGCATTGAACCATTTAATATTTATTTGGAGCGTCGTTGGTGCCTGGCAAAAAAACAAACGCATTTGGATAAAACACTGGTAAGAACAATAAAGGCGACAGAACATTTTAAAGGGGTTTTGCGAAATGGGCTTTTTTTAAATCGCACACTTTCAACTTCAGTTTCTGGAAATTATTGCTGGGGCTTTTGCCTCCTGATTCACGCCATGGATGATTAAAGTGCGGCCGATATTGAGGCTCCGGATTTATGTGCTTGAAATGCGAAAAACTCTAAAGGGGAATTGAAACCCCAGCCCTTGCTTCAAGGGAATGATTGAACATCCAACTCCTGACAGCCTGTAGGCTGAGTAAAAAGTAACTGAGTAAATTAGCCAATAATTAAAAATTCCATTAAAAAGTTGAGAAAACTCAAAAGGAGATTAATCAGCCCTTCAATCTGCAGCCAATTCTGTTTGGCCGAATTTACTACCTGGAATGTTAAGCACTTTGCGCAATTAATTCAACGCGAACAAAGGCAACAGAGCGAATTGACTTTGCGGATGGTGGATTCGATGTTTTTGAGCAGAAGCCTGAATTAATCGTTCCATGAACTTTACTGGACTAGAAATAAGTCAAGTAGATTAATGAAGAAAATGAAAGAACAAAAGGAACAAAACAGTTGTCTGAAAAATTGGCCCGTATGCAAGCTCCCTTATATGGTTTTTTCAACTTTTTTCCTTTGAAAGTTCAATTTCAGTTCGAAGCGCCAAATTACCGTACTCTGTCGTGGTTAAGCCAGTTGGTGCAGTTGGGCGGATTTACATTTTAAAGTGGCACTAAGCCGATTGCATAAAGGAGCGACGCATTTTCTGACGAAACTCTGTTTTTCTCTTTAAACATTAAATAGTGCTTGTCTAAGACATGATCATCCAAAGTATGAAAATTATTTTTTGCGCAAAACTGGCAAATGTTTAGCAACTGTGAGTCTTGCAATTACTTAAATGCGAATGTATTTAAATGTGGAATTTGATGCGAAAAACTCTAGGTACAAACGAAACTTAATATGCAGCCTAGAGCGGCTTTAATTTAAAATGATCCCTCAAATTGCGATAAAGCGAAAAATAAATCAGACGAGATGCGACGCAATTGTGCAGAATTGGTGCATAATTTTAACAACTATTGGCATAAATGGGCCTTTTTCCGCAATTCGTTGTCCCAAAAACCATCGCTTTACTGGAACAAACGTGTTCTAACTCCCTACGCAAGCAGGGTTTAAAAGCAGTGAAAAGGGAGTAAACATAATCATAAACCGACGGTTTATCCCCTATCTTGAAGCCGTAAATATGAACTTGAAATTGTCTCAAGGAACAGCACCTACTTATATTGAAAATTACTTTCACTGGTTCATGTTGATAAAGACAAGAATTTCGTCGGCATTAGTGATCTTACATTTTATATTGATCTTGTTGACTTATAAATGGGGTTCAAAAACTCCTTAAAAAGGATCCAGGCAATAACATCAAAAATGTTCAGATAGTAAGAAATAAATGCCATTTGAGCTTCCAACTAGGAGCTCTGCGAGTTTATTTCCCGAATAAATTAATAAACTTCCCAAAGGACAGTTTCCAGTTTCCAAGTTCAAAAGCAGGATGCGATTTCATCTCCCAGCTAATTGCCCTTAAGCAATTTGAAACTCGCCCGGTTCATTTAAAGAGAAAAAAAACAGACAAAATGATTTAAAACTCTGGGCTTTTTATATTTTTACGCCCATATTGATCGCGTGTCCACTTTGTGCTGCCGCTTCTAAAAAAAACGTTTCTAAAAGAAATCAAATAAAGAAATGGAAACTTTTCTTCCAGCCGAAATTGATTGCTTGCCAAAGGGTCAAAGGGAAAGCAGTAAAAATAAATAAAGAAAGCGATATGTTTGGAGTAAAATATCAAGATTTGGCCCTTATTGGTTCGGGCAGGGGAAGATTTTCTTGGATTACGACTGAGCACACAAAACCTCTTAGGCTTAAACGGGGCTTTTAATCTATTAATACCGAAGAAACAGTGATGTGACAAGCCAATTTGTGTTCGCTCAACAATATAAGCTGCTGATATCAGTAAACCAATATTCTCACATTAAATATCGACACGATAATAGAGGATAAAGAAAATTAATTTAATCATCAATCTTTCGCTCTTGGCGATTCAGTAAAAAAGTAAACAAAATTGAGCTTCGACTGGAAGCTCAATGGACTTTAATCTCAAAGAACTTTTGAGACGATGTAAAAAATTACCGTTTTAACGTTGTTTCAATATCGCCCAGTTCTTATACGAAATCACTCAGCAAAAGTCGCTGTTTTTTTAAACTAATTTTTTGGCTTGTGGCTCTGCCATTTTCGAGCTTCTCGGATTTTGCCTGGGGAAGCTTTTTATGTGCATGACAAACGAGAGGTTAAACAGTCGCAGGGCGTAACCGCAAAAGATGTCTGATCCTTTAAGCTTTGGGCTTATCGTCTTAGTTTGCTCGGAGCAAGAGCAGAAGAGTTAAAAATGGGCTTGCTTATCTTGGATTCAACCAAACATGGTAAACGGGCAGAATCTATTTATTAATTCGATACGCGCCTTCAGAATACCGAAAGTTCTTCAAGAGTTTGCGGAATTCCGGTCTGAGTCAATAAATTCCCATCGTTTCCAATGTGCTTCGAAATAGCATGAAATGGAATTGCTTGCATGCCAAGCTTGCGCTTGCAGGACAGAGACACCTATTTTCCGACCTGAAATCAGGTTTAAAAAAAACCGGCACATAAAGAATTTTCCTTCAATTAGAACTTAATATCTTCAGTTTCTCAAGCCTAATTAAACTCGTTTGCCAACTAATAAAATGCTTTTAGCAGCTGGAAACTTTATAGGTGTATAACGAGCTTAGCGTAATAGTAAACTTGGAAATTACGGGCGAGCGTGCTGTTTTCCTGAATAATTTAAGTAATTCTGACCCGGTGATGAGGACAATAACTCTTTCCAGGTATCTTCTGACACAATCTTTCACTGTTTCCTGCCGGCTAGTTTCGCTTCTATCTGGAAAAGAACAGAAAAACTAGCTGATGTAGGTTGGACGTGAAATGTATCGCGGATATCGTGCCATTTATCTGCAAACATTTGCGCTCCCCAAAATAGATACAGAGAGAAAATGGGGTTTTTAACGTCCCTAAACAAGGGAACCCCAATTTACCAGAAGACAATGAGATTTGCGTTCTTTCAGAACGGGTTATAAAAGGAAAATTTATTATAAACTGCAATTTTCAAAAATAGCCGACATTTCGTCCTTTTCCTGCTCAGAACGCGCTACCGAAACAACACATGCAATTGAAGATTTCCCAAAAATTAAGGACTTTTTGATTTGCACAAATGCTGCTTGATTGGTTCCGTCGCATTTTCAACAAAAAATAAATTTTTGTAGTGCCAGCCAATTTGTCTTTTTGTTATAGTTGTTTCGCTCCTAATGAACGGTTGGTAGTTTCATATGAAAAGTTTGGGTATTAATTAGAGGTGGCTTGCAAAAAGGTCCAGCCAATAAAACGAACTAATTCCTCTATTCCCAGCCCGTTCGTCGCTCTTTTGACAACATCCATTTAGCTGGAAAATACAAAACAAAAACATGCTTGCAGCAGAACTGACGGCAGGCACTTTGCCAATAAAAACAAAGGATTTCACAGCTTCACTAGTAAACTATTTAGCCGGCGCGTTCGTTATTTTTCCAATATAATCTGTCAGAAAGGCATGAAAGAAGCTGCCGGAATTCGCGTTTTTCCTATGCACCCTGCCTGTCTTAAGGGCTTTCTGTGAGCAAAAAAACCCCAAAATTTTTTCCCGAACCCGCAGAAATGACTACTGATAAAATCACTTCACCATGGCGAAGTTGAGTTATTTGCAAATAACTACTCACACTCTTTCACCGTTTACTTCCGACCAAATTGAGTTTTATCTCGAATGCAACTTAAAAACCAACTGATGTGGATTGGATGCGAAATATATCGCGGAAAATTGGTGTTTTTAAGCCTCTAAACAAGCAAGCCTCAAACGACGTTTACATTATTTTAGAGCACGTTATAAGGAAAACAATTGAGCTTTAGATCTGGAATTTTTTAGGGCCCCAGCGATTTACCTTTGCAAAACATTTCGTGTTCTCATGGCGAGTTTGGGACTGGATGGAATCTTCTTTTATTTGCTAAAAATTGACACTTTTTTCGCCCATTCTCACCGGAAAAAACGTAGCTATTCACTCCCAAACCGGCATTCGACAGACAAAAGTAAATTAAATAAAACAATTGGCTCAAGTTGAACCAGAAACAAAATTTTGCAGACTAATCCGTTTTGACGTGAAGAAACTCTTTTTAAAACCATCGCAGAGGAAATTGCGAATTCATAGCCATTAAGCACAGAAACCATGGCAAGATTGAGTGCAGCCTAATGATATGAGGCTGATGGATTAAGGCATCTATTAATCATCCGCAAAGTTCGTGGGAAGTAACGAATCAAAGTCAAATGGATGAGTGAATTTCTTAGGGCGAAAATTCGAGATTCGCTATTGATTTAAACTATTTGTTTCCTTTGCCTCGCAAATATCGACGATTTACATTTCACGTTAAAGATTTAGGCATTGAAACTGTGTGAGGATAAAAGTGGAACACAAAAGAATCATTCCAGTGGAAAGTTGCCAGCGTGTTTTCCAGCCAAAGATTCTCGTGCTGGATTTCCGATCGGCGTTTTAAGTCTGAAGCTTTTGGCACTGTTTTGATTCTACGGAGACTTTGGGGAAAATCGGTTGAATAATGCGCTAACAAAACCGCTCTTCATTTCCTTAGAGTGGACTGGAAAAATGAAAACTTTCCAAATTAATGCCTGCCAAAGGCTCCAAACTCATCACATTTGACTTGATGCCAAGAGAGTCAAATACTAAAGTTATAACGAAATATGTTGCTTTTTAGGCCATGGTGGAAAACCACTTTGCGAAACGCCAGGAAGAAATTCGCTTCCACGGTGGCCCGAAAGCCCGAAAAAGCCATAATTTTTCAAGAACAACCGCAAAATCCTCCCTTTTTTGTTAAAGAGAATAAATATTGACGAAACTCTGAAGTCCCGGAACAAGCAGGAAATTAATCAACCTCCAACATGAATTTTTAAAATTTCAATCCGTGAAAGCTTCAGCGCCATCCAATAAAATTTATCGTTTTTCTTAGCAACACTTTCAGAGTGATAAATGGTTTGGTCCATTGGCAAAAAGCAAAAAATCAATACCGAAACTGATTTATTTCATTGGAACGCACCTGGAAGTGTTGAGAGGGTGTCGAATAACCCTGAATCACTTTTATGTACGGGAAAAAATGCCCAATATTATAATCTGACCACCAAAAGCTTATTAAACAGGATTTTGCATGTAGAGATTTCGCAGTCTAATGCCAGACGAATGGGATTCTAGCAATTATTTTAATCAGGGCAGTGATATATGGATCGATCTCGCTGCTCAGCTCCAGAAGATTTATGCAGGACACCGGAGTAAAACGGCTACTGCCAAAGAGAAGCCACATCTACGGGCATTTGTTATGGAAGTTAGTTTACGAAGAACCTGGACCTGCATAATACTTCCCACGCTTTAAATTGTTTCTTTTCAATTAGGTCTGAAGTAAACATTTGCATGTATCTTCGGTAGAGTTAAGTAATTATATAAAAGCGTAATACAAATTGCACACAGCCAGTAGCAATCGCTAAAGCAAATGGCCTGATAAGAGCCAAAATACACATAAAAGCAGAAAGCAAACGTTCATTAAGCCGGTCACAAAATTTACATTCAGCGACCATCAATTAAAGTTTGGAGAACCTTTTCAGAGCTTTTCACGCTCCTTAAGGATAAAGGAAAAACCAATAGATTACTGTATGGCTTTTAAAGAGATTCACTCTCCAGAAGAAAAATTGCCATTTTTCTAACTGAAAAACACTTCATATCACACGTGGAATTTTACAAGCCATCTTTCATTGAAATGGCCTTTATTCCACTCTAGAACACCCCGCAATAAATGGTGTTATTTTCAACCGCAATGGAACAGAATGGCATGCAATGGAGTCATCTGTTTTATTTCATGGACGATGGAATGTTTCAGCACCATTTTCCATGTTTTTTCAAGATTTTACAAAACTTTTACTGTTACTCAGAGCGGGATTGTGCCGAGGAGAAAATTTAGCTCGAAATCGCTCCAATCTGCCGCCCATGAACCAGCGACGGTCCGTTAAGTTCAAGAAGCTTTTGAATGGAGTCACGTAACTTATTGCACTCCATAGTTTTGAAAACATTGCGAAAAATCAAAGCTTCCAATTCAATTTAATCAGGATTTAGCAACCGGCAAAGCCACACTCAAACATATTTGATTGAAAGTAAATAAATAAAATGCAATTTGTGGCAATAATGTAATTTTTCCCAAAAGTTGCCAAGAACTTTTATATAGGGGTAAAATTTCCCGCTGGGATTTAAGAGTTTATTCTGTTTTATTGCAATTTTATGGTAAGTAAAACAGACCCCAATGCTTCCAGGCCTGGAAGGAATTTCAGATACACGCCCTTTTTTATGCGAGTTCATAAAAAAATGCTACCCGAATCTATTGGGCCTTTTACTCCGAATTCATAAAATCGGGTTTTGTGCCTTGTCTTGTTCGGCTTTCCAAACGAAAATACTTTTGCCATAGTGACTTCATATTGATTCTCTTTTGCACGTTTTCTGTTTGGCTTTGTCGCATTTTGTCCCATTGGATTTTAAAGCTTTTAAATAATGTAGCAAAAGTTCACAACGACTTATTGCCGGAGAGTTTCACCTAAACGGTACAGAAAGAGAGGCACGTTTTGTAAAACCCGTAAAATTTTGTTATTTATCTGGGAAATCATCCGGAATAGTACCAAGTTTACCTGCGGCCGTAATCAACTCCGTATTGATCTAAACTCACCTTGTTTCCGCGGAGTTTAGTGAAGGAAATGATGACTGACGGCAGCCGAAAATTCCGAAACAGAGCCGGAAGCTGTTCAAGATCAAGCTGTATTTTATTGGCTTTCTTTAGCGAATTTTTCAGATATTAAACGCGACCGGAGATCGATTATTTATCGAAGAAAAACCAGAATTGCCGGTTCGGTTTTCGAAAAATCGTGGAACAATCACTGCTATGTTTTCGGTTTAGATTTCCAACATACGCAAATAAAACCAGGTGCTGAGGTTTGCGTTCTCCGAATTCCTGTGGGAAATTTCCCTGCACATAATTGAGCAAGTTTGCTTTCAAGATTGTTGGAAAAAACAATTTGGAACTTTAAAGTTTGCCAAAGTTGGAATGTGAAATTTCAGGACAAAATTTGTCCGGCCAATTTGAAAAAAAATCATAGTTTACTCTGAAGTCCCAAACAGCTAAAGTTTGCCTCTTTAATAGAGTCATTTTTGCTCTATAGTCTGCGAAATTTCAGTTTTCGTTCCATTCTGTGGTGATTATGGTAAACAGTGCAAATGACGACGAGTTTAATCTCTGGTCTCTAAAATCTGAACCGATTTTAAAAATTCACTCACTCAAACTGGATAGAGACCCAAATCTTATGAGTCTAATAGAGCCCCATTTTATCTAGGTATATCATATTGAAATTTCACTGCTCTATCTGCTTAGAACGTTAATTGTAGCATTTTCTAGTCAACGCATTTATTATGTATAAGAAAAGTTTGAGAAACAACTTTAAAAAAATTTCCAAATTTCCCTCGAGCCTATTAGAGATTACAACTTTGGCTCTCTAATAGACCCACGGTTGCTCTGTATAGGATGTAATTTTCGAGCTGCTATCGAGTCAGGGTTTCAAAGGACGAATTTTTAAAATTAAACTTGCACATTTCAGAAGAAAATTTGTAGGCAGAATTTCAAAAATTTTCCAAATTGTACTCAAACCTGAAGAAAATTTTAAGCTCAATAATTCTGATAAAGCCATGTTTGCTCTATGTTCAGTTGCAGTTTACGCATTCTGTCCGCTCAAAGCGCTAAGTAACAAATTTTCAAAACAGCGCTTGCACATCTTATGTAGAGAGGTCACAAAATTAGTTAATTAATAAAAATTCGCATGGGCCGTCGAAATATTTTAAATTTTCGTTTTAAGTAGAATTATATTTGCTGAATATTTGTGAATAATTTTAGCTTTATATTGATTGTGTGGTGAGCTATGAATTTTTAAAGCAGATCTTGATGAACAGTGCAAATGGGGAGTCTGAAGTTCATATTTGAAAAATTCCTAAAATTGCGCCCTGAAACTTGGGAACATTCTAAGCTCATGTGTCTAATAGCACCACGTTTGTTCTATATGTAGCCGAAATTTCAGGGCTCTACCTGCTGAGGGCTTTAAGTGATGATTTTTTCTATCAAAGCTAGGAAAAGTTTGAGGAGCAACTTTGAACGTTTTTCCAAATCTCCTTCGAGCCGAATAAAGATTACAAATTTGGCCCCTGATAGAGCCGGGATTACTTTGTATGTGGTGTAAATGTCAGTTTTCTATTTGATCAGAGTTTGAAGAAACACATTTTTGAAATCGAGCTTCCAGATTTCAAAATAAATGGCCACCCAAAAAATCACAAATTTCTAAAATTAACTTATGGAAACCGAATGAACACTCTATGCTCATGCATCTAATGGAGCCTGCATGCTCTATATTCAGTTGCAATATCAGCACTCTACCGGCTCAGAGCTCTAAGTAATGGATTTTTAAAATAGAGCTTGCTATGTAGAGAGTTACTAGAAACCAAAAACAGTCGCAAACCATTAAGAGTACTAGAAAAAATCTGCTCAATCTTGTGCTGAAATAAACTTCAATAATTCTGAAAAGCTTAAAGATAAATAAATTAAGTTTATTTTTATACCGGATATAATTCAGTTCTAACTAGAAAGACGTTTGCTAACTAATAACGACCATCGAGGCCCGTCTAAATGTGCAGCACACAATAAATTGTTCCAGTTCAGAGTTAAACAGACCACAATGGGAACATAACTCCGAAGAACAATGCTGTCTGGCTTTGCATTGAACAATATCCTTTCCATGCCGTTCTATGTTTACGAAAATATGGGCCTTAAATCAAACACTCGCGTTTTCACATGTCCATTGTGTTTTCTTCAAATAAATGATGCGGAAAATCGGCATCCCAAGTGTAAAACTTGCTCAAGTAATCGATTGAATTGCATAATTAAAAGTGCAAAGTTAGTGCTCATTAAGTCGCGAAAGGGAGACATTAAATCGGACATAAAATGTTTATGGGAATAATCTCTTTTTGCCACTAATTAAATTCGTTTTATGACTCAAATCACATCCCGAGTGGCAGTGGAGGAAATGGCGAAAGTCTTTGAAAGTGGAAGATAATGGGGGCTCCGGAACGGTCTGTTATGGTCTTAAAGAAGCTTTCGGCACTTGTTCCTTCTTCCAATCAATCTTCCGCATTTGAAAATGTCAATTCCAATTAGAACAATATTTCCACCGGATTAAGTGCTATCCACTTTAAGCTCCAACGTGGACAAAATTCAAGCCACTAAACAGGCCATTTCTGGCAAAGTAAAATAACTCCAACCACAATGACGAAACTGGTGCTTTCCCGACTGTTATAAATCACAAAATTAGAACGAACTTTGGCTTTCAGCTCTAAATTGCAAGGCAGCATCGCCATTGTTGTAACGCGAAAAGAACTTTTCCAGGATTTGCAATGGAAACGAGGCTTGACATGGAGGAAGAGTAACTTGGGATTGATCACTTTTCCAACTGTGACAATTTTCACGCCTCAATTCATTCGAATATTCCAGAAGTGGCTTATTCGGAGATGGATTTGTTCAAATTGACGAACGTTTCAGGCAAAGTGGAAAATCCGCTTTTTTATATTAAATGCTCTAGTTTGTAGAAGGTTGGATTTTCCAAGTGAAAATTTATTCGATGTTCTTTGTGCAATTTTTCCATTTATTGAAATTAAATTTGACAATTACGGAATAAATGTGCTGCTTCTTTGCAGGTTTATGGGCAGAAATTTGTTTGCTTACCGTTCAAAAAAATTCAACATGCCTGTCGGCGGAAGAGTTGCAGGAAAAGTGAGCGGGATCGTCTCCAATAATTACAATGGTAAGTTCAAATATTTAAAATTTTTAGGCCAGAAATAAGGCCTTGATTAGCCAATAAAGCAATATTTACTTTTGCGTCAATAACCGTTTGTTGTGCTCTGACTGCTAAATTCTGAAAGCTGTTCAGGCGAGATTTTCTCATCGTGTAAATTGAAAAAGTTTTGCTACAAGTATCGACAGGAGCCGCTTTATGCATTACACGAAGCAATTTTCGTCAATGATGGAATCGTAAACTGTATCCAATATTTTTGCTCAACTTAACTTTAATACGGAAAATGTGATTTCCAGGTCGCTCCTATCAGGGCATCAATGAGGAGATAATCTGGGTCAGCATTGGAATGGGAATCGCTATCGCCGTTCTAATCACGGTGGCCCTTTGCTACATAATGAGGGAAAAGTGCGTCCAGAGGAGAGAGTATTACATAACAGCATGAACAATCGTGCCAGTGTGAAGTGCATTGGCCCAATCAAATTTCAACAATTATTGATCAGATTTGAATTAAGTTGGAAACCTGGTTCTCTAATTAGCCAACGTGAAATGTATGAGCGGAACAAGGCAGAGTTGAAAAGGCGTGTGTTAGAAAGAGAAAATTACTCGAGCGCAGCATTTTCCTCTTGCTCCAATACACGCATTTAGGGCTGCGCTTTGTTGCACTCATGCTTTATTGGCCAAAAACTTAGGCAACCAAAGTTTCCCTTCAGAATATTTAGTTTAGTCGCAAATGCCTAGTAATATAACTAGCAGGATTGCGCTGAATACCTAGAATGTATTTAGCTTTATTTTAGAGTTCATCTAAAAGTTAAAAACCTGATCAGACAGCTAATTCTACTGCTGATTAACCTAGAAAAAATTAGTTCTCATGATCATTTGCAACATTTCATCTCACAACATTAGAATTAGGTGCATGCACTTTAGAAGTTCAAAAACTTCAGTTCGTTATAGGCGACGAAATGTCGAAAAGAGCACATTGACTATGAATTATTTTGTAACTCTTGTCTCATGTACATAGTGTACTTTTGAACTCACCGTGTAAAAAGTTCTTAATACGCTTTAGTCGTTTTAGATTTACACTTGTATAACAGGGTGGTTAGTGTTTAAGAACTAACATGTTTTTACGCGGTATTTCTACAAAAAAATGGTCTGGGGTTTATCTTTTATGAAAACAAACAAAAACTAATAAAATGAATCCATTTTCCCAGTGAACTTGAATGTTTTCAAGCTGTGCAAACATGCAGTTATTTTGTGAATGTTTTACAGTAGAAATCACTTTAACAGCGATTTTTAATGGCGGCAGCAAATGCAAGCAATGCGGGAACTATTCGAATTTTGCCCTTATTGCGCTGCTGAAAGCGATGAATTTTCTTCGAGTAATAAAGCACAAAACCCAACGTTTCCACAAAATTTAATAGTTCGCATCGCCTCAAAATCATAACTTTCGACACATAATAACGCATTTAGTTTATTAATTGCTTTTTCCGCTTTTTGTCCAAATTACTTTTGAATTTTTAGGTAAAATTCCTCTAACTTGATCCTTATAAAAAAGTTCTCAGTTTTGCAAAAAATGCATCCGAACAAGACCAATATTTTCGCTAAATAAACTCACTTCAAAGCAAAAATCCTGGCAACGAAAAAGCTACTATTTATTGCCATTCTTATGTAAGACACGTCCTATCTGGTGGACCAAATTAATGTACTTAGACTAGGGATAATAGTGGAACTAAATAGGAAAATTCATGTCAATTGTAAAAAGATGATTAATTAAAAATGTGGAAAAACACTTGAAATTTGCTTCAATATTTATTTAATTAATTTGTTGGTTTTACAAAACCTTTGTTTGCTTGCGCTTGTGTAAATCATACACCAATCGGGCCATGGCGCAATCTTCCGCCGCCATACCTAGAAAATCACGTTTTTTTGCTTTAAGGAACACATTATTTCAGACCATTTTTGAATCCTGAATCCACAGAACATATTTGAAGTTTTTTGAACACTCTTTTGAAAGACTATCAGAATTTGGTCCTGGCGTTTCGCTAGAACTTCTAGCGACCATCTTCAAGCGTTGTTTCGCCCGAAGCGAATATATTTCTGAAGATTCTAGGGAAACGTCTGGACCAAATTCCCGTCCTCGAAATAACCAAACAACTTTGGGTTTAGTATTATTATCATTACCCAAACTCTGGAAGATTGACCGATCCTTGTTTCCACTTTGGACATTGCCCAAAATTACATCCCCAATTTCCGCCTTCATTTCAGCCCCAAACTCCAACAGTCCTGTTAGTTCTTTGTTGGCACCTTCCCAACTATCCACATAAACAGCGGCATTTTTATAAGTTTCCGCACTCAATTCGTACCGTTTGTCTTCCCCTTTGGAAGTTACAACGCCAATTGCTGAAAAGTGGACTATTTAGTGTGCAGTTTTTTGATTCCGCGAATTTTTGCTCGGTTTTCCTAACCGTTGATGTGCACTCCAGCTTTAAGCCATTCGGATCGAACTATCGGAACTGGACCTGGCGAGGTGGCGGTCACAATCACATCCGCATCTCTAGCGCAACTTTCATTTCCTTCAAAAGCCCTAAATTTCAATGTGTGATATTTATTGTTCAGTTCCGCAGCTAGATTTGCGGCCTTTTGATGGGTTCGGTTCCACAACCGGATCTAGAATAGCAGCCGCAGAATTGTTGCTCTATTGGCTCCTCAACATGTACCAACCTCTTCGAAGTTAAAGCAATGATAAAAACAGTTCGCATGGGCTTTGCCCTGGTCACCGCATCCAAAAATCGCTAGAATTTTCTGCGGTTTTCCTGTACGAACATGTAAGTGTTTGGTGGCGACTGCTGAAGCTGCAGCTGTTCTCCAGCTGGTTATTTCAATAGCGGACAGCACCTGATTATTAACGACTGAAATGCGAGGATACGGTTTAGAATAGCACATAGACACTCACCGCTTTTAGCACTCCCGAATCTTCATCGTAAAGGACGATGTTGGCGCTCATGGTTGGAGAATGAACATTTTGCGGGTTTCCAGACAGAATTTTACATGCCCAGCCGCCAAACCTCGAATCTTCCAGATATCCGGGCATCGCGATCATCCACTTGGGAGTGTTAAAAATTTGCGCAAACACTCGAGGCGGTTGGACGGACTTTCGCTCAGAAGTGGCCCTCAGAGCGGTTTCGGTCGCTTCCAATGTATCGTCCCAGTTCAGAACGGATTTCACCTCTTCCTCATTGATAAACATCGCTGCGTTCTGCGTGAAACAACAAGGCTTTTCTCACGCACTGTCTTGCTTCGGTTTGAGCTCGCGAGTTCTTATAATAGAATTTCTGATAGCTTTTGCGGTTAATATACAGAGTATTCACGCAAAATTGAGTTATTTGACTAAGTTCCCTGAATTAATACGTAATATTTTATAAGAAAAGCATTAGAGAAATGTATGTTTTTTTTCTGGTCAGTTTTGCCAGCATTTGGACGCGTAAATATTCAACTGATGCTGATAACAGAATCCTGCTAAATAGCAGGAAATGATGTGTGGAAAAACCACAGACCATTGAGGCCAGCTTTTATCAATTGTGAGCATTAAACATGTTTGTTTTCAGGTTTATTTGCCCCCATTTGCTTCATTTTATTTCACAGGAGATGTACATACAACATAGAATATGCTAAATTAAGCGGGTCCAACATAAATCATCCAAACCTAGTCGAAATTTATAGATTATAAATATTATAAAAAAATAATAATAAATGTGAAATACCATATGTTGGAACGTCAATGTCTGCACCACTTGAGAATAGAACTGCTTTTCTTCCGCTCATAAATAAAAAAATGTAAACTAGCAAACAATTATTTTTAACAATTAGTAACTTTTTATAATTGAAAAAATACAAAGCGTTTAAGGAAAAGGATAAGGGCCTCGTTATAAAAAAATCCCTTTTGTCCATTAATTATGTTTAATTTGGGTTCTGTACTTTTTTTTAAATTCATGTCTGTATAAAAAACTTCTTTTTGCTAACACCGTAAATAGTTAAAAAATGCAATTTGCTTAAAAGAGCCAAATTTCTTTGAATTAAATATTTTCATTTCTCAATCAATTCTGT
>NW_026018165.1:18729992-18755779 GCF_020466585.1 Dendroctonus ponderosae | reverse complement strand
AATAATAATAAATGTGAAATCCCATATGTTGGAACGTCAATGTCTGCACCACTTGAGAATAGAACTGCTTTTCTTCCGCTCATAAATAAAAAAATGTAAACTAGCAAATAATTATTTTTAACAATTAGTAACTTTTTATAATTGAAAAAATACAAAGCGTTTAAGGAAAAGGATAAGGGTCTCGTTATAAAAAAATCCCTTTTGTCCATTAATTATGTTTAATTTGGGTTCTGTACTTTTTTTTTAAATTCATGTCTGTATAAAACACTTATTTTTGCTAACACCGTAAATAGTTAAAAAATGCAATTTGCTTAAAAGAGCCAAATTTCTTTGAATTAAATATTTTCATTTCTCAATCAATTCTGTTAACTAAATATTATTTTTAGTAAAATTAAACAGTAACAAAATCAAACATATTTCCTTTAAAAAAAGTTAGATTTTAAAGTGGCGCAACTAGCTCTATCCTTTTCCTTTTCGGGAATAGCAATACCTTCTGCAACGTTACTCTAAAATGTAAGTGGATGTAAGCGGTATGGGAGTCAGACCCGGCCATGTCACTGCTGCCAGTGTCACCAAATAATGACATCAAAACCTTAAAAAACGACAATCAGAGACAAGTCTTGTCTCTGCGACAATGTTATTTTCCCTAATCTTCAAGTCCTTGTCGACTATTAGCAGCAGGTTGTTTCGAACAACTTGGTATAAAAATAAGTAGCAGTGTGACAGAAATCAGAGCTGTTCAAGGTACGTTAAAAAGACGCCATTCACCACGTAAAATTTTAAAGTCAATGTTAATTCAAATATTGACTACTACTTTCAGAGCAAAAACTTTTTCAAATCCTGGACGTAACGTAAAAATACGTGTATATTGAATAGGTTGCAATTAAGGAATTTTTGGTCTAGGAAAAACTGCCCAGGTCATCATGAGCGCAGACTTGGATGATTTTGAGCGCGAGCTCATGCAGTATTCCGAACTGGGGCCCATTCCGGAAATACTGGCTCCTCCCCCAATAACTATCCAAAGATATCAACAAATTATCAGGGAGAACAACGCCGCTAGTATATTTGATGCTGACTACAGCTGTCCAGAAACTACAGCGTATACAGCTACTAGCCCAGCTACTAGCGAAGACGAAGAAAACAATCCGGAGGCGATTCTCTACAGAAATGAACAGCATGTGACTCGCGTTACTTCAGGCCGAGGACGAGGAGGCCGAAATATATTTCATCCACCTGGACATCAAGTTGGGTTGTCGGAAGATGACCTGGAACTGATTCGAGATATTAGAAAGGTAGGCATACACTCTACTTGAACTTGCAAACATGTTTTGGGATAAGTAATCTAGAAGAAACACATTTTTTCAATAACGCAATGCTCAAACTAGAGATGAAGGAAATAGGCGTCATCGGAGTTTTAAAAGCCAAAGAATCAGGAGCACATTAGTTGAGTGAGTTTGAAGTTAATTTCGAACTTTCAATGCGAGCAATAACTCAATCATTAAGAGAGAAGAGATACAATCTCTTGCGACACGCAGTTTTGCTTAATTATTTGATCTAATCCAATAATTAATATCTGTTTTTCCTCAGGTAGCACCACTAGGATACGCAAATGAAATTACGGAAAATGCAATACGCGCCCACCAGAGAGCCAAACGACTGGAGCGTGCAATGGAAGAGATTAAAATAGCTGAAAATAGTGGTAAGGCCCAACCAGATGTAAAATCTGATACAGAATCGGTAGCAAATACTTCAGCTTCATCGCCTTCAAGAAAACAGATCGATGAGTTTGAGGATTGTATAAAGCAGGAAACACCATCTCCTTCAAAACCAGGTCTAAAGACGGAAAGTCAACACGTTTCAGTAGATGAGCCAGCACCTGTGCCGATCAGCACGCTACTTAAACAGTGCAGGGAAAGACACAAGCAGAAACAGCACCGATTGGTACGGGAAAATGAGGCAAGTTCCGGTAAAGATGAAGCTGCCTTGTGCAATAGCGTGCCAGCGGGAAGTCAAAAGACTCCCAAGAAAAAGTCGTCTAATAGACCAGACGGAGAAAATAGCAAGTATGAAAATTTGCCGTGGAGGCAAAGAACTAATTCGCCGCCTCGGTTTCCTTGGAGCGGTAAGAAATCAAATTGTCAACGATTGAGCTTGAAGTCGTTGCAAGATTTTCCACCTTTACCTTAGTTGATTTGACAACTTAAATATCCAATCTAAAATTATTATTTTCGAAGCTGCCTCCTTTTGGGAGCGCGCACCTTAGTAATTGTTTGTACATTGTCTATTATTATACAGACAAATCCATGCTGATTAAGACAGAATGACGCTGGGTGGAAACACCTTTGAAAGTGGTTAATAATTAAACAGTTTTTATTAAGAAAATACAAGAAAAACATTTTAATTACTGAACCTTCGTTGGGGTTTTTACCGATTACAGAGCTCAGAATTACAAAAAAACCTACATATTTGCCATTTATTTAAGTTAAGGCAACTGCTAATCAGTGAGTAGTTTATCTGGAAGCTGAATTGTGTTTGTTTACGGTTGTTTCCAAGTTGAAAGTAGACAGTGAAAAATGAACATTAAGCTTTTCGCTTACATAAAACTGCCTGTCCATCTCTCAAGTCTGAATGCCAAAGAAACGTGCGTGTTATTGCAATGGAATGCGCCTTAACGGCAATCATTCCACCTAAGACTTTCCATTGCAACTACAGCCCATTCTAATGGTTAATGTGCGTCAAAGAAGGGTTTTGTTGGACGTGCCCCATACTTCTATAATGTGGATGATCGTGAGACCAATGAAATAATTGTTTCGGCTTTTAAGAGTTATGTGATTCTTTTGAACGTTGTAGAGAATATATTTTTTTTAATTGGAAATCAAGGAAATGTTTATCCTGATCATTAGAGACAAGCCAAAAACTAAGTTGTAGATAAGTTCTATATTGTTGAGACGGATTAATTTTTTTACTTTTTAACTTGCTTGTTGGGTATTTTGTCTAAAATAAGACAGCATTTCCTCACGTCTTTTATTACAGATTGATAAATAGTGCTCTTATTTCGCATTAAGAATTCTGTCTTTTTTAAAGACAAAAATTTTTGAGGCGAAATACCCAACAAGCAGTTTGTGAAGCAAGAAGTTCGGTTTTTCTTGAAGCAAAAAAACGTTCACAGCATTATTCAATAGAAGTGCGTGAAAATGGCCAAGTATAGAGAGGGTGTTATATTTTTAAATTATGCGATTTTGACTTAATTTTTAATAAAAGATAGTTGAAGTCTTGAACGTCCAAAATCTATTCCTAGTGCCTTTATAGTTTATGGTTTTTAGTTATAATTTTACAAATTTTAGAATAAATTTTTATATCGGAAGTACGATTTTCAGTGCCTGTTGACTGTCCAATTAGGTGAAACTGTAGCTTTCCTTAAACACATCATTATTGTAGCAGAACCTATAGAAAAGCTGCCCGCCACTGCAACAGGCGTATGGTAACAGCCATTGGGAAATGTCGAAATCTGGAAAATATGTTGCGACAATTTCCACGAACTTTTGGTACCTTGTAGGGATCTTTTTCAGTTTTCTAATCACTGGGCGCTTTTCTGCTTGGCTGAACAAAAGCTCTAACTCGTTAACGTTGGGATCGTCTTCATGTTTCGGTTCATTATCAGCCTTTTGAATGTTTGCTTTAATTTTATCGTTAGACTTGGATCGAGCGATTTTTTTGGGGCACCTATGGGGTACTCAAGATAAACAACGAAAAACAGTGCTTGCAAACGAACGCCGCACTTGCAGGATTTGCGGTGCAGCTTTTCCTCTGGTTCGGGCAGTTGGAAAATCATGCTGGGCAAAGTGCTGCCGCCCAAAGTGCTTCTTCTGGTGCTCCAGCTCTGTTTGGTCCGAATTGTTCCTTCGGACTTCGTTTGTCCCAATATTCTAAACCAATCTTTCCCATGCAGTTTTATCAGAAGGTTCTCCAGCGAGTACAACGAGGCGTCTCCAGGGTGTTTTCGAAAATTCCGTTCCAACAACCCTTGCAGGAGGCCAAGGTCCCAATTCAACTGTTTGCCTTGAACACCCAAAGAACGTCAGCAGTGTTTCTGACTGAATTTCTCGAAGGTGGAAATTCACCTTTCTTTTTAGTAACCGCTTTATCCAATAAGGGCTTGATTTGAAGGAACCTTGTTCCATATGTGTCGGCGCGCCACATTTGCATCAGTTTTCGCTCCTCTTCCTCCAACTTTGACTCCCTCATCCTGCTCAGGCGGGCCGCGCATTTTTGCCTTACTTTCTCCGACAATTCCCTCAAAGCCACTCCTTTGGAAATAACCGCTTGCTCCCCATTGGCCATGTCGTAGAACAAAACGTTGCATGTGTGAAGGGTTTTGAGTTTCAAGTTCAACTTGTTGCATTGGGAGGAGCAGAAGCGCACCATCTGGCACCGGGGGCATATTTTGAGCGTTTTCTCTTCACCTCGTAAGCAGTGGTAGCATATAAGGTATTTTTGAGGGTCGTCCAGACCTGCTGAAAGAGCACACGGTTGTTGAGTGGGGATTTGAACAGTTTCCTCCAATTGCATTTTTTCAGCACTTTACTTACCTGGCAAGGGCAGGTTTTTCGGAGGAATAAAACGGAGATTAAGAGTCCGCTCGAACTCCAGATGCAGCGTTTCAACGGCATCGGCTTCTTGAGGCTTGGGCCCCGTTTTTTTGTCGGATTTTTTGGCTTTCGCCTTTACAGGTTTTTTGTGCGTGTTAACGAAGTCCAGTACTGTTTTAACATGCGCCTTATCCAGGCGATCGTGCTCGATTTTTCCATATTCGAAGAGTTTTTTCAAGTTTAGCAGAAGATCTTCCGGCGCTAAGTATAGGGAGGCCAGGGTGGCGAATATTTCTGAACTATTCAGCATATCTGTTAAACGGTAATAATGACTAAAAAAAATATTCTGTACCACAATCATTTATATCGGTGAGTCGCAAAAAATCGCACTTGAGAGTGTCGATGCGTAAAATATTGGCAGAAAAAAATATTAGAAACAAGCGGGTGTGTACACATTGAAGAAACTGCAGTCAAAGGGGATTCAACCTTGAATAAAAATATGGCCATATTTTTATTCAAGGGTTGAACTAAACTTCAACCCCGATCATACACACTATAATACAAGTTTGCATCCCCTTTGATTGGAGTTTCGAGACTAAATTAAATTACCTTCCTCAGTCAGTTCAAATAGCAAATATGCAACGTCCATCTGCACTTGTTTGATTAGGGTTTGTCGTGCCAAACTCCTCAAAAATTCCTTGACTACTCCCGCGTAATGTTTGTCTTTTTTCGATTTATCGCGCGGCGCTTTCTTGGGGGCTTTCGGAACAAATGCATCGAAAAACGTGTCTTCGTCTTCGACGAAAGCCGTCGCATTTTCGGAATTTGCCACTCTAGCCAATACGTTCAGCCCCACTTCGAATAGGGCCGTAAGCATGGCCTTGCACTTGTCCAGAGGAAGAACGTTTTCGAATCGCTTTAAAGCGAACAATGTCAGAATGTTCCCCATGCCATAATCCAGTTGCTTGTACGGGTCGAATGCATCGGCTTTTATTAAACATTGCACAAGTTTCACATTGCCTGCAACCAATAGTCTTCATCTAAGGTTTACTGGATGGATTTTTGCTGTTTTACCTGCAAGCACGGCCAGTGAAAGCGGCGTATGCCCCAAATACATTGCGCTTAAGTCCAAATCAGTCCCAAGCAATATCTTGGCCACTGCACAGAAATAATTCGACTGATCTCCTTCGAAGTCCGTTCTCATGCACAACAAGTGAAGCACGTTTTTCCCGTCATCGGCAACTTGAAAATTTTCCGGCAGTTTCCCCGTAATGCCATATTTCCTATCAATCCAGTGATTTGGGGAGGTTTTCACGTTGGGGTTGCAACCATATTTTACGATTATTCGGCAAATGGTCGTGTTTGCCAAGCTGGGATTCAAAGAGGCCGCTATGTGCAGACACGAAACGTTCTCATCTATTACAACGTCGATGTCTGCATTGGCTTTAATCACCTGCAATGAGGGGATTTGCCACAGGAAATTTTTAAGAAACCGGACACCGTCCACCTCTTTGACTAAGTCGGGATTTTCAGTGAAAAGCGAAAGAACCAAAGGAGGATGGGGCACTTCGCACCCACTGGGGTTGGCGCCGTAATCCAGAAGCGTCATTATGGTCAGTTGGATCGATTCCAGACTCAAACTCCGATCAGATTCTAGTTGAGTTTGCTTGGCGAACTTATTGCGGTTACAGCTTAAATCGAAAACGTAGGTAGAACTGCAACTGGGGCGCAAAACACCTGGCAAACAGTAGCGGATAAGGTTGCAAACTTCTGGAAACCCCCTCAAGTACCTTCGGTCTGTTCAAAATTGGAAATTTTGCGAAGCAGATCAATAATGCGCAAATTCGAGCAGGGTAACTGCTGATTGCTGCCCTCCTCGCGACAGGTGGATGTTTTAGAGGAATTAGTCGTGGAACTTTGAAAAGACTTGATGTCGTACCACTTGGGAAGCTCTGGCAGATCGCAGCGTTCGCTGCCTGGCAAAAAGGCCTTTTCCCAATCCTTGCAACTGTTCTTCTGGGCAATGTACTTTAAGAAGCATAGCGATAAGGGCGTCAACTGCTCGTCGTTCAGCTGGTCAACCTTGGCCCCGAAATTTGTTAAAATCGCAATAATGTCCTGCTGGTTGCTGGCGGCAGCAAAAAACATTCCGCTATTTCCTCGCGAGTCCGACAAATTTGAATCGATTTTATTGTTGCGAAGACATTCACTAACAAACCCCTTTTTGCCCTTATGGCAGGCCATTAGGAACTTTTGGCCGATCTCTTCATGCGCTCCCGCTGCCCCGAATTCCTTCCGGTTGCCTTCAAGTTGAACAGTTTAAAACCTTTTTCGTAGATTTTCCCACCAGTTACCTAAAATGAGACTGGGGACGCTGAAATTCACCATATCTTCGGAGTGGCGATGCTTAAAGGCGTGCTTTTGCATGGAAATGAGGGAGTTTTCGTTGTTCCAAGCCCAAACCTCATTCACGTGCACCAATTTGAATGCCCCCGTTTCGGGTTTGGTTGACGTTCTTTCGACCAGTCGGTCTAGTTTTTTTGCCAATTCGTCCCTGATGTTTCTGGAAAAAATGTTAAATCTGGGAAGATTTGGGCCTTTGCTTCTAAAGTACCTGTAAAATATTTCTTGACACCAAATGTTCTGCAGTTGT
Organism: Dendroctonus ponderosae; assembly: GCF_020466585.1. Classification (NCBI taxonomy): domain Eukaryota; kingdom Metazoa; phylum Arthropoda; class Insecta; order Coleoptera; family Curculionidae; genus Dendroctonus; species Dendroctonus ponderosae. Next base: position 18,748,537 of record NW_026018165.1, on the reverse strand, counting down.
TCCTCTAAATTCTCCAAATCAACAGCGCCTTCTTCTTCGGCGCAAGCACAACCATCTGAGTAGTTTGCCAATTGCGCAGTTGAAGCCGGTAAGTTGAAATCCTCAATATCTTCCGCATTAATATCAGCGACGATTTCTAGACTTTGTGATGAATTTTCCGAAGGAAAATTTTTGGCTGCTTCGTGAGTTTTTTCTAGGAATAGAAACAATGCTGAATAGTTGCAGCTTTAGTCAAAAGCCAGGAAAAAATGGAAAAATTTCCAATTTCCAAAGGAAAAGATGTGCTCAGTCACAAAATCAATCAGCAACATTCAAGCAGCTTTTGCAACTGATGAGCCGCTTAGAGCGCAGAAATGTTGCAGCTTTATCTTACGTGTTAAAGTGTAAAGTTGCTCTTTTGCCTGCAATTTCTCACTTCTCTCTGCCGGTTGTTGCCGGCTGCAGCAGTTCTTGCACTTGTTGACCCTCCTTTCCAAGCTTTGGCGAATCACTATGAACGTTTGCAGAGTTTCGTTGACTTCGTGAATTTTCCTTTTCAAGTTTTCCATTCTTTCAACCGCCTGCCCATCAACTGAACTCATCTCCTCTTCCTCCTCGTCGGCCAGTTCCTGATGGAAAACCTTAATTGTACAGTTATCGCTTCCAAAAAAGTGCTCATCAAACAGTTGAGTGTGGAAAAACAAACTGTTGGGGTTACGAATCTCTTCGTTGAAAACCCCACTAAAATCCACGTTGTCTTCATCAGAACCCACACCCAAATGCTCCAGAGCCAGCTGGACTAAATCGTTTTCATTCTGGTTCAAAGGAACCATGTATTTGGTGCATAAAAGCTTCGTTTTTGCTGCTGCGCTGCTAGCCAGACTGGGAACTGAATTGCCTCCAATCACGCAAGCCAAACGGCTCAAGAAGAACCCATTCCAAAAGCCAACGTCTTGTGTTCCATCAGGGTGGGTTAAAATGCCCGGTCCAAATCTGCGGTGTTTTTGAAAAAGCCCTTGAAAGTGCGTGCCGTTTTCATAAAACACTTGACTGTATCCCTCCAGTTTATTGGCGTAGAATAAGCCGTCGTAAAAGAACTTTTCTCCGTTTTGCTGGGCGAAATAAAATCCGGAGCCATGAAGATTGTTAAGTAGAACGCTGCCCTCATATGAGTCCTGGCCCCATGTTAGTTTTTTCAGTTCCCGTTTTGGCTTCGGGATTTCTTCCACTAATTCTGGACTTTCCTCGCTTATAGTTGTTAAGGAATTGACGACTGTTTCACTTTCCGCCCAGAGGCTGTTCGAAGCTTCTCCCTTACCATCTTGCAAATTGTAGTAGAAAATTTCGGAGGAAAATCTTGGTTTTATTGACATTTTCTTGACACCGTTTTGCCACCTTTTGTGGCAAAACCGCATATTTCCCGCAGACCGTCCACAAATTCATTAAAGCTCAATTTTTCTATGTATTTAAATCCATATTGATTACTACACTTGTAAAGTCTGATGCATGAATTATATGCCATTATAGACCGTTAATAAGGAAAATGCACAGAAGAAATAAAGTGCATGCGAGGTGTTTCATGTTACAACGTCTCATTTAACGCCCATTTAAATAAGCAAGAAGGTAGCTGGAATGTCGGTTGTTTACCACTCATTAGTGCATAGTTTCGCACTTGGTTTTAATTTCATTGTGCTATTCCCAAGATAATTATTTTAATAAAATGCTTGCAGCAAACCCAACAAACTGCGTCTTTGTTGCGGGACTAGAAAAACGGGAAATCTGAAGACAATTGGTGTTAGTTAACGTGTAAATAATTCGTTGCTCTTTGCCAGTTTCCCGGAAAACGTAAAACTTCTGGCGTTCGGTAAGATGCATTCGAGACCTCGACCATGTCCACAAGAGCTTTTCTCCCAGTGCATTGCCCTAGAGGACGTTCGCAATCAATAGTTTCACTAAACCTATGGAAATCCTTATTTGGCTAAACCAATGATTGCTTCAGGAGTTGAGCATTTTAACAGGAATTTTTAGATGGAGTTTGCTTTTGATTGTTTCCCCGGTAAAACAAAACATCGAAAAACTTTTTCAAGAACAAAGATATTTTATTTTTCTTGCGAATGGAAGATTGATCACTTTTGATTAGCTGAACGAAACCACTTTTCTTGCACCCATAGGCTCAGATAATTGTCTGTTAATCTCACGGTTGTAGTCCAATATGGATGCAACAAATTTTGCCATCTAATTACTTCGTGTTATTATTCTGTGGTTTTTTCTTCCCTCATGGGTTTTTCCATCAAAAATCTTCGAACGCACTGCTGCCGTATTGGTATGGCGTAGCAATAGAATATAGAGCTTTCATGGAAAATCAATATGAGCGGAACCGCCCATTTTGAGCCCTCTTCTTTTCTCTGTTAGTCGTTCTAGAGCTGTGCCAATGCGTAGTGATAAAGCGTAGTATTTGTGCCATTCCCGAAGTTTCAGTTGATTCTCCTTCGGTATTGAGACGACAATTTCTCAAAAATTCTGCTCTACGCGAGTAAATTTAGAATTGGCCTCAATTGTGATTGCAATCCTGGTAAGTTGCGAATTTTTCAGATTTACCTTTTTGGGTTCATAATTTGTTCGAATATGATTCACAGTTATTTTTAGTTTATACATCTGAAACATTTATGCTGCTTTTAATTGCCTGTTAGCTTTTGTAGTGATATTAAATTTGTAATTCCTACTGATTTATTTTTATGAAAATTGCTTTTTTTGTATTAAGTTCAAAAAATGTTTGGATTTTTAAACAGCGCTCATAATTTAATAGAGTATGACGCACATTTTAGTTTTATTTTATACTTTGCTGAAAAGCTCCATGTTGACATCAAATCATGGTTTTTCTCTATGTTTAATCAATTTTTACTGAAATCCGATAGACAGAGGACTAAACAAACATGTTAATATTTAATGTTGTTTTGCTWGAAAGCATTTTTAAATAATTGCCGCCGATAAATCACATGTTCTTTGCCAATTGTGGTGCATATTTTACATTTAGTCTGCAAGTAAAAGCTGGAAARACTGAAAAGTCCAATATKAAAAAATTCGCAGAAAAATAATGTCAAATTCTTAAGCCTCTTTCCTAATAGTTCGCACTTYGAYAGCAATGGGGAAAATTCTATTTTGCTGCTGGAAAAGACTAAAAACTTTGATTCTTTTGTAGTTCACTATGTGGGCAATTTTTGGAAGATTTCATRGTTGCTTATCCATSTACGTTAATATTGCGTCGATAGTTTTTGAAGTAAAATCTCCAAAAATWGCTGCTAATGTTCTGGTCGGCATAAATAGAGCTACATGAAAAAGTCGCAGTTTATCAGCAATTTCAAATCCCAAGTTTAATTTTTTYCGACTTATCTCGTACTTAATGGAATTTTGAACTAACTCTTCTAACTAACKCTTCCTAATCTTCCATATATGAGTATTTGGACGTTATCTGCCCGGAAAATCTTGGCGACAAACTTTTCAAGTCAAACTTCTCTCAACTTCGGTTTAAAGTGTTATTAAAGCCCCCGAATCGAAACACGCGCCGAGCGAAGACAAAGCAACAGTGAAGATACATGATGTTATTAAATCTTCTGCTAAAGCTGAAAGTGGCATTAAATCCTACCAACTAAATTCTTATTAGTTTCGAATTTCTCATCCAAGGCGAAGTCTTATTGTGATTCAAGGCATGGAAATGAGTCTGCTTTAAGCCGCGCAGCGAATTAGCCAATTAGCAGGGGAAAAAGTACCAAGCTGTGCAAAAAGTGCTTCTTTTATCAAATTTCTTCTTTGTTTTTACGTTTTTCGGCCACGTGTAGTTCCAAAGTCTTCGATGTAAAGGCCAGCAATTTCGCTTTTATGACCTCCAAGCAAATATTATCCCTTTGATGCGAAAATGCGATTAGAGCCTCTTTGAATATGCGACCTGAAAGTGGCTTTTGGCCTGCCCGTTTGAGGCTTGCTGGGAGATTATAATAGCAAACTGAAAACTGTAGTCTTACTTTTTGCCGCGAAAGTGTACAAAATGTACAATTTTTAATGGCCATGCCACTAGCGGCTGCATTAGGCTTATTGACCACAAGATAAATGACCGGAAGGAGGAACTGGCTTGGTCCCTTTAATTAATAATGGGAGAAGCCCCAGACTGGGAAATGGAGAAAAATCAAAATATCCTAAACGTATTAAACTGTTCAGTTTTTCGGGCTTGCAACAGCGGGGAAACCATCTCTGAAGCCAGCCATTCATGCTCTTGAAACGTCTGGAAAAATTGTTTTTGATGATGAGCGGCTTCAATTTGATATTCTTAATTGGTCTGTGTATAATTACAGTGTAAATTTGTATGGAATTTCAATTAATCAGCCGAATTTACAACGAGAACTGGCCTGTTATTTTGCCATTATAATCAAGGAGAATTGTTGCTTCGAACTCCGATTATTAAAGGACGAGATTGTAATTTGCACCTGTTAGGAGCGAAAACCGATACTTTAAAGCCCAAATCCGATTAACTCAGTTTGTAACATGCGAAGCTGCTCGTGCATCGGCAGGTTTAACTAATCATTTGCCCGTAGATTCTTTGTAGATCAAGTAATTATGCTGCGTTAAGCCGATAAAAATTGAAAACGAATTGTAGATCATTAAAAGTGCTGTCGTTATATTAAATTGGTTTTGGTCGGAAAATAAACGCGAACAGAACAGAAGATTAAAGCTGAAATTTTGATTTGTGACCGCAGATACGGAACTGATTTCCCTCAAAATGCCTCAAAAAACTGATTTACTATTTTTCTAGAACAAAGACGCTGGAACTTCCTGATCCAAAATACCGTAAAATTAAGACCCGTTTTGAGTAGTTTGGAAGCCAAAGCCCGCATCCCAATGTAATTCCGGTTTATAGCAGCATAAAAGCTAGTAAACCCTCTTGGTACTGATTACATGATTGACTGAAACACACAATGTTCTGCTGAAAGAAATGTTCCTCATTGATAGGAAAAATTTGGAGCAAATTTGGAACAAACTCGATGTCCTTATACTGTATTATTTCATATTTTTATTGAAGTATTATGAATTTTAAATGCCAAACAAATCGTTAGTAGATGGGACTTCCGAAACGTCTGAAATTCGAGCAGAATTTTCCATTAACCATATTTCTTTGTTGCAGATCACAGCTCATCAAGACAGCCCTTTACATTCATCGCAATTTGCTCGCCACTCTAAGTTATGAAGTAATTTCGCCACAGAAACGTACACTTTGCTGGGACCAATTTTCGTAAAGTGTTCGAACTGTTTTCGGTTCTTATTTCTGTTTATTTGATAAATTTGACGAATCCTTAGTCGCCCTGAGTGACATCAACGTCCCGCAAGTTATGTAACTGTTAACGTCCAGAAAAACCAGCACATCGTTTATTCAATTTGGGAGAATTTCATAGTCAAGGTAAGACTTTGACGACTTTTTTTAGCTTTGAGTTGTTGTTGTTTGAGTGTTTTCTTTGGTGTAATGCGGAAATAGAAAACTAGCACTTTTTTACAGTATTTTTGCTTCAAGCAACCGCGTTTGCTGGGTCCATTAAATACCTCTCCAAGTGATCTAAAGTAAAGTGAAGAGCCCTTTCCCTGTGGGTATAATCTTTGAGTAGCAGGCACTTAATTGCCTTTTGGCTCATTGACTTTCCCTTATTATTTATTCAGGTTCAAAGTAGTTAATCTGAAGTAGAACAGCATCTGTGCAGCACAATTCGAACCAGAGTCGGAAACTTTCGTTCCAAACTCCAAGACTTGTGTTGAATATTTACCGTCTGACTGTGAAACTTTGCTATTGGATTATCCGTTTGATTTATCGGCGAAAATGGTCAAATATTTACCGAAGAACTGCGATTCGGTAAAACGGCTAAGGCCAACCGAGGGTTCGCTGGTTAGAGGGATTTTATTTTTTTTGTAAATTGTAGGGTTTCACTTGGAAAACTTTATGGTTTAAAATCCCTGTTTTTACCGAGGATAATTCAGGAGCTTTTCGTGGTGTCTAGGGGAGTTTCTCCAGCAACAGAGGTTAACAACTCCTAAGTACATTAAGTACATGAGGGACGTTCCTCTAAATTTTTAATTCTATGTCACCCTCGGTTCGTCTCTATTAGAGAACGAGGAATGAAAGACGGAAAGAAGTAAGAAAAAGAGGAAAACCATCAAGTCGCTGACAGTAAAAAACGAGGAAATTCTCTTCGGCGTCATTTGCTGAATCTGTTGTTATCTATTTTGCCGTCAGGGAGAAATTAGGCAAAGTCGAGATAGGTTTCACGCTTGACCTGATTATTTATTAATTAAGGCCCGTCTGCTGGAAGGGCGGAAACTTTTTAAACAGAAACTCTGCAAATTGATTAACATTAACATGAACTAGATATTCATAAATAAATTTTATGTGGCAGCTGGAGAGGTTTTCGGGTTTATAAGCCGTCGTAGCAGCAAAATATCTTCTGGATTATCACTGGCTAGAATATTTTTGCATTTTTGCAAACATGAGCCCTAATGGTTTCCACCTGGTTACTTAAAGATTGAATATGTTGTGATAAAATGAGCGCATTCAGGTAAAACCTGCTGAGCAATATTGAGCGAAAACAACCCTATCAATCATCGCAGCGGCCTGGCGCCACTATTCGCACCACTTTAGTGCCCTCAAATCCAAGTTTCAACCTGTATGTGTCAATTTTCCGTATCATATTTCCAAACTTGTAGCGATTTTCTCTCCAGGGGTCTGTCACTGTGCATTACATATCAGATAACCCGAGATTTATCCGGAATTTATTTCGAATTAGGCGTTTGCAGAACTTGGCTTACTCTGGATGACCTGATTTTTACGAGTCATTTCCCAAGAAAGTAAACAATTTCTGGAAGCTTTGACGATGCTTTGCAAAAGCGGCTATTTTTATTTTTTATCGGGATTTGGAGCGATGTGAAACAAAAACCTGGATTTAAAAAGGTCGACGTTTTGCTCTCTTTATTGAGGCATCTTTGCTTCCAGCCCCAACCCCCGCAACATGTTAATGTTAATTACCCAAACCAATCAAAAACTACTAAACGGTTTACATTCTATGAAAATGGATTAATTAGTAAACGTTTAGGAAAATTTCCGCTTTAAAACTGAATGCAAATGACTGAGGAAACACACATTTAGCGAAAAGTTGAGTTTTTCCTTTCAACTGAGTGATATGTTGCAGTTGCGTGGCTAATGTGCATGCTATAACAGTATTTGCACATTTCCAGGACAGTTTGCAAGAATTTCGTGTAATAAATTAGAAGCGATAGGGCTGTGTGGAGGCTTTGTACTTTATAGCAATAAAAAAAAATTGAGAACTTTTTGCCTTCTGGTTTGAGTTATTTTCAAAAACTAGCCGAGAATTGGTTTAACCTTTGCTTGTTGCACAAGCAACGAGAAGCTCTATAATTGCACACAAAGATCTTAAGACTATTTTATGTGTAAGATAAATTAAAGCCCAAGCATTAAATGCGTTGACTGTTTGATAAGATTCCCAAGTCTCAACTTTCAAGGCAATAGCAGCTTATATCGCGGTACCAGTCCTAACTAATGGAGGTTTTAATTATATTCGTCAAGAAATTGAGGCAATTTTCGATAATAAAAGTAAATTAGTTTGCCGCTTGCCTCTGTGCAAACCAGCTGTGAATAATTCATTTTCATTACTTAAAAATAAAGGGTAATTACCGTTTCTGCACCTATGTAATGGAAAATTACCGTGCAATTTCCTGATGGACTTTGTGTCAACTTTCCGGCCTGTTTGAGGATATTTCGTAGCTTAGAAAATATTAAATACTGTTCTGTTGCATCGAACAATTTTTTTCTGAAAGTGTAGAAATTTTACAGTTGAAAGTCAAAAACAGCCACGTAAAAGCTCCATAAAGTCTATGCAGAAAGTGAACTAAAAGAGTTTTTATAACACTGCAACTTGGGGCCATTTAAAATGGATGGTTTCCTACTGGAAAAATGCCAGGTTTCCGCTCAACGACTCACAGATTAATATCTTTGCAGTTCGGGAACAAGGTCAAATAATATTGGGCATTAAAACCCACTAAAGTCGAATATTTTCCAATAGAAACAAGGTTTCAGAGTTAAAATCCCCATATTTTATTAATTAGTTTTGTTGGCAATCTTCTTGAGTGTTCAGCCAAATGCAGCGACGCAAAAGGCACAAAACACATTAATGTAGCCGAGGTGCACGTCGCTTAAAGTTATCTGCTTGATGTAGCGGAAGATTTGGTTTCTGGAAAAATGCCGAATTCGATCAATCCAGCAACCGCAAAGGCCTTAAACCAGGTCATTTATAATGAGAAATTAATGTTCCTTTGCACCCTCACACTGAGATATTGGGAGCAAAACCAACAATTCTATAGAATTTTCCAATTAATTCATCAAACTGTCCATAAAGCAACTTAGCAATTTCCCAGCGAATTAAGTCTTCATTACTCGCAGATTTGCTATGGAAACTAACAATCAGAACTTCAGAATGCCCTAGTTTAGCTCGCTTCCACTCTATATTCCGGAATAAATGACTACCGCCGACCTCGTTGGATCCTTCCGGTCCTCCGAATACAGATACTAAATTTTGCTTTTTTTGAGTAGTTGGTATCGCTAATTAAACGTTGCTCCTTTGCCTGCGGTTTCGAGGTCTTTTGTCCTTTTACAGGCGCAGATACGGTTGAATTTGCCTGAAAAATTCCAGGTGACAAATAATTAAACCCTGGCCTTTGCCCTTTAACGTTCAGGCACAAAACCTGTTAAAATCGGGTTTTTACTCAATTAACAGGGCGATTAGAAGAAGCCAAATTATGTTTTACTGGTTACGATCTAGACGATCTTCTCTGGCTGCCAGGATGGTTTTAATAATTGCTTTTTCAATTTTTCCGCCGTTGCCAGTAATATCGATCAATTTATTTTTAATCGCGAAGCATGCTAAATCCTCCTTTTTTAATCTCTTGCCGTAAATACGCAGTTAGACAGGGGAAGACTGATGATATTGAGTCCGTGTGGAACAGAGTGGAGGATATTTTATTTGCTCATTCCCAGATGGAAAATGCTTCTGCTTTTTCTGTAGCTAAAGACTTTTTGTGTGGTTTAGTTTGCAAAATAATGTCCCTTTGCAGTGTGTTGATGTCTATATCTGTTTTTTTGATATTTAGATTTAGAGAAATCGAAGTTTCAAACGCGCAAATAACGAAGCTTTGGAATGGTGAAATTTAGCGCTTTTGATATGTTGACGGTTTTTTCGTTTGATTAGCAAATGTTCGGAGAATTGCGGTAAAATGACTTATTTTTTTATATCATTATTATCTGAAAGCAAGTGAAAGTCTGTCAATAAATTAAACGCGAAAAAATGCAAATAGGAAAAAAACGCTTTGCTGATCAGCATTTGAAAATTGCGCTCACGAAGCAATTATTCAACGATTTGCATGTTCACGCATACTCTCTTACACGCGTTTAATTGCTGAAACGCGCAACTTTGCTGAAAAATCGCACTTTACAACATCAGTTTTTATTGCTTGATGTTAGACGATATTTTTCTGGAGAAAAACGCTCTAAAACCGATAGAGAGTCATCACTTATTCACACCATTATTTGACTTAGTTGCTTCATTAGCTCAAGTGGTCCATGGCTGGTTTCCCAGACTATGACAAACATAACGGAAAAACTCATCAAAATCCGCTGTAACGTTGATTTTGAATCACTCTGTATGGAAATAAGGCAAGGCTTGAACTTATAGAGTCGCTCGGAGCTGTTGTCTTGGAAGGGTTTGAGCAAACGAACAGTTTCCCGACAGAAAACTAACGAGTTCGGGCCCCAAAACCCCCCAAACATAAAATCAGCCCAATTCAATCGCAACCTTATATGAACTTTAAAGTTATAGGACTACAGAAACGATTTCCTAATAGCTGGGGCAAATCCCACATTTACAAACAGAGCAGGGTTTAAAAATTCCCGACCACCTCACAACACGCCACCACGTCCAACAAGGACCATTTCCTACTAATAGAACTGTTCTAGATCGCAAACGGCACATGGGACGTTATTTTTGGCTTGTTATGGCCGTATTGTGTACAGTGCAGTGCTGTGTTGAGTTTTCATGCCATTCGCATGCCAGTTTTGAATGCATACAATCCACCAAGACCACCATCACTGACTATGTTCCCTTGGATTGCAGATGCACGGGTCGGCTGGACTGCATTCGGCGATGGCGATCAAGCGCCAACGCAGAAGACGCGAACGAGAGGCGAAAAAGAGAGCATTAGAGCGAAGATTGTCCTCCAAAACGAACAGTATTGATAGCATGGAGCATCTGCCGAATCGAAGAACGAGCTACCAGCACGTGGAGAGCTACCAAGTAACGTCCATAGGTCTGCTCCATATAGGGGTGTGTTTTCTGGTCCTGGGACTGTTCCTCATTGGATCAGGACTGTTGCCGGACGATCTACTGTCGTGGAAAACTGGCGGTTGGTGGAACGAGCTCACCATGACCGGAATCTTTGTTACAATCGTGGGCGTTCTTCTGATCGTACTCAATAAGGTTGTGAGCCGCAAGGAGGAGCAAGAGCTGCAAGATTACGTCCAGACGCAACTCACACGGTCCAGAAGCGGCCACAGATTGGAGCGTGATGTTGAGACTGGTTGTTTGACCACCAAACATCACAGACAGCTGCTGGAAAAGCAACGGGAAGACACTAAAAATCGTCTGGAAGCTACCGAGCTTGCCTCCATCCATTCGCCGCTATCTAAAGCAGCGCCGGTTACGATCCTAAACGGCGAGGCCTATTTGGAGAAAATCCTGGAAGAAGACATGGAAAGGTGCGAAATGGAAATTAAACCGCTGGAATTGCGCGAAACCATGTCCACTACCACTACAGCCAGTGTGAGTCCGGGGACTCCGTCGGAATCCAGGGAATTAATAGCCAATGGAAGACAGTACAGCTTCAACTCTAGACAGTACTAGAATTAGTGACTTTCACCGGCAGTAGTATTAACGACTTGACGAGAGGCTCAAATAAACGTTCAAGGGGTAGAAGTGAGGAAGGAATAAAGGCTGCAACACTTTCAATGTGCGGATGAATAATTACACTAGGCCTGGGTAACTCAGGGAAGTTCTACGAGTTGGCGCAGGGCTGCGCAAATGGCTTGGTGCTCCAACTCAAAGCACCGGCGCACTAACTCGGTCCCATTGCTGGGAAAATGTTGATCACTTTGGTTGGTTTTAGATTTGTTTTAACGTCAGTATTAAAATACTGGCAATCTTAAGGTATTTTCTGCCAAAAATTTGAAAATAAATTTTGCTATAACACTCGCCTCTTTCGTCGCTGAATTTCGCTTCCAAGCTTCAAGAATTTGGGACAAAAATCAAGTGAATGTTTATCAAAAAACGAACAGAATAAGCGGAAATTTACAATAAATTATTTGGAAAACTCGTCACCCCCATCCTTCTGGAGACTCTGCAGTTTGTTAAAACTGTTTTGCTGGGTTTACTTCCTACTGAAAAACGCTCTCTTTTGAAGAGTTTCACCTAAAAATACCAACAAAATCTGGTCAAACGTATTTTACGCGAAAACTTACAACACGACTTACGACACATTTATAGTTCTCTATGAATTATTCAGGATTTTTGAGTGTCGAATTCGAGACAAAAAAGAAAATAAATTGCTGCCGTTTTTTTTCCGAAAATCATTAAGATTTTCTCAAAAACCGACTACAAAACTAAATTATTTTCTGATTCTCTTCTTCTCTCCTGACAATCATGGGGGGTCTTTTCAGCGAAGAAAGGAAAAAATAATTTTGTTACAAAATTCGCCTCATTCATCGCTTTGCAGGGAATGTTAGAAAACCCTGGTAAGCTTCGAATTTATAATTATATAATAATAATAGATTTATGTAGTTTTGTACCGAAAGTAATTAAGATTATCTTGATAAAACGGCCAGAGCAAAAGTTCGTAAAAATAGTTTGAAAAAATCGCCAATTTCCTCGCTTTCAAGATTTTAAAAGTTTCTTTAACATTTCAGGTCTGCAATTTAAGAAAGTTTTTCTTACGCAATTATTTCTACGCAAAAAACGCATTATTTTCTAAAGTTTTACTCAAGAATACTAGCAATCTTCAGATATTTTCTGTGAAAAATTTCCCAATAAATTTTATTGGGGCACTCGCCTGCTTTACAGCTGTGTAAAAATTATGCAAAAAGACCAAAACATCGATTTTAAAAGAAAACTCGTGGTCTTCTTAATAGTCTTTTTCGAATACCTTTGAATTTGGGACAAAATCGAAATAAAGTTCTCTTGTTTTTTTTCGAAAACAATAAAGTTTTCCCAAAAAACCATAAGAGAATTCGAAAGCATTGTTGGTAACAAAACCATTTGGAAAACTCGTCACCTCCATCGATCTGTTAAATTTTTAAGTTTCTTCAAAATTTCCGATTTTTCCCGTTTGTGACCAAGAATTTTCAAGCAATCGTTCCTACAGAAAAGGTAACTGAGTTAATTTTTAAGAGTTAGCAGTACTGTGCAAATGACCTGGTGCGCCAACCCAACGCACTGGCGCAATAACTCAGCTCCGTTACTGGTAAAACGTTACTCATAAACAATGTTGATGACCTTTTCTTTAGATGTTAGAATTCCAGTCTCGGTCATCGGCATGAGTTGAGCTAAAACTCATTAACTCAGAGAGCGGTCACAACTCAAAAGCGCAACTCAACACAGAGTTACCCAGGCCTAAATTACACCAATTGGTTCAGTATTAGCTGCTCCGTAAGCGCGAGGTTTCGGGGATTAGTTTCTAACAAACGAGTAAGGAATATTGTTTTCGTCCAAAAAAAACTGCGGATGCATCAGAATTTCGTTGCGCTAAAAATACAATTGCGGCTTTGTATTTAAAAAGCTTGAGCCATTTCTCCAGTAACAAAATATCTTTTGTATGGATGTTTAAAAATTCCAAGTTTGGCTGTGTAATCGGCGCCCCGTAAAGAGTAATTAACTTTCCAAGATTTTTTCGGGATTGGACTCAAATTCTCAAGATAATTGGGATTTTTTCCAAGAAGTCTTGATCAACAACACGCCCTGAAGTAAACCAAATGAATTAATTAACTGCGTTCTTGTTCTTGCTAGATTACACTACCAAACGTACAAAGGCAACAGAACAAAGTGCGATTTTCATTAAAAACATGCTTAGTTTGCAAGTTTTCCCCCCGTCTATTATTACCTGAATTAATTTAGTAGACTACAATGAAGACAAAGGACACAAAACAATCCGCATAATATTCTCGAGCATGTTTATTCTTTCAACGGGAATTGATATCTTGCGCGCCCTGTCTGTTCTGGCCCTTCTCGTATGAATAGAATTTTAAGCATGAAAGCCGTCTGAATCTGGAAAATGCCTTAGTAAGGCAGATATCCATTTGTTTCATGTTTTATAGGAATTGGAAAAATAAATATAAATTGGAATCAGAAGGGTACAAAGTAAAGAGTATTTTGCCTACACGCACCAAATAGGAAAAAACCCAGTATACATACATATGGCTTTTATTGATGTTCAGTATACTTTTTTATGGTTGTATGTATAGCCAAATACATGTCATGATCGTTACGACCAACATACGTATTCCAAACACAACATATATTCAATACCAATCATACTATCAGCATATCTAACTATATATTCTCTATTTCTAAATATACGTATGAATGCAATTGGTACTTGTAAAGTTTACAAATTATAAACACGTTTTTTCAAATGCACTGTGATTTTTTAAATCTAAAACTATTTTAAGGATTAACGAGTAAGACGTTGTTGCTATTGCGATTAATACTTTAATAGAAACGTCATTAATTTGCACCAAAGAGTGCTCTAAGTTAGCAGTTCTAAATGGAAAAAGCTTAACTAGATTTTTTATTTAGAATTCACCATCCATCACCAGAATAAGTAGCGTTTTCAGCAGCATCTGCGTAGAAGTTTGAAATAATAAAAATGATAATTGCGCAATTAGCGGGATTTTAAACCTGTTGCTCTAGCAATTTTATCGCAACGTTTCGCTGTCTCATATAACTACCATCTCCAGAGTTGCGATTGCCAGCCGAAGCAGCCCCATGATTTGCCATGAAAATAAAACTGTGTTTTCCATTCCAGAACGTGGCCGCCATCGGTTGTCTCACTCGCACACATATGTGCCTATGGGAGATTCACAATAGATGCGTGCTGCCACGTTCGAACTTGATACCTTCGCGGCTTAAAAATTTCAGTGTTAAGAGCCATAACGTTTGAAAAAATTTGTCATTCTATTTCGTTCCTTATTGTCCACCCTATAAAGATGGTAGGCGCGCTAGAGAAACTTCTGGAATAAATTTCGGTCGACGACGGTCTGAAAACCAGAAAAGAACTGATCGCTCAATTATCATTGTTATTACTATTACTAAGTTCCAGAAGTGAAATTTTCCTCATTAAACTCATCCTAGCATAGAAGTTAGCCGATAATACTTAAAACTACTTAAGAAATTTCATCAAATGAATATTTCTAAGATAAGTAGCGAAACGAACAGCTCATTAGCCCTCAACCGACAATCAAAATCTTGCATTCAGCATAATCGACTATTCCTTGCCACTTTGAGCCTCAAAAGAGTAAAATCTTAGTAACCAAGTTTCCGTTTTAGGTTTCCCCAGCTACTACTTGAACATTTTCGTGATATTATTAAAAGGCTGAACGTTTAATTTTTAAGTTTTCTAGGAAATTCTCTAGTCGATTGTAGGAAATTAGAAACGTTGATAAGCTCTGAATTTATTAGGTAATTTCGCAATTTGAATGTTTTCAATTGCCAGAAGGTGCATGAAACCTTTTGGAAATGTTGTTTTCAGTTTGGTTGTTCACGTGTCGATAAAACTATTTCTAGATGTCGTACCTTCTTTAGCATTTTACAATTAAAAGTATTTTATAGCATAATATACAAGAAATTATTCACATACATACCTGTATATCTACTAATATTCGCATGCTGTATGGCAGGCAAACTAAATGTGTGTTTTCGTTAAAAGTTTAATTGTATAAAATTTCTATTTGTCTGTTACTGTCTATTTGTTTTGATTCATACTACTTAAATTCGTTTAGACACCTAAATATTTATAGATGTAAAGTGGGATTAATAATAATTTGTCAAAGGGTTTTAGGTGGATTTTTGACTAAACCAAATCTAGCTTTAAGCTTTGAATAGCGACTGCAATGTTTCTTACTTTTGTACATACAATACTCTTTGGATCATTCAATAAACCTTTTAAAGTACTTTGATCTGTTTAATCTTTTCATACATTTTGGTGTCCTCCATTAGTCAATTTTAGGGACTTACTCTCAAACATTTTTTCTCAAGCTGAATCGTATCGAGACACGTCCGACGAATTATTTTGCATTCGCCGACTATTTGGCGTCTTGCTCATGGTTTAAGAGGAGGCCTTGAGGACGTCGGCTTGATTACACGTATTTGCATTAGGGGACGTTTATGGGAAACTTGAGAAAGCGATTACTCTGCCAGAGCTGACCCAGATTGGCCTCAAAACATTGATACATGTGGAGCCGTAAAGATGCTTAACAGGTTTCGTATTTTAAGCTTTTTCGGTTCACGTCGATTATTTGCTGTTTTACCATAAGGAAAACCCGCTTCATTTGGTCCGAAATCGTTGTTCGTAGTTCTTTCGCAAATTGTTAACGAACGGTCTTTCTTAGATATCCCCAAAGCGAAACAGCTAAACTTCATAAGCTCAGTTCTGACCTCAGCAAAAGTTTCATTTATTATTTTGCCGTCAGGATCCATAACTTTTTTCATCAAAACAGCATAAAGCGACTGGAACAACCATTGCCTTGTAAAGGTTTGGGAAATTCCACATGTTCAGGCTTTGATAGGCGAAAATTAAATAGGTATTAAACGCTCGAAACTCTCTGGGGATTTATTATTAATATAAAACGAATGGAAGGGAATACTTACATAAAATTAAGTGCTTTATTGTCGTAAATCTGATAGGCGATAATCTTTTATTGCGGGCTTATGCTCAGAATGTTTCGCTGTTGCCGATGGAATTACATATTTACGATGAAAGGTATCAGAAACCCTTAACTTTATTGCTGTTCTATACAGAATGTAGGTACATTTGGGGCGGTTTTTGCCCTGATTTTGCGAACTGAAAGAGCTTTCGATTTACCATTTAGATGATTTTTCTAAAGTTCCCAATTAAAAATTGAGCGCATCCCGAGGCCGGAAATTTGTCAAAAACTCATCTCTTCAAGCCAGAAAAGCTTCGTTCAGCTTATACTTGGGGCGACTTTCTGTTATTTCTTCGGTTGACAGCTGAATTATCTTTCCTGGGGATCCGATAATCGCATTACTGATATTTGGCGTAATTAAGTGGCAAACTTTCCGAACTAAGCAGCACGATTTCCAATGTTAAGAGCAAAAGTTAAGGAGGTCAAGCAGACGTGGGTGGCCGGCAGCGAAATCGGAAATTGCAAATATAAACCATTTCCCTAGTTTCTACAGACTGATTGGGGCCCGGAGTTTTACAACTATTTTAATTTGTACTTAATTTCCCTAGCTGACGAACTTAAGGACTTTTTTTGGATGCATGCAGTATTGCCATGATTGCCATGAAATGTCATATACCCACTAATCTTTTATTTTTCTGGGCATTTTGTAGTAAAATGATTGGGGCAATGCCAGCAGTGGCAGTACGCCATGAAAGACGCAAAGGACAAGACAAAAGAAACAAAAGACCCAGCCAACTTTACATAGCCGACCATTGGCTACCGCCTAACAGTCCAAGCCCTACTCCCAGTCCGGGTACCAACGACGATGGTACCGAAAGACTGCCAGAAGTGTACTTGTGTGGAAATGTAAGCGCTAATTTCCCGCATTCAAAATAGGCGAATAATCCGCACACTTTTTCTTAACATCAGCAAATTGCGCAGTTGGCTGGAGGCAACATATTTCTGCTAAACAAAAGCGCCTTAATGTCGGTTTTCCCGTCGTGGCGATTTTCTCTTCTGTTGCCCCACTTCTTGGTGTCGCACGTAATTTTTTTCATTTCCCCAGTTTATCTGGAAACCCATGATTAAGCCGACTATGACCATGATGAAGTGGTTTCGATTCTTCTTGACGTGAATGTGTGGCCACTGAGTCGCGTTGCAAAAATGATAAATTGCACCATTTGCTTCCATTAAACAGAAGAAATATGTCGCCTAGCTGGCTTTAAGAGAATAATAAACATGAAGTTGCTAACAAGAATTAATGGCTTACGGAGCGGGAGCATTTTTTCAGGTAACAGCTCTTCAAGTGGTGGTAGGCTCCCTTCTAGCAGGAGCCATTTGTCTGATTGTGGGTCTAGTTCAGCTTGTTCCAAATGCTGCCGATGTGGATCACAGGTATTTTTACATTGGCATGGGCGTCATTCTATTGGCTATCGGTTTTATAATGACGGCAGTCAGATGTTTTGTCATGCATTGCTATAGACATTCCAGAATAGTGATGGAAGATCCCCAGCCTAATTTAGATGCTGTTAACAGTATAGATGTGATAGTTCAGAGACGAGATACCCAGGTTCGTAGATTAGGCTTAGCTGCGTTGGGAAACGTTCAGTAGATTCCAGCTTTTTGCATTAGGCGAAAACTGGCAGAAGCGAAGAGGCTTTTTAGAATTCATTGGGCCATAAAACAAAAATTTTCGCGATATTTTGGATTTCAGCCTACAGCAGCCCAGTGGATAGATGCACAGGGTGTCCCGTAAGCAGATGAGCATGAAGAATTCTCAAAAGAAATTTAAAAAATTTCCACCAAGTTTTCACGGGATCAATTGATATGATTTCTAGTCTAGTTTCAGTTTCAACTGCCAAAAACGACTCGTCAATGCTTTAGCAATTTAAGACACGTTGAACTTTTTAATGTAAAAACAAAAATTGAAGGTACGCTACTTGACAGAAGCTGCTGCAATGGTCTAATAAACGTTTTGGATAGAAAACAAGCAATTTGGAAAAAATGCGCACTAGAAAAATGTCCAGTTTAATTGAGCTTTTTCGCTCCAATGATTTTCTAAATACCCGAAAAAAATTAAGCGCGGTTGGAAAAAATCGACAATTTTTTAAATTAATCTTTGCTTAAAAATTCAAACGCTTACAATTTGACATTAAGTGGGAAAAATGCGCACTTTAGTTCTCAATCCAGCACTGTTTAATTGAGCTTCGTAACTCTACGGTGCTCTAAATATAAAAAAAAAACTGAACGCGGGTTTGAAAAACTGAACATTAACTTTTCTTGGCGAAACTGAAAACGTTCCTTATTTAATATTTCAAGTAGCAAATGTGCAGTTTAATTCTTTTTTACCAGTCTTTGATTAAGCTTTTTTGATCCAAATATCTTTCGTCGTTCTTTCAAGAAGCGACTATTTTCAAAATTACTTTTTTGCTGAAAAATCCCAAACGCTTGCAACTTGACATAACGTGGGAAAAAATGCGCACTTTAGTTCTCTATCCAGCAGTCCTCAATTGAGCTT
>NW_026018165.1:18716986-18728993 GCF_020466585.1 Dendroctonus ponderosae | reverse complement strand
TATTTAAAAGTTGTTCCTTGGTTAAACGTAGACGAGTTAGAAATAAACTAAAAAATTGACTTGGGCACAAAAGAAGATACTTGTCGTACCATATACTCTTTCGTTCATATGGTTACCGGACATCCTGTATATCAGGCTTTGGCTTGCCACTTAGTTGACTCTTTCCCAACATTAGTACCCTTTTCTGTAGAGCAATAGTAACAAATACTTGATGTTTCAGATCACAAATCCCTCCGAACTAGACGCTTTAATAAGCGAAGCGAAGGACGGATCAGATAAAGAGAACATTTGCATCAGCGAATCGTAGATAGTCCAGGAATTCAAATCGAAAGCTTGAAACGCACAAAACTCTGACTCCATTTTAATTGTTTTTTTCAAATTCTTACTTGAAACAATTGAAATAGAGCGAAAATCTAGCCCGTCAGGTAGGCTGATACACTGAGCCTCATTTACATGTAGGTACTTGTAGAAACTTTCCTGTTTTCTACACGTCCGTTGCTGTAAATAGTTTAAGTGTGCTTCGCAATTCATTTTCAGACCGCGTTTTTGTATAAAATTAATGTGCCCGAAATACATAGTCAAATGTACGTTTAAGGGATGGGAATGAGCAATTATTCAGTAATGTATTTCAGAACAGCTTGAAGTAAATTTAGTAGGCCATTAGTTACAAAGCATGCTGTTTATTCAGCAAAATAAAATACTAACGATTTGTGCATTTTTTGCTCAAATTGGGCCAGAAAAGGAAAATTTCCATCCAAAGTAGGAACTTCGTCGTGTTATATGTATGAGAAACACGCACGTATATACAGCGTAAAATGGTTTAAAAATTACAACACCTGAAAAACTAAGATCATCCAATAAATGCGACCATTTAGTTAAAAAAAAAATAATTTTCCTGGTAAAACTAGCATTTTGTATACCTACATGTGATTACCTTTGCTGTGACGTAAAACTCTGTGTACTTGTTTTCAATTTAATGTTCTAAACTGTTCGTACATATCTTTAGGAACGAAGTGGTTATTTTACGAAATCTGCTGGAGTTATCCAGTCAAGTCTTCCTCTGAGCCAAAACAGCGCAACACAAACTTTATTACTTTCCTGCAAATGTACTTTCCAGCAGAGTTTTTTAAATGCGCCACTTTCTCACATTTACACAATTGTACCAATTTCGCACCAACATCACAACTATTCTAAGTAAACTTCTCATAGGGAAACTTCCAACTGCGGTTGCCAAATTTTTAGACAAAATACCATATATTTTTATATGTACTCATTTAGTTGTTTATATCATTCATATACAGGGTGCTCCGGAGCAGGCCAATAAATTTACTTTCTACATAAGGAAAAGTTTTGACTGTTATTTATCAAGTAACTCTAGGCCTAGATTTCATTGTTTTGTTAAAAAATAATTATCTTTAAATAGGTTTTGGTCATGTTCGGGAGCATCAATTTTTTATTTAAATCTATTGAAATATTTACATCATTGTTTTTATATATAATGCAAATATTTATCGCTAATTTATATATGAAAAGTTGTCCGAATTTAGATAGGCAAAGAGTATCAGTGTTGAAGAACATTGAGACTTATTAAGTGAAGATTTCAGGAGTAGGTATTATTTTCAGGCTAAACCCAGGCCCGAAGGTGTCTGAGATTAACACTTCTCGAAATCTGCATTTTCTTACATCAGTATCAGTGTTGCCATTATGGAAGTATGGTACGGGTCCAAATCAGGTCACTTTGCTGCACACAGTTGATTTAGTTGAAAAACATTAAAGTGTAATCTCAAATGTAAACTGTCTGCTGAAAGTTGCAAAAAAGCATATTTTTTATTGTCGATAAGACTTATTACAGGGTTAACTTAGTTACTGAGCACTAACACAGGCAACACTGATGCTAAACAATTCATAGATTATTTCTCTATGTAAGTATCAACTGGAAACCTTTCAGTTAAGTAGTAATCTAGAAAAATTTCGCTTTGAATGGCAAATACCGTCAACTTGATTCCTGATTTAATTGTACTTTAACTACATTTTAAAGATTTTGTTGAAAGTTTTCTAGTTCTTTTCTCAATTCTATTTATTCTTATTTTCATTTATACACTGTGCAATAATTTGCGAACAAATGACTACATCCCATATTTTACCGAATGATATTTCTAGGCAAATCGATGTGTTTTGAAAAATTTCCGAATACTTACTATGATAATTGAACTGTTTTCTACAAGTTTTTTAATGGGGAAAATTGTGGTGGAAATCTAGCTATTAAATATTGTATTTGTAACGTTCTAGGCCTGTAAGGAAAATCTATGTTTTTCTATTATATACACAAATAATATGTATAATACAGCAAATAATATACTTATACTGCAAATATTGTACAGCTGTCTTTAATAAATAAATGTTGAATGTTTATTTAGTAAAATCTTGAATATTTCTGCTCCAACCACGAAAGCCTCAAATTTTCACAATCTACAGAAAATCTCTACAGAGTCGACAGATTCTACGAGTTTCAGAAAAATCTACCATAATCATGAGTTTATTAACTGCGCCCTCTCCTTAAAAAATTCGGATCTTCTAAACTGAAGCCAGTAGCTATTTCAAATTTTCACAATCTTCAGAAAATACTTGGATCTTACGATTCTACATGTTTCATAAAAATCTCCCGTGATACGGATTTTTGCAGGATGGTGAATGGCAGTGTCAAAATTGATGCTTCTTCCAACTGCGCCCTCTCCTTAAAAAATTAACATCTTCTAAACTAAAGCAAGCAGATATTTGAAATTTTCACCAACTTCAGAAAACACTTGACTGTGAAGATTCTGGGAGTTTTATGAAATCCGCCGTTTACACTAATTTTAGCCAATTCGGTAAATATCAGTTTTAAAATTGATGTTTCTACTCAACTGCGCCCCTTCTTTGAAAATTCGCATCTTCCAAAATAACGCAAGTAGGAATGCGAAAAATTCACCATCTTTGGAAGAAAGTTGACTGTGAAGATTTTGAAAGTTTCATAAAAAGCGCTTGTAGTGCAAATTTTTGCCAACTTAGAAAATCTCGGGATCAAAATGGAAGTTTTTACCCAAATGCGCGCTTTCATTTAAAAATTTGCATATTCCCAACGAAAGGAAGCCCCAATGTGAAAAATTTGCCGCCTATGCTAGAAAGTTGGCTTTACAGATGTTGAAAATTCCATAAAAATTGACCTCAATGCAAATTTTTGCCAGCTTAGCAAATATCGGTCTCAAAATGGAAGTTTTTTCCCCAAATGCACCTTATAAATACAAATTCGTATCTTCCAAACTAAAGCAAATACCCATGTGAAATATTCAGCATCTTTTGCTAGACCGTTGGCTTTAAACATCGTGAAAGTTTCGTAAAAATCGCCCACAATCCGAATATTAGCCAGATTTGAAAGTCTGGGTCTCAAAAATGGCTATTTTAAGCAATTAGGCCCTCTTCTTTAAAAAATCGCATTTTCTAAACTGAAGGAAGTAGCAATTGGGAAAGTTCACCATCGTTAGTAAACACTTCGCTCTAAATATTCTGAGAGTTTCATAAAAATCACACAGAATCCCAATTTTTGCCAGCTTAGTAGCTCTCGCTCTCAAAATGGATGTTTTTATCAATTGCTCCCTCTCCATTAAAAACACCACATTTCCCAAACTAAAGCAAGCAGATATTTGAAATTTTCACCAACTTTAGAAAACACTTGACTGTCAAGAGCCTGAGAGTCAAGAGTTTGTGAAATGAACGACCTCGACCGTTAGCTCTAAAAATCTTGAGAGTTTCGCAAAAATCGCCCACAATCCGATTATTAGGCAGATTAGTAAATCTGGGTCTCAAGAATGAAAGTATTAATTTGGAAATTTCACCATTGTCATTAAACACTTCGCTAAAAATATTCTGAAAGTTTCAAAAAATGCACCCATCATCCCATTTTTTTCCAGCTTAGAAACTCGAGCTCAAAATGGATGTTTTTACCCAAGTGCGCGACGAAATCCTGAGTTATCTGAACGTATTTATTCTCTTGCTCACTCATTCTTAGTGTTTCCAAATGCTGTTTTTATTATTTTTGATTTCCGCAAGTTTTACACCTCTGAAAAATTTTCGCTKTTCCTCTTCATATTGAAATACGTCAAGTTAACTGCAAGTTTGTTCTTCTTCATATTGAAATACCTCAAGTYAACTGCAAGTTTGTTCTTCTTCATATTAAAATACTCGCATGTTTCGGGATCTCATCAATTTCTATTCATCAAAAGGAAAAAATCAAACTCTGGTTACCCAAAACTTGCTGATCAACAGCGCTTACTTATATCAACTTTTGTTAGAAAAGTAAGCAAAACCGCGCTGCTGAGACACACCAAGTCTTACCCGTGAACTTCTGCGGGCGACTTCATGTCCCGGCACCATAAAAGTAAGTACCCACCTATTTACGAATATGGTACTCATATTGCATAACACACGCTACCAATTCGCCATAATTTAAAAAAGAAACGACTCATAATTAGGTATTAATTATAGGCCGCCACATGCGAGGCAATTTTAAATATCATTCAAATTGATAACTATAAATCACTTGACCCTGCAGGAGATCGGAGGAGGCGCTTAGAAAGCGCTGAGGAGTGGCTGAGTTTGATACCAGCCCGGCTATAATGAGTTTATAGGCAGGGCCCATATTTGGTAGTGAATGGTAAGCTTGGCTAAGCATAGAGGACGCCGCCGATACTGCAAATTTCAAACGCTTCAATTTGCGTGAAAAGCGAAACTTTCTTCAGAGTTGACCAGGAAAATTCCTGCTGCGGCTTCAACAGTGAAGGAATACGAGATTTTGATCGCGTACAGTGCAGGGAATGGTGAGGTTGGTTGAAATAAATCCGGAAATTTGCAGCAGGATTTTATAATGCTTGCAGGAACGCTAGAGAGTGCTGATGTTCAAAGACTCACCCGGGACGTGGCTCCATCTGAAACGTACAGAAATCAATATATTGGAGTTACTTATACTCATTTATGATTGAAAATTGACTTCGTTTAACAACAATTTTTGGGGAAGTTGCATAAAATATTTTCAGCCAAGGCAAAGTTATTGGCGATGATGGGTTTAGACGAACTTTTTTCTTGATTCTTTTGGCGTTTGCTAGCTTAATTTTGAAAGGGAAATTTGGCCAAATCATGGAAAAATACGGGATCGGAAAGTGAAATTTTTCAATCATTGGGGGGTTTTATACAAATTAAAGCGGCACCTACTTGAGATGCTTTTTGCAAAAAAACACTCCAGAAAGGTCTTAGGTTGCCCGAAGAATTCAACTTTAAGAAAATGTATGCTTTTAACGCGGGTTTCGCGGTTTTTGTCGCAATTTCTGCCCCGACTTAATCGTAAACTTTCGCCTTCAAAGTTTCACTTTTGGAAGCAATTTTCCCGATACTAATGGGTTTTTCGGGTTTTTAGGCCGTCGTTCGGTAGAATTTCCCCTTGACGTTTCGCAAGCCCGAGTGGCTTGCATCTTCAGAAGAATCTTCCGAACGACGGCCTAAAAACCCGAAAAACCCATTAGCTTCGAGGAATGGCCTCGAAAGTTTATCTCTTGTGAATTTTCCCGATGTTTTGTTTTGTTGTCTTTAAACCGCCAACGGGAAACATTACTTTTGCATGGAAGATCTAAGGTATAAATCTCGAATTTCCCAGAAACTGTCACTTTCAATTAGAGCCTCCATATAGACCAGCAACTATCGGTCTTCCCTCTGTGAATATCCCAAGAATTATTCCAGATGAGCAAGCGGCTGAAGTCACTGAAACCCTGCATGTGCCCACTTGATTGACAGTAGCAATTCAGGAAAATCGAGAGAGTTTTAGTAGGGTTCCTCCATATCAGAATATAGAGGAGGTTCTTTGAGTCAACATTCCTGTCGCAAGACGCACTGGGGGTTTATCGCAGGCGTGTTGTTAACACTACTTAGGAATTTTAACGGGTTTTCCCTCACTAGTTGCCAAAACTGTGGCCTTTTTCGCGGTGGTTCTTAAGGATGTCTTTGACGAAGCAAAGTTTTCTGTGAAAATATTTTAAAAAGTCGTTAAACGAATGCGGAATTGACGATGCAGCTACATAAACTCCCTGGATTGGGAATAGACCTTCTGTTCAGTTTCAAAGCGGCTGGTCTCGTGCTGATATTAAGTGCGACATCCCCTGCCGGGTGTGCGCCCCTAACTTCCATTAGGGAGCTATCGCCCTACCACCTAAACTGATTATCGCCTGTAATGGACAAAATCAATTCGGCATTATCCGAAAAAGTTACCAAATTCTTCAATTCCTCGATAGTTTTATGTGAAAAGCAAAAACCAGTCATGGTAAATTTGACGTCGAAGAAACCGCTTTACATGATAAACCGCATTACGGCCAATACCCGGAAAAAAGGGCTTCGAGCCGTTAGTGCGGGAAATACAAAGCGGCGACTTATTGAAGCCTAACTGGTTCTTTATTGACAATTTGCTGAGATGGCGAAATTATTTATTTGTTTATATATTTCATTAGCGGAAGCAATTTACTTTAGTTCGTTTTGAAAATGTGGGCATCCACCGAAACATTGGCAGGCTTTGGTAAGGAGCAATCGGAGCCTATTAGAAACACCGAGTTTTGAAAAGGTTTGTTTGGCCCTCAATAATCCAAACGTCGTTTTTTTAATCGCCCCCAAAACACACAAATTCATCATGTATCTTCTTCGACAGTCAATAAATCATGCGGCGGCGAAAACACTCTTTTTATAATTTAGGCATTTGAAATTTGTGTCCGAAGCCCGAGGAAAACGTGTTTGTGTTTGCTTAAATATTAGATGTTGGCCCCGAAGATCCAATCGATATGGAGTACGACTCTGCAAGCCATCAGTTTTTTTCACTAACAATGCCTAAACAAATATCCGGTGTAAATATTACAAATTTAATGTAACTTAAATGTATCTGCAAAGCGAATACTCGATATAATGTTAATTTATGAATCAGGCCCGCTTGGGATTGTTTATGGCTAAGTATTTGATTAGAAAAAATATTTTGGCTATCAGCCATTGCATAGAACTGGTGAGGATTTCGAGGTTTTTTTTAGGTGGAGAATTTTTTTGTTCGTTCGGAAACATCAGGAAAAATATCAAGTTTTTCAAAATTGCCTCCAATTCTAAATGGTTCTAAAAAAGGATGCGAGTAAAAAGCTCATTAAAAACGTACTAAGCTTCAGATCTAAATTAACCCACATTATCTGTTGATTTTTAGCGGTTTTGAGGCAATCGCGATGTTTAACCGACGATATCTTCCTTGTGCATATTGGAAATCATTTTATGTCGCAAACATTTTTTGAAGCTAAAAAACATGCATGTCAAATTTTGATTTTTCTCCCAAAATGTAATGAGGGTTGAGGTCAATTTTTTCGAAAAATAACAAGTTTTACAAAGTGCCACAAATTTTCCATCGATTTCATTAAAATGATGCGATGAATGTAAGGAGCTCATTGAAAATCGCACTGGAAGGTTCAGATCCAGAATAATCAACATTTTTTGTTCATTTTCAGCGGGTGTTGGGCAATCACGATATCTTACCGCCAACATCTTCCTTATTATAGACTCAAACACTTTATAAGTGCACCTGGAAGCTTCTTAGGTTGGACACAACCCATTAAACTCAAGAAAACACGCATGAAAAATGTTGATTTTTGTCCGAAAATTTCTAAGGATGGAGGTCTATTTTTTCGAAAAATATCAAGTTTTTCAAATTGCTTCACATTATACATCAATTTCATCAAAATTATGAGGAGAACGTAAAAAGCTCATTGAAAAACGCACTAGAAAATTTAGATCCAAAAGAATCCACATTTGTTGATCATTTATAGCGGTTTTCGAGCAGTCGAGATTTTTAACCGGCGACATCTTCTTTATTATAGGCGCAAACACTTAATATGTGCATACTGGGAACCTTCTTAGGTTGGAAACAATCCATTGAACTAAAAAAAACACGTATGAAAAATTTTGATTTTTTCCGAAAATTTCTAAGGGTGGAGGTCGATTTTTTCGAAAAATATCAAGTTTTCCAAATTACTTCACATTATACATCAATTTCATCAAAATTATGAGGAGAACGTAAAAAGCTCATTGAAAAACGCACTTGAAAACTCAGATCCAAAATAATCCACATTTTTTGATCATTTTTAGGGGTTTTCGAGCAGTCGAGATTTTTAACCGGCGACATCTTCCTTATTATAGGCGCAAACACTTAATATGTGCATACTGGGAACCTTCTTAGGTTGGAAACAATCCATTGAACTAAAAAAAAACACGTATGAAAAATTTTGATTTTTTCCGAAAATTTCTAAGGATGGAGGTCGATTTTTTCGAAAAATATCAAGTTTTCCAAAATACTTCACATTCTACATCATTTTCAGCAAAATAATGACAGGAGCGAAAGAGCTCACTGAAAAACACCCTAAAAGCTTCAGACCGAAAATAATCCACATTTTCGGCTAATTTTTAGCAGTTTTTCAATCACGCAATCACGATCTTCAAGCGGCTTCCGTAAAATTGTCTATAAAACTTAAAAAAATGCCAAACTCTTTCAAACTGGATTTGGAGCTTTTGGGGCTTCTATTGCGTCGTGGAACCAATTTTCCTCCTGACGTTTCGCACGCACCAGAAGCTTTCATCTTCAGAATTCTTCAGAAGGGCGCAGCAACCCGCAAACACTCGTGCCTGAAAGCGAAAAAACTTTCAATTCTTATCCATGCCCGAAAAACTCACCTTGTACACCTAATTGCGCATGTGAATCATACAGAAACTGTTTAGACAACTGCAAATAACCATGCAGTATTTAACAACAGAAATGCTGAGCTCGTTTCGACCGAGTCAATTAAATTTCGACGTTCAGCCATGAAAAAGGTTCGTCACTATTTGAAAAAAATTAAAAATGATGATTCGCCAAATGGGAAGTTGAACACGCCAACCCAAACAAACATCTGGCTCTAGTCGAATGTAAACTACGAAAAAATTCTGAAGAAGACTGAAGAGCTTCCTTCGTACCAATTTTCTAGTGATCATTGTCCAAAAGCCCCCCCACATTTCGGTCTATTATTGTATTGTATGGCACGGCACTAAGTGTATTCGAAGACTAAAGCCATAGGCGGAGGACATCAATTATAAACCCTGATGAAAGTGAACCAGAAAGGCGCATGGATGGCCTATTCAACAATGAGACTGGTGAAGGACGAACTTTCATGTGGGGTTTTCCTGGATTAGTCCAGCTCCTTTTTCCACTGGAACGCTTATGTGCGTAGCACAAAGCTCATTGAGCAGCAACAGGGAAAAAATGCCGATTGGAAAATGTGCAGCAGGAGTTATTTCCAGTGCCACCACTGCAGGCCAGCACATCCCTTATATTCTCCGTCGGTTGGGGCGTCAAACGAAGCAAACATCCGATATTCTCGTTAAAAGTACACGTTTTGCCACCCTTTACGCTTCGGAGGTCTTCACAAAGAATGTCCTAACAATTTATGGTGTGACTAAGCGTATCTTTTCCGAATTGGACGTGCTGATTTAGGACGGGAAGAATTTGTTCTTGGAAACTTACACAAAAAAATTGCGAAAAGGCCAAACTGACCTGCAGGAGGGTAGGTTTCTTCAAGACCTAACCATTCTTGTCTTGGCAACAAAAGTTTGTTTCAAGCGAATCGACACAACAATGTGACTATGAATGTTCTTTCGGCCTATTCCTGCCAGAAAAGGCTGGTGAAGAAGTGAATAATTGGGATTTTTAATAGGTAGGTAGTAATTTTTCAATAAGAAGTTTAAAAATATCAAGCACGAGGAGTTTTTTGGGTTTTTTAAGTCGTGTAAAAGCATTTTACTAACGTGTCGCAAGCACGACTTTCCTGCATCTTCAGAAGTGGTTCGCTCAGCATAGCCCGAAAAACTCAGCAGTTTC
The DNA here is from genome assembly GCF_020466585.1 of Dendroctonus ponderosae. Classification (NCBI taxonomy): domain Eukaryota; kingdom Metazoa; phylum Arthropoda; class Insecta; order Coleoptera; family Curculionidae; genus Dendroctonus; species Dendroctonus ponderosae. Next base: position 18,719,044 of record NW_026018165.1, on the reverse strand, counting down.
AAGATCAACCATCTTCACAAAATCAATCGGCTCACAGTTTTTCCATTAAAAAAGCCAACGTTACAAAAGGGAAATCTCCAATTTGACAGTCATGCATCAATGTTCAATATATATTCTAGAAATAAACTAATGAGCTTAAAGAACGCCTATGCCGAAGAACAGGTTGTGGTTTGAATTGCCGCAGTCCCCTTCAGGCAAACTACAGACAAAGATAAAAAATCGAAAACTACATGGACTGAATAACGATGACTTTCCAAGGCAAAAGCTAAAGATTCTTGAGACCTCGTGAATTTTAAACACCGAGTTCGTGTTTATCTCTTTCGTCATATCGTCGATTATATTCCTGTTTTTATCGGAAGGTACAGTTGAAAGGCGAATAGCACAGAGTTGATGGTGGTGGCTTCAAGTGTGTCGTGGTATTATGTAATGGATTACATACATGGAGGAACCTCTTTTGCCTGTTAGAGAGGCAACAATGAAAATTTGCATTTCCCCACTCCAGGCAAAAAACAGCTACATAAGATAGTTTCGTTAATGATTCAACCGTCTTTCTTGAAGAAATTGGCTTTGTTGGATGTTCCATAATTTAGTGCGAGTTATTAATCATAGGACTTAAAAAAGTTAATGGCCTGTAATCGCTCCAGGCCTGATTCCGTTTGCTCATAATACCTGAAACCGCTTTCAATATTTACGGTTAAGTTGTTAAAGTGTTGTTTATTGCAAAAAATTAAAAAATGCACCAGTGGAATTTTACGACACCAAATGTCTTCCTGTTCATCTCAATTCCTCAATCATGTATGAAACTTCAGCAATAACGTAGCAAATTTTTCTTGATTTGTTGAAAGTTCGTCATTCTATCTAACGGAAAGAAAATTCTATGTAAACTAGATTGAAAACCGTGTGAGTGTTTCTAAGTTTAATGTGACTTTCAATGAAGATTTGGGATTAATTGCTTCTTTCTTACATGGTCTAAAGCCATTGATCAGATGAAAACTACACCCAAAATGCCGTTTACAGACCTTTGAACTTAATATTAGCACTTCAACACGTTCTTGTTTGCAAACGTATGGAATTCTTCAACTGTAGAAACGCTTTTATGAATAACTGGTAGAATTCGGTTTCTTTCCATGCTCTTCGGTGCACTTAATGACTTAAACCTAATCTCCATAAGTATTAGAATTACGCCCACCAACATTTTAGTTATCACTTGGGGCGCAACGAAACAATGACTGACTTTACTCTGGCTATTACTGAAATAATTGATCGAAGAATCCGGCTTTATGTTCAGTAATAGCGTAGATTGCTGTTGTTCCAACAAAAACAATTGTCAGGATTTTCGAGCTATTGGGGCCTTAGAAACAGGGTTTGGTAATTGTCTTTTAAAACCTACTTGCAAAGGCCTTAATTGTCGCTTCTTTTCTACTGAAGTAACAAACAAAAATTTGGGAAATTAAACTTGTCTAAGTTTTTCGAATGAACACCAAAATAGGCAATTTCCAGATATCCAGTTAATTTCACCATATGAATTAGCAGATTCTTCCATTGCTGCTTTGTGCTTTAACTCAGTTTCTAGTTGACTCTTTGTCTGGCTTGTAAATTACAGTTTCTTTGCAGAAACCTTAAAGTTCAAGTTTCTCAAAAATAAGTTTTTTAGTGAATTTCTCGAGTTTTATTGTACAGATACTGAGATATGAGTGAGAACTCATTAGTGTCCCTCTGCAAAAGTTTCCAGTCGACACTTTGTCTGGGTGGTAAATTACATTTTTTTTTAGAACGCGTTGCAAGTGAGCGTTTCATGTTCAAGTTTGGTAGTTTCTCAAAAATAAGTTTCTCGGTTTATTTGCTTGAATCTTCCAGCAGATCTACTTTAACTCATTGTTTTCCTTCTGCAAATGTTTCCAGTCGGCACTTTGGCTGAATGGTAAATTACAATTTTTTTTAGAACGCGTTGCAAGTGAGCGTTTCATGTTCAACTTTGGCAGTTTCTCAAAAATAAATTTCTTGGTTTAATTGCGCGAATTTTCCAACAGATGTACTTTGACTCATTGTTTTCCTTGT
>NW_026018165.1:18711710-18716304 GCF_020466585.1 Dendroctonus ponderosae | reverse complement strand
CGTTTCATGTTCAAGTTTGGTAGTTTCTCAAAAATAAATTTCTCGGTTTATTTGCTCCAATCTTCCAGCATATCTACTTTGACTCATTGTTTTCCTTCTGCAAAAGTTTCCAGTCGACAATTTGGCTGGGTGGTAAATTACAATTTTTTTTAGAACGTGTTGCAAGTGAGCGTTTCATGTTCACCTTTGGCAGTTTCTCAAAAATAAGTTTCTCGGTTTCTTTGCGCGAATTTTACAGCAGATGTACTTTGACTCATTGCTTTCACTGTACAAAAGTTTCCAATTGACACTTTGTCTGGGTAATAAGCTACAATTTTTTTTATAACGCGTTGCAAGTTGATTGCCTTTGATGTTCAGTTTTGGCAGTTTCTCAAAAATAAGGTTCTAAGCGCATTTGCTCAAATTTTCTTCTAGAAACACTCTCACTCATTAGTGTCCCTCTGCAAAAGTTTCCAGTCGACACTTTGTCTGGATGGTAAAATACAATTTACAAACAAAAAACCTTATTTCAAAACAAAATTGAAAAATATAAGTAAGTACTCATAGAACCTCGGCTTCTTTGAAGAAGGATGTGGCAAAGTCGATTCTCGCCAACGTTTTCATCTGAAAACCATCTAGAAATCTTCAAGTGTTCGCTTCAAGCTCGAATATTTTGGATTCAAATTAAGCTTTTATCCAGCTTAAAGTTTGTCATTTTTTAAGTAAACTCAAACTGATCGTAGAAAGGCAATAAATCCTGTCGATTCTGTTACTTAATATTTCAACCCGTTGCGGGTCGATTTATGTTCATAATTAGGAATATCCTCAATTTAAAGCGAATCATTTCAAACGTCGGGACTTTATCTTTGAAAAAACCATTCCATACTGTGCGTATATCATCTTTACATTGTCCCTTTCGCTCAGGTTTTTATCAGCGCTTTTCCGTTTTGCGAAATGGTAAAGTATTTCCGGCTCTAATGGCTCTATAAATTGTAGAGCGACCAAGTTTAGTTAGCTCACAAATTCCGTTTCCTGTCGTAATACAGCTATTGATAAGGTAGACGATCTTACACAGAAGATGAAATTTCGCATTTTCTTCTTAGTTGCAAAGCTTGAATGAAACTCATTGAACAGAAACCTTTGCTTGATGTAAAGAGCGAAAGTTATTCATAAAAAATGTTAATTTTCGACTGTGAGAAATTTATCAGATGCTCAATGGATAATGTTTCAAAAATATGTACAGTAGAAAGTCAAGGCAATTTCGAGCTGAATGGACCGATATTGAAGAATTTTTGGTTCTCATTGACAAACGGGGGCGATTAGCCAATGACCATTTAGCCCAATCCATCTTGAGTGGGTAAAGGTTAATGAAGAAAGTTCTGTTCAATTCTCATCAACATCAAATCACTAGTTTCTCAGYTTACAAAGTTCTGCTTCCATTTTTCACATTGTGTTCTAGTTTCAACATTTGGTGGCTTCAGATGGAACATTCTTTGGAAAAAGCTACATTTTGGTCCGAGTTGCCGAAAACTTCCATCGTTTACGTTATGGTGTTAGACAATGTCGACAGTTGTTTGCATTTCACACAAAAAAACCCAGTCATTTTCAATTGAACCATCTCTTCGCTGATCAGATTCTTTATCAAAGTTACCAAAAGCCCTTTTCCCAGCTTCGCCTTCTGCGTCTTCCTTGATGCTCTTCTGGCAAGCCCTCTTTCACCTCTAAAGCACTTTCAAAATTCCCTCAGTTGTTGTTGCAAAGAAGCTGGAGTTGCTCCAAACTGAGGTTCCTCAGGCTCAGTTCGAGGATGAGGTTCGGGCTGAACCAGAACATCCAGACAACGTATTCCAAGAAACTATGAAGTTATCGCAGAAAACAAGTAATTATCCGGCCTTCCACTGCGTTGTTCACACATGCAATAACAGGCGRTAATTAGAGGAAAACAAAACATTTTTTCGACTCAAACCGAAAAACACACCAGGTTTCCTTTCCCGGTCGACTTGATTCAGCTGTTCTTGTTTTTCRTCCACGTCCAAATGTGAAAAACCTTCCGAAAGAATGTAGAGTCGGAGTTACGCGAACTTACACGATCGATTCCGGTTCCACTGAAATGCCCTCCTCTTGGATCAGTTATCGAACGCCATGGTTTCGAGCTAAGAGAACGGAGACACTAAAAAGCGGACAATCGTATCTTGTTCAAGTGGGAATTTGTTGAAATCGTCCCTTGTTTTTTGGCAAAATTACCCGGAGATTTTCAAATTAGAGAAAAAAGAGCGCGCGGAACTTCATTTATGTTCACCGAATCTTGTGCCAGTTGTGCTTCGGACTCGTTTCCCAACCGTTGTTGAGAGTTTTCACCGGAAAATGTGACTGACTTGTGTTGGGTTCAGTTGTTTTTGTTTTTGCTCCTTTTTGGTTGCATATGGACTTTAAGTGTACGTTTCGACCAAGTGTGGATTATTGAAAGCGATTTAACCCCGAGGTTCTACAACCGCTCTACAATGTAAGTTGCCCGGTATTTTAGATCTCACACATTTTTTAGACAACACAAACCCCCTAACTCAGAAACTTTAGAACCCCCTAACTCARTAAGATGGAAACTTCCAAGAAGTTTCCAATTTTTTCGTAAGACGACGAATTCTCAATGTGTACCTGTGCAGAATGCTGACCCATTCTAGCCAACGAATGCGTTGCATCGACTGCAAAATCGTCAGATTCATGGTCAAAAAAGTGCTTTTCGACACTTTTTTGCTTTTCCCAGTGGCAAATCAATGTCCACAATAACTTAAGTTCGAATCAGTTGATCTTCACAAAAATAATTAAAAGTTAACAAGATTTTCCATCTAAGAATTGCTGCTTTGAAAAGATCACAAAAACACACTTTGCCTAATAAAACTTCTTCAGTCACCTCAAAAAATCGAAAGCAAAGCGTTGGAATTATACGTATCAGGATTAATGAAGATCAACCAAAGGAAACGTTTGCATTTTGTCATATTTAGTCTAAAAACTACTGGACAAGAACTGACCATTAGAGAAATAACAAAATTAACTGCAGAAAACTGGTTGCAACAGTAAAATTGAGCAGCAACAAACAACACAATAAAGCACTTGTTTTGCAAACGTTTATGCTGCTGAAGATTCTTTCAAGCTCGTAAAACAGTCGGCTCAAGATTCCATCACTCGAACCACCGAACTAAATTCTTATTCGACTTTTATGTTGTTTAATTCTGGGCTGCCGCTCATAAATGCGAATCTGAAAAAACAGAGCAAGCAAACCCCTACAAGCACCAAAAACCAATTTGGTAGTGAGTGTAAAAACCTCCAATGAAATTAAAATGGGTAAACGACGATAGAAAGCTCAAAAGAGCCAAAAATTGAGGAAACGACCAAAAAACGTTTTAACAGTAGGTGGAATAAAGAAGGCGATGGAATAACTTAGGCAGACAAAGATAGAAGTTTAGTTCACCAAACGTTGCCTAGAACAGGCGCTGCTAGTGATTCATCGATTTCTCACTCGCACACACGGGTGTTTGAGAGAAATKCCCTTATTGTTTCAGAACCGTTCTCGCTTTAACCRATTGATTTGTCCACCTTCTCTATTTTATATTAAAATCTGACTCCAATCAAAGCTTAAGTCTTATGAATACAGACCAAGAATAAAACCCTACTGTAACCGAATATATCTAAAAAAAAACATGCGCTGAACCGTGTATTTGAGCTTGCATTTCTAATGAATGTAAGTGACAAAGTGGACGAAGTGTTTCCTAGAATGTCAGCCATATGAGGCAAACCTTGTTTACTCAGAGCGTCGAGTTGTTGCTTGCTCGATTTAATAAATATCAGCAAAGTGCATTTTAATGGTGTAGTTTTAAGGGTCAATTTTCATCATTCTAAGAATATTTCCTACCATTAAGCACTCAAAGTCCTTTGGATATTGACGCAATTCTCAGCTTTGGCGGGATGATGATTGACTCAAAAGTTTTTCGATTAGGAATTCTGCCAGTTGAACCCGCTATCGATATCTTAATTGCATATTCAAATTATGTGGCAATTCCACCTATATTGAGCTTGGGTTTATGCACATAATGATCCAATGTCCGGCTAAACGGCTTGTAAAATACATGCCCCAATGGACTCTGCCGTATAATGAACTCTAGTTCTTGACTGTTATCGATGGAGTTTTTAATTAAATTGAACTTCCTATGGAGTTGCGTTGTAGAGAGTGAATGTTGCCGAATTTGCAGATCGAATGGAGAGAAATTCGCCTATTTTCCTAAATGTTGTCCCTTTGAGTTAAAGTTCTTCCAGTCAAACTTTTATTTTCTCCTTCACGTGCTTTTTAAAGCACTGTAACCCTACTGGATGTATTTGTTTGAACTGAAGAAAGATCAAAACAGATCAGCAAATTTTTCGACTTAGTTTGGGTACCAACCGACCAAACTCGTTCTGTAAAACATGGGAGGACTTAAAAATTCGCAACTCCCTAACCAGACGCAACGCAAAGCTGCAACAAACAACAGGAGGAAGATCATGTTTTGCTCTACCTCCAGAGCGAAATTCCTAAACATCTTCAAATTGACGAAGTTGTGGCGAATTTTTCAAGTTAGTTCCCAAC
>NW_026018165.1:18686650-18710711 GCF_020466585.1 Dendroctonus ponderosae | reverse complement strand
GTAAAACATGGCAGGACTTAAAAATTCGCAACTCCCTCACCAGACGCAACGCAAAGCTGCAACAAACAGCAGGAGAAAGAGCATGTTTTGCTCTAGTTCCCGAGCAAAATTCGTAAACATATGAATATTTTCCAAGTTGTGACAATTTTTTGAATTTTTTGACCAAGCCAGGCTGGTTCAGGAAACATAGCTGGACAAACGTTTGAAAAACCACTCAAACACGCTCCAAACAGGAATAGAAAGAGAATGTTTTGACCCGGGAAAACTGTATATTCAACCAACCAGCAAAGTTCCTCAAATTCGTTATCGCTTTTTTATCTGGGATGTTCTTTTATATCGTCATCATAATACAGTTTAAAGTCGGGTTTGCTGACCTCACTCACTGAATATTCATCAGGCTCTCGTTTAATTCACTCCATAATTAGTTGATGACACAACGCGCTTGGCTGCGCGTTTTTCATAATAGTATTTTTAGTTTCACGCTGGTTGAGATTAGTTTTGAAAAAAATGCCTACACTCGCTTAAGTCACTGAGTGGAAAGCTAAGAAAATATTGACCAAAACAACACGCTTTCCTGCCATTTTGGTAAAAGTCGCTCAACTTTTACAAGTTCTAAAGCAAAATGCTCAAATTGGGAACAATTTCCTCATAAATAAATGGACATGCTTTCCCCAAAAGCAAATAGCGTAAATGTTGGTTGGTTTTGCAGTAAATATTCATAATTCCGACCGCAATGCAATTTTAAACAGCCATGCAGGCAGCATTTGGAGAAACGCCGGTTGAATTGAATGGCTTTTCATATAACGTCTGACCATATTTATTGCTAGAATTTATTTTATTCATTCGTCAGATTTTACCCTGGCTGATTCTTCAGCAACTTTGCATGAGCAAAAACTTTTAGGCATCAGGATCGTTGGCTTTAATGAGACTGATTGAAGTTAATAATCCAATAATCAACACCGATTTGGCAAAAACCCGACTTTTTCTCCTTGATGTCTTCATTACATTACGTTAACATGCGGAAATGGGACACTTTGAAGAAGGCGAACTTTGGGCTAATATTTAAGCGCTTTCTTCACTGAAAAAACTGCCGTCACAAACGCTCGTCCCCTTTTAATGTGCGCATTTCAAACAGAAACATGTTCCTTCCAGGTGGCCTGCTATTCAATACTTTTCGTAATTATTCTATGGGGAATATACGCCGAGTTGTTTGAACCATCGCAGTTTCATGTGCAATTCATCACTCGTCGTGGCGGAGTTGGAAATTTCCTGTTGGGCACTAAGCGCTATTTAATCAACATCTGCGGCCCGCAGAAAAATTCTCGATATCTCTTAAACTATCAAATATGCGAACCCTGAAACTACCCCCATGTAAATCGGGCGTTTCTCCCCCAAATTATAAACTAATTGGATCATGTTTATTCGCTTCGACGATCGATGGCTGTGGGGACTAAGATTGGTTTTCTTGCTTTAATTTCAGGTAGTTATTTATGGTTGAAGCGGCAGATAGATGGTAAAGATACTGCCGGTTTGGATAGAGTTTTTCTCAATTAAATAAATCACCTAACAGGATCGTTCCTATGGAATGTCCAATTTAAGGGTCCTTTTTTCGTTTGATGGATGTTTTTTTATCAAGCACTGTTATAATATACTTACAATGTAACTTGCGGGCAGCAACCAACCGTATGAACAAGAACAAAGTCTCGATGGAATCTCTATTTGAACATTCCTGACATTGAGAATGGGACAAATTTGCGACCCAACTTGGAGCATTTTCAACCCCCCAATTTAATATCAGCGAAATATTTAGCATTGCAGCCCACTTTTAGGGTGTCTCAATCTGAAGTTCGGAATGCGATAAGCTTGGCGCCCACCTAACTGCTGTATGCAAAAAGCAACCTTCCCAGCAAACAAACAGCAAAAAAAATTAAGAATGCTAATTTGCTGCCAGTGAGTCACAAGGCTGTTGCTGTTTAGTGGCTTTCAAAAACCACATCGCTGGATACCAAGGAATTGATATACCTAAATTGTTCTTAGAAGCGTGTATGACTGCACTTTTCAAGGTCCCACAATCATTAGCAGTGGCTTTGTAACACTAATAGAGCCTAATTGCTTCGGTTCACCATTAAACTGAAACTGGAAAGGTCGCAGTGCAAAACGAACATATTTTTAAGCCTATTTCTGGGAGCGGAAAGTCGTACTTGAAACGATGTTGAGAGCGGGGAGATTTTTCAGAAAAGCCACTATAAACCTGAGACACAGTCCGAAAGAATCAAGAAGTTTACGTAGTTAGAGAGGAGAGTTCAAGAATGAACTCATCAATCAAGCAATCAGCGATGAAATCGGGAAAAGTCACCCAAAGAATGCTTTAGATCGCAACTAACCAGTTCGACCACCAGCTGTTATTAACACAATGTCAAAATTCCAAGTCAATCCTACATTCTGATTTGATATGACCGAAGAAGCTTCCCAAAATCTCATACACAGCTATTTGCCATTCGAGAACGTTAATTACCGGTCGAAGGAGTACATTGCTCGTATTTGTCGGGACATCATTGAAGACATTTTGAAGCAGACATACGACGAAGAAAACCCGATACTGTCGGCTCCTCTGAAGTGCAGCCGAAGTTCCCAAACCGATTCGGCCAAATTCCAAGATAATTACAATTTGACAGTGAAACAGCAGTTTTTTAAGAGATTGTTAGTAAGTTCCGTCTTTTATATGATCGCTTTGCTGTTGCCCGAATGGCTAAAGGCTCTTGACTGGAAGACTTGGACATAGAAATCATTTCGCTTGCTTGGGTATGAAGTTGCAAACAAGTTTTGCCCCCCATTTTCCCCGCTTAATTTTTTCCACATGTCAGACCTTGCAGGTGAATCTTGAAGCAATTCAAAATGCCTGGAATGGCTGAATTGTTTCGAAGTTCAACAAGAAGACACTATTTTGCGCATTCCATATTAGTGAAAAAAAATCTTCTATTTTTTTTTTTTACGCCAATCTGTGTTCCACACTTTCACTTCACATTTTTTATCATCTTTACAAAAGCGCATTGCAGAATCTCCAGTTCCATCTTCATGATCAACCTCATCATGTTTGTCTTCGACAACTCTTTCAAGATTACAACATATCGCAGGCAAAAACCTTAAAGAATTTCCATTAAATTTGATATAAAAATGTCGTGCAACCGTTAATAGCAACGATTTTTTGCGTTGGTCAAATTGAAATGCGATTTTCACGGTTGTACAATCCATCGGGTCAGAAATTTGATTTTCATGGCTGAGAACTAATGGGTTTTGCAAATACTTTGGGGAAAAAACTTGAACTAATATACTACTGAGGAATTATCAGCGTATTAAACTGCCAGTTTGATTTTCTTCAAGTTGATTTTTCAATGTGATTTTAGCATCTAGAATAATTATGGTTGAAACGCAGCGAACCAGACCAAGAGTAGCTAAATACGGGGACGATGATGAGCCGCAGGAGCTGGAAGATTTGGTGTTGTTTCCCGAGTTTGTCGAGGAGCCGTTTGAAATAGTCGAAATCGAATTTGACGGCTTTTCACTAGCTGAATTGGACCTGAATTTGCCTGATTACTTCATTGAAGAAACAAACTTTTATCCGGGAAACACTCAAGAGGATCACACCGAGAAGATCAGAGACATTTTGGACACAATGGGTTTCACAATCAACTGCACGCTCGCAGAGATTTTTAAGGCAAATGAGAATGTTTTCCCTGCAAGTACTTACCAGCCCCAAACAAGAACCGCTGTAAATTACGACTTCGAGAAGGGCTTTGATGAGCTCAAGCAAATGTTCGAGCGAATTGAAACCATCAACGGAAACATGGGGTTTATGTTCAAACTGATGGTGTTCCTGTGCTTCCTCAATACGCTTTTAATATTAAAGATGACCATGTTTGATAGTGTTCCCGACCTGGGGAATGTTCTAAGCAACCTTCCATATTAAATCGATTCCATTTGGGTGATTTTTTCAGTAAATGCGAGTCGCACAGCTCAAAACGTGCCCATTTGTTCAAAGAGGAAAATTTGCCTTTATTTTTAGAAAAGTCACGTCGTGGGAGATTAGGCTCTCCCATACCGTAAAACTTTATGCCGTTAGCAACGCAAAGCCTCAACTGATAACTTTTAATTGGCATTATAAAACGGGCTGTAATCATATATCTTCACATATGGTCTGAGGGAAATAAAAAATACTTTGTTGAACGCCCGAGAAATTACGTGATAACCTTTATTTACAAGCCGCAACTAAAAAAGTTTGGAAAAACAGCGTGTTCGATAGTGGGATTTGTGTCGGAACTTCCAAAGCCAAGAAAAAATGCACCATGAAGATTTTTGGGACTTTTTTTATTATCGTGTTCAATTGAAACTCTATGCTAATGTTCTTGGTCTGTGTTTCATCAACTGCTCCTAATCAATCACTTATTTTACTGTCTGATCGCAAGGATTTTTCGCTTAGATTTATTTAAAGCTGGCGTCGCTTTGATTATTTTATAAAAACATTTCATTATGGCAATTGAAGATAAAGTTGAGTAAATTGCAACAGGACAAACGACTAACACCTAATCCGATGTCACTAATTTCCGCATATCTCCAATAAGAGTGGCGCCTAAGTAAAACTAAGGTCCAAGTAGACACTTTCTATTCTTAGTTTCCTTTATAATAGTGGTTCCATTGTGATGGACGGAAAACCTGAAAGCAAATTGCAGGCCAGCCCCACAACCTTCTTAGAAATCCATTTGATCGTACCAGATAATGAACGAAAAGACTCCTCGATGGCACCAAGTGGTTCCTTTCAAGTTGGAGATAAATGGTTCTAGGATTAGCGCGAAAGGTGGTTGACAGTTTGATTTTGTCGTTTTTTTTGCTTTGCAGCAGTTAATTTCGTGTGAAAGCTGGAAGGATCTTCAATCGCCAACTAACACACTTATTGTGAATGTGTTCGAATCCATTAGGCTACAATGTAGGAAAAGTGTTGGCGTGGCGTTCGTGGTCTACTTAATCATCTAATTGATACACGCCAAGGTAGTCTAAACACTGCAAATAGCTTAATAAGCCCAGAAGTGAAAATTACTTAAATTAAGTTGGTTTAGCAGTTTCACAGAACTGAATTAGGGCGGGATTATCTGGAAACCTCCTTCAGCGTTGATAAATAGACAGTTTTAAAAAAATTATAACCACTCAATGTACTGTTTTACATAATCCCCGACAGAACATTAGAATTTTGCATACAATGCGGCCTAAAAACACTTTTATATACTAATTCAGAAAACGTGGGATGTGTCGCTTATCCACGAAAGGAAGTCAGTCTCTTTACAAGTTTTAGAAATTAGACTACATAATGGCATGCATTTAATACACTCATTCAACATGAAAAATAGATTAATGTTACAAGAAAATGATCAACCGCTTTCGGATTTTCCCTGTGTTTTGCTCTACTCTGGAAGCTTTAAGTAAACTTTATGGTTTTTTAGAACTTTTTCGAAATTTTGGAAGTAGTTTAAGGTAGTTGTTTCATAGATTTGTAGACTCAGCGTTCTTCGAAGTGATAGTTGATGAGGAGTTTCGATCGAAAAATAAGTTTTTCAAATGTGAATTTTGCGGAAGTTTGCTTTTTAAATTTTCCGAGTTTCTCTTTGTGGCTTTCTAGATTGACTTTGGTCATCAATTCTTCAGAAGCAGAAATGAATGCGGTTTTAAACGAAAATTAGCTGTTGAACAAGATAATTCAAAACTTACATTCTCCACTCCATTCGAAAGCACTAAATCAATCCTTTACCATTTACAAATGCGTCTAGTCTTTTTATTTTTCCGGGCATATTTAATTTATGATTTTCGCCGCTTGCCGTGTAAGCTTGAACTTTCTTCCTGGACTTTAATGGCTTGTTTTCTGCGTTTTTAAACTGCAAACTCATTTATATCTTTAAGCCAATTTTATAGCATATTTCCACGACACCGTTTTGATTTAAGTCCGGCATCTAGATCGCTTTGCGAGACGTTTTTGCAGAAACGCAACCGGATAATAATGGCAATAAATTCCAAAGTAAAGCTGGGTTTTTCAGCTCAAAACAGTTTGGGAGTTTTTCGAGCTGCAACGGTTTGTTCAAGGCGAGAGCTAGAAAATTTGGCAAAAACACCCATGTGCAAAGGTTGCCATTTCCTTCACGAGCATCTAGTGCGTTTCGCAAAATCCACCGGATTAAATGGAAAATGTTCCCCAAAATCATGGCTGAAAAATACGGGCTTCGCAGAACGATCTAGCGTGGCCTAGACCCTTGCGAAGGGTGAATTCCTTGCGCAGCCCCTTCATTCTATTCCCAAACCATCGACGCCCAAAACAGATTGGATAATTTTTTATTTTTTTTTCATTTCCTTTGACTTTTAATGCGCTGATGCTATTGAAGGTTTCTTTCATTAAGTGGTGGACCAGTCACCAACAGGCCAAAATGTTGCAGTTAATGGACAGGCATTGATGAAGACATTGAACTAATTCTCATCATGTTTTTTTTAATCAAAGCGCCCTTGATATGAGGAAAAGCCCCAGAATAATGGGGCAAAAGTAGTGCGCCAATAAAGAGACTTTTCATATATCGATGGTTCACCCTTGAATCCCCCTATAAAAGCAGAATGAGATAGGAAAACGACGTTCCCTTGTCAGGCAGGGGTGGCTTACTACAGAGTTGATGAACAAAATAATTAAATATGAAACTATAAACAGGTGTTTCTAATTTTTTTAAAGTCCCAAACGCACCTGGATTGCCGTCAATTAAATAGACTAAAATCGATAACTTTAGCTGAAAGCGGACCCAATATGGCTTGACAATTAAGATCCGATGTGATGAAAAAAAATTTATCTGAGACCAGCCTTGAAGAGTGCGAATGATTCTTTTGCCTCATTATTGTTTATCTATAAATTCGTCACAATCGATGTTTGAGAAATTTAAGGTCATTTCACATAAGGCCACTGTCGCAATTTATCTTCATCTGAGGGTCAGACTGTTTTTGGCTAAACGATAAACGACACAATTTATTAGATTTTCTTTATGGCTAGAACGTGGTTTTTATCGGAGTTTAGTGGCAAATATTTGCGATCAACAGGGTTAAAGAGTGAAGAAAACAGTCCTCATACACATGGGTATGTACTGAACACTTTTTGTTCACTTGAGAAATGCACTTAGATGATGCAAAATTGCAACTAGCCACACAGTGATGTGGTTTTATTGGAATTGGATTTGGCTGTTTGGCAACAATAAAGCATGATCCAAGACAAAAACCTGAAAAAACATCGATTAGCCAACATGATAACCGTATCGATAAAGCGTTTATTTGATTATGCCGGCTTGGTTATTGGATATTCGCTTTGGACGATCGATTTTATTCGCAATGACGCAAGAAAAAGCTGTTAACGCATTTGTTATTGAAGCACCGAAAATGGCGGAGTTAAGTGCCATTTGGGTCAGTTAAATTCGTCCCTGCTTGATCATTTTTGCATTGATTTATCCAACATTTTTTTGCAAACCAGGGATAGAAAAATGGCCAAACAGTTTTTAAAAGTTTGCAATTTAGAGCCCAGAATCGAGAAACTCAGCACACAGAAATGCTGAAAGCTTGAGGAAAAATCTTGCACTTTTCGGCCTGACATTGGCCTGGAAAAAACCCTCACAGATTCATTTGTTCAGTTTTTTTAGACGTTGAGTCGTAGTTGTTTTGGGCCCTTCATTGTTTTGATAATTTTTTGCCCTTCAACGGATCCCGTTCTAAGCCTGTTAAGAGCCTCTTCATCCTGTTTTACCTCTCCAGATGTTCCGATGTTAGACTTTTTTCACACTCTCTTACCAGTAGACGTTTTCCAACCAAAACTTGCCTATCGGTTCATCTTTTATCATGCTTTCTGTTGACAATCGGGCTCGGCGCAACTTCGACATTCAATTCTTTTTAACTGCATTTGTTGAGCCGAACCCTTCGGTCACGACACTGGATTACGAGCAGAAAACACTATTTTTAGGAATTATTTAGCGTTTATTGACTTGCACAACTTTCAGGCCTCAATGTGTTTGCTGTGCCAAGCCCTTTTTGGGAACTAAAACTTGCTTTGCAATGAATATTGCGCAACTTCGCCTTTTTACCGCGTCAATTGGTTTGCAAATAATAGCAAAAACGTGTTAGAATCCCGCTTCTAAAGACCTTAATTATCCCATTATGACTTGCAATTTTTGCAGGTCAAATTCAACTGGTTTTTGTGCAGTTGCCGAATTTGGCTCTTTTGTTGGCTGTTATTAAAGGAAATCTCATCTAAAAACAACAGCACAACTTTGGGAAAAACTGGGCTTTTTTCGTTTGCAACCATTTGTTAACTTTTCGTTCCTTCGAGTCGATTGGCGACGTTATCAATGAAATGTGATAAATCATTTCAAACGAAATAAGAGAACTGTGGAAACCTTTTAACTGAACGTTGATTTTCTCCAGAAAATCAGCGTATTTATCTCAACTAATGTCGAGCAGTGTTCAATAGCAAAAAAACACTTAGACACAGGAACCAATGAAAATGACGAGAAAAAGACGCGCGTTATTAATCATAGCTTAACATTTTGATCGCCACATGCCATTAAAAGCTGGAAAGAAGGTGCAGTCTGGAATTTCCCTTCGTTGTGTTTTCCACTTTCCGTTGAAATATCAAGCTGTCGGTTTAATAAACTTGAGCAAAATATAATAGAAATGTTTGTCTGCGTCAAAATATTTCCGCGTCAAGGCCTGTCTTGACGGTAAATAATGAATAAGACAGACACAATAATGGCACAAATGGGTCGATGATTTATTGTTTGTTGCCATTTTTACTTGTGCAACTCCAACGGATGGAGGAAGTGAAAAAACCCTGGCAATTAACAAAGCCAAAACTCTATCAATATCCCAATTAACTAATGAAAAACGCTTCAGTTTTAAATCAGATAATCAACCTTCTTGAAGTCACCACCGAATAATGAGGCCAGCTGCGCATTTTAATAACAAATGATTAAAATGATACATGCATTCAACAGCAGAAAAACGGGGTAAAACCTGAGTAACAGCCATAGAAAGAACATCCATTGCTAACGCAAATAAACAACTTGGAAGTTAGAGTTGGTTAAACATGAAATACGCAATAAATAGCAGGAAAAGTTGTGGAAGTTCCAAAGGCAGCAGCTGTTTTTCTTTTTTTACATCACAATCGATCCTTTTTAGGGCATTTGGTTTTTATTGGTTGATTTTTTTGTTTAAACTTAGCTTTTCTTAAATCATATCTCTGCGTTTGGTGTCTTTTTCTCCCAGTAAGTTGACGCGTTTTGATTTTCCAAGCCGACTGTTGATATCGTTTACAATTTGTCCTATTTTTACACTCAACGGGACGTATTTTGTTCTCTCTGATTTATGTATTTCCATGGCCTGTTTTGTGCCACGCTGTATCTATAATGATTCTGGCCTCTTATTAGAGAAATAGGAAGTATTGCCCCATTAAGATAATCGCTAAATAATAATGAAACTCGCATACCGTTAATTCCTAGAACATTTATATGTTAATTTAATGGTAACTTGAGAAATCCCGAATTGTGTATGCTGGATAATTTATCGACCATGGACAATTTCCATTTTTAGTGTTTTTTTGTGTGAGTGTAATAAATTGGCTTCTGATACTGACATGGGTGTATTTTTGCACAATAACAAAGCCCCAGTTTAAATATTCATACTGAAAAATGGCAAAACTGTACTTTATTCCACGGGGAATGGGTGGAACATGAGCATTTATTACGGAAATTATTTGGGCAAAACATGCAGCAGTTCTACACTGGGTGGACATAAAACCAAACGATGTTTTGCGCCAAATAATTTCGTCTCGACGTTTCGCAAGCACGAATAAGTCGCATCTTCAGCGGTTGTTTGGTAGTCGAAAACCCCCTTATATGAACGCTTAGCAGGCAGCATTGGCATGCCTGAGCAAATTCGCAGGGATTCGTTTGTTGAGTCTACAAGCAAACACCGCGCTAATGAATTATTGCTCATTACGTAAATTTCAAGTAACGAACGTACTGTAAAGCACACACACTGCTGCATTATGTAATCAGCTAAAAATAGATGGCCGGCGTTTTTTCAACTCGGAAATGAAAATAAAACCCGATCCCATATTCAGAATGGAATAATATCACGTCTGACTCTCAACATTCTGTTTCATGTTAAACTCGATGCACGTCAGCGATTTATATGCTTGGTCCTTCTTTTTCCCCACGCGTTTGGTACCTTTTGGTACCGCCCACCAAACCCTGCCAACAGTATACTCTAAACAAGCGAATTACGCTCTTTTTTTGGAATTTTTGCGATATTTGGGCCAGAATTTGAACGGTTTGTTCTCACTAAAGCAGCAACCAGCACTTCAAAAGCTCTTCGAGTTCAAGCAGGAAACAAGGCTCGTTTCCACCAAAAGCTTAATGCGATTCTTGTTCAAATCAAATTGCATTAAAAGAGAAACGTTTCTGGTAAATGAAGAGCAAAAGAAAGACATCCAGTATAGCAGAGCTTAAAGCAGACCGACCGATCGAACATCGCAGGAATGGGCAAAGCTCACTTTAAAAGCCGGAGGTGGATTTGCTGTCGGAGCTTGGCAAGTATTGCCACGCGTTCGTAAATTCGGAAATTTCTAGAGGCACCAACCAGTCCCATCTCAACCTGTTTTTAATGGCCTTTCTTAGAATTGGGCCATCACGTAATATTTGCCTCGAAAAAAAGCACCATGAATCAACGCAATTTGGACAAACAAGCCAAATAGGGAACTGTCCGATGGTGCAGGAAAAGTTTGATTCTTAACTGAAAATTTCCCAACTAGTTTGCTTTGACGAAGATTAAATTCTCACTTGTTGAGAAGCGCGCTTTTATGTTTAAATAATATGTTTTTGTCCTCGAAGTCTTGGAAATAATTCGCTCAGATTTAAAGAGATTTGACTATCCAAAAACGGACTGTTTGAGCGAAGCAAAAGGCGCAAAAAATGTGTCTTCAAGTCGGAATCGGAATATCGGAATTACACTAGAATGTCGGTTTTAAAGTTCCGCGTTCTCGGTCAGAACTTTAACTCATACTTACTTCCTTTTTTTTTATTGTTGGGCCAAATTCTACATCTGAATCATTGCAGTCAAAGTGAATCATTCGCAAGTTTTAAGTTTGAAAGTGGACATTTTGTACAAGAAATTCGATGCTCTTAACTGAAACTAAGTAGAAGGCAAAGAGAGTGTTGTCTTCATATTATGCTTAAAATATGCTTTCGGCATGAACTGAAGATCGAAATTTCTTAATAAAAGTAACTTTTAAGGGTGGCAAATCGACAAAAGTAAAAAAATGTCATATTTATTTTTCAGAATGAAAATTTCAAGATTAATGCGAGTCTTCAGAACCACTCTTTTATGTTGGCTCGTATTAAAGAACTCTTGAGTTACAAACCTCTAATTTCCCATTGGAAATAGAGCGTCAAACCGTGTACGTTTATACTCCAAACATCATTCTACAAATTTTACTAGTTTTTGCACAAAATGCGAAAATTCAAGAATAATGCGTCGTCAGAACCGCTCTATTTCTTTGGCTGGTACTAAGAGAACCGGTTGAGCTACACAGTTCTGGATTTGCTTGCCAGATAGAGCGTTAAATTGCGTGCATTTTTGTACCATAACATAATTTAATAGCATAAACATAAGAAATGTTTTTAGTTTTTACGCAAAATGCGAAAATTCAAGAATAATGCGCGTCTTCCGAACAGCTCTTATTCGTTGGCTGGTATCTAGGGAACCGGTTGAGCCACGAAACTGATTGTCATTGCAAGATATAGCGTTAAATTGTGTACTTTTTCATAGCAAAGGTCGTTCTAGAAACGGGTCTAGTTTTCACGGAAAATGCGAAAATTCAACATTAATGCAAGTCTTCAGAGCCGCTCTTATTCTTTGGCTCGTATTTAGAGAACCGGATGAGCCTCGAAACTGTGGTTTTCGTTACGAGATRGAGCGTTAAATTGCGTACTTTTTTATAGCAAACATCGTTCAAGAAATGTGTCTAGTTTTCACGGAAAATGCGAAAATTCAACATTAATGCAAGTCTTCAGAGCCGCTCTTATTCTTTGGCTCGTATTTAAAGAACCGGTCGAGCCACGAAATTGTGATTTTGCGAGATAGAGCGTTAAATTGCGTACTTTTCTGTACTAAACATCATTGTTTCGTGGAGAAATGTTTCTCGTTTTTTTTATTCGAGATTTAACTAATGGTAAGTGGTAATTTCAACTTCAAAAAATTACACTTTAAGGTGAAAGACAATATCATCATCAACAGACGGCTGTAATCGAAAAGCGCCTTCCTATTTTGCATTTGCAACTTTCTGAAATTAGAGTCTAAATTTCGATCAAAAATTTGTTCTTTTCAAACTCGAAACGCCAATTTTACGATACTCAAGAGCAGAAGAATGTCGAAACCCTCTATGTAGAACTTCCAACAACGATCAAAGAGATAGAAGGAAGTCGAAACCCCTCACTATACCAACATACTAAATACACCCTAAAACGCCCAAACTACGCATCCCAAGTATTTAAATTTCTGGAGTTGAAATTCACGACCTTATTTATATTTCAACGGCAAATCTAATCTAAATTCCAAATAGAATGATTTTACACACGGATCCGTAGGGTGCAAACATTTCCTATTGAATAATGGAATTTCGGCTTCATTACCGTTTTTTTTTCTTTTTGCTAAATTCCACCTTAAGTGCCTGTAAACAATGACGACGTGACCTCATATCCGTTATAACATGGCTCCAGTGTGAGGTAAACAACAACCTTTACTTTGCCAGCGAGGCGATTACCACTTACATACTAATATTGAGCTTTAAAGCTTGGTTTAGGCCATGTGGGAGTCAGTGGAAACAAAATGATTAAACCTTCGACCATTTCTAATTAACTTTAAGTTCTATGCTGCTTTATCATCGCAATTTGGCTTCAAATTGTGTCGGTAGTAGCAACAGTTTGTAAGTTTTGAGGATTAGTGGGACAAGAATTGCTCTTATTTTGAGCCTGAGTACTTTTGATTTTTTCTTCAATCTGAACTGAGAATAATTTAAATCTTAATTAAAACCTCAAGAAATTTAAAAGCTTTCGATTGTTCATGATGTCACTGATAAATTAATACGCATCTGACTTTTTTTAAATTTCAAATCAGAATTATCTTTTTTCAAGCATGCCAGCTTGAAACGACTTAATGCACGTTCCAACATTTTGCCGGGTTTTCTAATGGCTTATCTCATAAACATGGAAAAATGCGTCTGATAACAAAGATTGATAGAACCGAACCCGATATTTCTAATACTCTATCATTTTCTTATCGCAGACATTTAGCTGTTTTGAACACGGCAAACATTACCGGAATTAACGAACATCAATCCTATTCATTCGGTTAAATAGAAGATTTTAGAAAACAGCGATCTTTCTGTGAATGTTGTTTTTTGCTTTTTTGATTTTTATGAAACCTACAGAATTTTTAAAGTGAATTGTTTCATAACGACGGTGAAATTTTCAAGTTGCTACTCGCTTCAGTTTGTAAAATGCGAATTTTTAAAGGAGATTTTAGAGGAGGAAAAGTGCGCAAAACATACATTTGAAGACCCAGATTGACCATTATTCGGAATATTCGGATTTACGACGATTTTTATGAAACTCGCAAGGTTTTTAGAGTCAACTATCCTCCAAAAGATTCTGAATGTTTCACATTATTGCTTTCTTTAGTTTGGAAGATACGCATTTTTATTTGATAAGGTGCATTTGGGGAAAAACTTCCATTTCGAGACCGATATTTGCTAAGCAGACAAAAATCAGAATTTTGGCAAATTTTCATAAAACTCTCCGAGTCCTCAGAGTCAAGTGTCCGACTGCTGATGATGGATATTTCAAATAGTTACTTGTTTTAGTACGTTAGTCTGTAGAAAATCAGGATTATGGGTTATGATTGTGAAATTTTCAACATTTTTCTAATCAAGCGTGTTCTAAAGATGGTGCAACTTTCAAGTCGCTATTTTCGTACATTTTGAAAATACGATTTTTTGAAAACGGGAGCGCAGTTGTGCTAAAACATCAATTTGGAGGCTGATGTTTACCGAGTTGGGAGAAATCAGGATTTTGGACGATTTTTACGAAACTCGTCGAATCTTTGGGAGTCAGGTATTTTCTGAGAACTGTAAAAACTGCAAATAGCTGCATGATTTAGGTTACAAGATGTACATTTTTTTAAAGAGATGGTGCAGTTGTGTAGAAATATCCATTTTGAGACCGAGATTTACTAGGCTGGTAAAATTCAGGGTTATGGAATATTTTCATCAAACTTTCCCAATCTTCAGAGTCGAGTGTCTTATATAGATTGCGGAAATTTAAAGTAGCTACATGTTTTAGTTGCTCAAATTTGAATTTGTTAAGGAGAGGGCGCAGTTGGGTAAAGACATCCATTTTGAAACAGATATTTACAATCCTGTGAAAAATCAGCATTATGAGCGATTATTGTGAAGTTTTCAACATCTTTTCACTCAACCGTCTTCTAAAGATAGTGAAACTTTCAATTGGTTACTTTCGTTCGTTTGGAAAATACGACTTTTTTAAGTCGGGAGCGCAGTTGGTCTTAAACATCCATTTGTAGGCCGATAATTATATATCTGGGGAAATTCAGAATTTGCGGCGATTCTTATAAAACTGTAAGAATCGTTCAAGTATTTTCTAAATCTTTCTTTGATTCAGTTTAGACGATGCGAATTTTTGAAACGGAAAAGTGCATTTGAGAAAAACAATTCTGATTGATCTGTCTAATAGCAACAATCAGATTCATCAGCTACACAAATGCTCATTATTTAGCTTGCTTTTAACAGAATTTAAGGAAAAATCCGTAAAAGGAAGCAAAGAAAACTAAACTAACGGTCAAACATGCCATGAACAATCGCGCTGAAAAATTGAATTTAACTTTCATGATGCCATATAAAATTAAAATCTGAATTTAACAGCACAAAACAGTCGCCGACCCATTTAGCGCCCGTAATAAACTGTATTAATATCCGCTACAAAGGGCTTTCTGCTTTTGACAGTTTTTAAATACGACATAGAGGAAAATGCACGTTAAAGAGCCAATTGATTATCCTCAAAGTTCACGTTAACGGCCAGATGTAACTGTGGCATTTGCCAAAGTTCGGGATTATCTTTCGCGAAAAATCTTATTTCCGAAATAAAATTCCTCATTTATAGCCACCTAATCGATTTTAAACTCTCGACAGCATGACATAAAACAATTAACGACGAATTATGATAGATTATAATTATTTCCATCTCGTTATAATCCCTGATAATTATCAGCCGTACCATCCACAAACAGGGAATGGTGCCGAAGATGGTAAGAGATTGAAAATGCCGAGACCCATAATTTCACTCTCTCCCGTATTATTAAAGCTAATAAGACATAGGCGTGAGGTGAATACTGATTTCATTTGTTGCATATTACATACGTACGTCTATTTCAATGATTTTATTTCGCGGAATCGCAATGAATGAGGCATCATCATCCGGCTTAACACGGCGTGATTTCTAATGTGAATCTTTTCGAAAACACACGGAAACTTCAGGTGAATTCGGTGAAACCACACCGATAACAATTGCCTGTTTAAGCCAGTTTATCATCAGTTTTAAGCGCTGCTATTGTTAATTAAAATGAAGGCGGCCCCGCAGGACAATGCAAATCAGGGGTGGGTTTCAAATAACCTACATTGAACACATTAATTGCCTGTTCAAACCTGATGAATGTTGGATGAATATTCAGTTGTTTTAGACTCAAAGTTTAGCACCTTCTCCTTCCAAGGACTGAGGAAACCATCAAATTTTGCTTGTTATCAAGGTGTGCGAGGTTGAAGATTGAGCAAGAAAAATCGAACTCACTGGTTACTAACGTAAAGCATCATTTTTTGGTTTATTTCTCAAAGATATTAATGGGCTTTTGAGAATGCGGTTTCGAGCTGAAACACTTATTGTCACGCTGCCGAATCTCCTCTAAAAATCGCTAAATTTAAGGGAATTTGGGAAAGAAACCGATAAAAGTCTCCTTTGAACAACAGAAAAACTCGATAATCAAACAAGAGAGAAATGTGGAAAATAATCAAGTTGATTTTAGTCCAGTGTGTTTAATTGCTGTTTTATTTCCAGATCGCATCCCTTCGCTCCGGGGTGGCCATTCGCCATGCTCGGCAGCCCCGCTGGGCCGGGGGGAGCCCCCCAAAGGGGGCTTTGGCCCCTGGCCCCGGCACAAACTCCATCAGCAACGAGTTTTTCCACTGACGGTAAGTTTACACTTTGATTTTGGGCGCGTTTATTCCGCTCACAATGTTACAACGTCGAATCCCTTTCATGACTGATAGGAGTAAATATCGGGCTCCAGTTGTTCATTCCGCACCATAAAAACACAAATCGAAAACGTTCAAGTAAAAATAACTTTGTGGGATCACAGATTCCCACGGACGCTGGTGGCTTTCCTAATGTTCTAACCAAACCCTGCCGCAATTATTGTTTATTTTCGGATTTTCAATAAAATGCCGATTTAGATTAGACAAGCTGAAGGAGAAGATCTCATTCAAATACAATAATAAACAACATATTCATGGGTGGTACCTAATTGATTCATTAAGTTAGATGGCAATTCGTGTGCCTATGGAAACTTTTATCCATCGAATGTTTTGTCTGGATAAAATACTGATGTTTTTTCACATTTCCAATGAATAAGTCCGCCAAAACTTCTCCGAAAGTCAGAACATCGATGCCTGTTCAATTCATTAGCGGCGCGCGGTAAACATCTGACTCCTAACGATGTTCTGAAATTTAGACAAAATTCCGTGCGCCTTTCAAACTAATGGCGATAATTTAAATTTCCAGTACTGAGAGATGCTTTAAATATGACAAAACAAGCACGCCTCTACAACTTCTAGTAAATTTGTCGAAACAACCACAATTTCTTTTTAAAATATAAAACGGGCTGAAACAATTACGCCCTCAAGGCACCCGCATTGAAATTTAATGAAGACGTACAGCCAGCTTAAAGAGGCTTTGTATTCTTTATTAGCCCATTAAAATATTGCTTAAATTGATCACCATTCAGGGCAATGCTGGACGCATTTTATCAGGAACAAATATTAAAAAAACGTCTTTTTTGCGACAGGCTGGCAACTCGACTCTACACGGATATTTATTATCTGGTTGGCCCAATTTGTTTTCGAGCCACCCATTCAAACGCCACAGATCTAATCATTTGTTCTTTACGCAGCTAAAGAGACGCAAATTTTTCGCTCAACTCGTCTTTAACCTGCTTCTCTTCAGTAATTCAAGGCTTTGGAAAGTTGACTTTCGCAATAACTGAACAATAAAAACAATCTGAATCATGAAGATGTAAGTGTAAGCTTTGGAGCAAAACATCAAAAAAACTCCTGCCTAAACTGAAACATCAACAGCCCACCTTAAGCCGGAAGAGCCTAAACAATATTCATTCACATAACAACTGTTCCATATACATTTGACTAACATTGTTGTCTCTTTTCAGGACTGAGTAAATATGGCTTGTATTCACTCTTCCCCGGAACAGCGGCCTTTGGAAGCGCGCTTTACTCGCATGCAAGCACGATCGGACGTTTCGCCTCCGGCCACATACAGCAATCATCAGGGAACACCTTTCATGCGGCGCACAAAGGTAAAAGCCAATTTCGTTTCGATCGAATCGGCTGGAAGGTTGGCCGAACCGTGGGTTTGGAATATACCGTTATTGATTATTGTTTTTCGTCGCTGCTCGAGGTTTATGCCCGATGCCTTTTAGAAAAACTCAAAAACTATTCCAATGGTGTGAACCAGCAAGTTATTTGCCGCACAACTTTTCAAGCGTTCGGACGACAAACCATTTTGGACCAAAATGCATCATTTCAATAACTAAATATTCATCAAGCACAAGGGCTTTTGTCAACTTAGCAAAACATTCTAAACAGCTGCAAATTCGACGAAAAGTTTGAGGAGTTTTGGTAATCATACCCACAGTTGGCCCAATTTTCCATGCATTTTTCGTAAAACTTTCGCTGTTGTAGAAAGATTTGTTGCTCTTTAAGCAGGCCGTTTGGTGTTATCGAGATACCAATTGTATTTTTCCGATGTTTATGCATCCAGTTCGCTACGCAATTTGGCTCACTTAATTGAACCGTAAAATTTATTTTGATGAACAGCAGCATATATTTTATTCTTCTCTAATATGCGGGGATTAACGTTAAAGGAAGAGTTATTTGAAATCTCAAAAACTAATCGAAACTCTTCAATCTATGCTCGTTCAAAGAATCCATTGTCAATGGCAAAATCAATAATCCTCGGGACGTAAATAAGTTGCGAAGTTCAGAACGAGCGACTTTGCCCTTGCGTTCTCTAATTTTTCTGTTCATCGCTTCACTTATCAATAAGTATGATATTCTTCACCGGTAGAACCGACTACCCTTGATTCAAAAGTTTCACATGTTAATCAGACGGCTTGTAATGGTTCAATAATTCGTGTGCGCTAAACTGCGAAAGCTTGCCATATATCGATTAAAAGCAATAATAATTAAAGGAAATGTTGCACCTTAATTGGATGGAAAGCATAAAACCGATGAGAAAATTTCAAAGTATTCATTTTATGATGTAAATGAACTTAGATGCGCGTCTAAAGTGCCGGTAGGAAAACCCACAAATTCTTCCAAGCCGCCCTTGTGGGCGGACATTCCGAATATCTGAGAGTGACACTTAGAGTAATCGTTAAGTGAGCAAACTTCCGGTGAGAACTTAACCGCCCTGAACACTGCCTAACTTCCGTTTTGATTAGACGGCATGGAAATTGCGAATCTCTAAACTCGCTTTCGAGTCGCAAACAACCAAATTCTATGGAAAGAAAAAGGACGAAAACACGAGTGCAACAAAGCAGAGCCATGGTTGTATGCATTAGAAAGAGAAAGAATCGAGAAAGATTTACTTGTATCGGATTATTTTTCTCTCTCCTTCACCCGCGTTTGGAAGACTGCCTTGTTCCACTCATACCCGGTACCATACGTTTACATGGCTTGAATTCTAGCCTCTTTTTTATCAAGTTTACGAAATTCTGAATATAAGTGACTTTCCCAGTTTGTAAAATAATTCAGGCTTAAAAGCCCCAAATGCAAATCGTCCAGGCATCAAAGGCCGCAACCCATTACTTCTGCACTTTTATCGTAACTGGGCCTGTAGCGCATACATTCATCTTTATACAATGTTTCTTAAGGTAAATAAATCAGACGTCAAGTTTACCTTCAATACAGATTTAAGACATCAACGAAGTAAACAAACAGAAGATAAAAGCACGGGGAAAATTACAGAGAGCTTGATGAGTGCAAATTTACTTTAGCTCTCTACTCTTTCGAGCAACCGAAGCGACATGGCATGGGAGACCAACTAGAACGTTGAAGATTTTTTGATGGGACCGCAAGAAAACTTTTGCTTTAGAAAACTACACACAAACAGGCATAAAATTGGTGTGATTCATGCATCGATCGCAGTGTATAATTCGGGCAATTTCCACTAATAAATCGTAGAGTACAAAGGCCGAAAACTAATCGTTATCTAATATTTATGAGGGCAGTTTGTAATAAATTTGACAAAATTCCCATAAATAAACCAATAGCGAGCGATTTAGGATGAAAAATAACGAATAATCCGGCAATAATAAAAACGTCGTAAGCCATCCAGTGGTTAAAGCGCCACAAATAAGGATTCACCATAACTTAATAACTGGTATTTTTATATCAAAGACCCACCATCTATCAGTTTATAAATAAAAAAGCAAAATGGGACAGAGAGAGTAACATGATATTCCTGGAATTCCGACCTCTGTTAGATAATATTTTATTCATGGTCACGTTTAGCTGAGGAAATATAAAATGTTGATCCTTCATGCAAGGTTCTTTTAATTATTTACAAGCCAACATTGATTGCCGGATGGTTTTTTCAGCTTGATTTAGGTACAAACTGATCAACCGATCGTTTATTCATGAATAATGGCCGTTGGTTGTGAAATTCTGCTTTATAAAATCCCCAAAAAAATTAGTTGATAAAACACCATCTTTTGCAGACTTCTTAGATTAACAACTTTCAGCTTTGAGTCAAAATGGCAACAACGGGCAAAGAGCGTTATCGAAAGTATATCTCCTGCTGCAAAAGGAGAAACAAACAGTTCAACATGAGCCTGCAAAAATCCTCATTTGCACTGTTTAGTTTCAGATTCTTTGTTCTCCGCTACTGGTTACACTTTCGGGGCATCAACGCCGCCCCCAGGTTCTCCATACTCCCCCATACCGGTCGCCCAGCTGGAGTTGCTCACAAAGGGATACTCGAACAACATCATAATTCAGCAACAGCCCCCCGACTATCCGCCAAGCCCGAAAAAGATCCATATAGCGGAGAAACGGTGCGATGAAAAATGCTGTTCGATTCAACAAAAGTCCCAAAAACTATGCCCCTGTCCATCGTCGCAAATGAAGAAGATTCAAGAGGTTCGTGTATTGAGCAGTTTTGCACGGAAAATTCGAATATGAATTGAGCGTTTTTTTTTCAGTTGTCGATCTCAGGATGTTCCAGAACAAATCCCATTGAATGGGCGGGAGTGAATGTGAAAAAAGAACCTGGAACGCCATGCCAAGTGGCCGAAATTTCGACCAGCGCATCTCCAGTGGTCAAACTGGAGGTAACTTCTCCAATCCAGAAGCATGGAATGGAGGCGATGAATCTTGGAGGATCGATGATTAATAGCAATGGTAAGTGAAACTGATTGAGGAACAAAATATGACCGATGGTCGAAGGGCATACAAATGTTTTCTAGTCGAACAAAGCAATTGCGTTCCTGGGGCAAGTTTCAACATTTGAATATTAAGCGCGGTTGCTCACTCTGTAAAGAGCTTCCAAAGTTAAAGAAAATCATATTTCCAAGTGGGTAAACATTAAACATAGCGACTACTCGTGGGTGCTATTTTAATAGAAGCTTGGTAAAAGTACAGACTTGCGGGTTGTGTGAAGCGCAAACAACCCCAGAACCGGTTTCGAACCCGTTTAGGGTTTAAGCCTGCAAATCGCACATCCAAGCTCATACCCTTTAAGCAGGTAGCAGGCAATCAAGTGTTTTTTTATGCTGAAACAGCACGCACAAAACAATGGGTTAAAAATTGACTTTTTCACACAACTGCACCCTACGTTTGAACACTCTGAAGCAATGAAAGAACTACAAAATTTTACAGTTCACGACGATTCATGGCTGCGCAATTTGTGAAAATCGCACTCCGACCTGATTTTTGAGGCTCTAGTAAATGATGGCCCAAAAATCACCTATTTTGGGCCATCGACAACGAAGCTATTTGCTTGAAAATGTTCTAACTTCTAAGCAATGGCAAGCAGCTACTTGAAAATTTCATTGTCTATATAAGACAATTAGGTATGAATCGAAAGAAATTCTGAATTTTACTTCGACACCCGATGATTTAAAATGTAAATGTGACGCCCAACGCTTTAAAAAATCGCACATTTTAAAGGAATTTTTGAAACCAAGAGAAGATATCTAAACATAAACACTGGGAAAATTGTTTGTTTCAATCGCCTCCGAATCTGCTGTTTGCCGCTTAAGAAAATATCGACTAAAAATCAACAAAAGCACTCTTTGCTTCAAAAATTCGTAACTTCTATTCTTGCAAAAGTAGCCACTTGTAATTTTCACAAGCAAGAGGCAAGATCCAGTTCTGAAACCTGGCAAAGTTTGGTTCGAATCGCATTAAAATCTGATTTTTGCGGCTTTAGTAAATATCGACTCAGAAGTAAACGTCTTTACACAATAGCACGTTTTGCTTTCAAAACTCCTAACTTTCAATCGATCAGAAGTAGCTAGCTGGAATTTTCACAGTATAGAGGTCATATCCAGTTATAAAGTCTGTGAAAATTTAGTTCGAATCGGGATAAAATCTGATTTTTGCCACCTTAGTAAATATCAACTCAAAAATGGACGTTTCTAAACTGACACTTTTTGTTCTGAAAATTTGTAACTTCCAATCAAAAAAAGTTAGCCAATTGGAATTTTTACAGGTTAGAGAACATATCCAGTTCAAAAAACTGGGAAAATTTTGTTCAAATCGCGCTAAGATTTAATTTTGGCCGCGGTAGTAAAATTTCGACTAAATTAACATTTTTACACAATAGCACTCTATGTATGCTTTGCAGGGAGTGCTTGCTCTGCCTTTAAAACGCTTAACTTTTAATATCAAGCAAGTTCTTACTAGAACTTCTCACGGTCGATAAAAAGACGAAGAAACCACACGAAACACTGAAATTTGCCGGCTTCGCCTAAAATAAGTGTTTTCGCTCAACTACGTTAAAAAAATTGCAGCTTCTAATCTCAGAAAATTGGTAGCATGGAATTTTTACCTTTTACACGAAATCCTTATTTGTGAAAACTCCGAAAGTTTTCTACCAATGACATAATGTTGATTTTTGTCACCTATTAATGTTGGTGCAAAAATATGTCTTCCCACACTGGGGCACACTCTCTGCTTTAAAAAATCATAACTTCTGATCTAGAGCAAGTAGCAACTTGAAATTTTCACAGTCCACCAAAAACACATGGGGCTAAAAGTGCTGAAAATTTATTTCTAATCTCACCAAATTCTGAATTTTACCAACTTGGCAAATGTTGGACAAAAAGCGACATTTTTACGCAACGAAACCACCAACTTTAAAAATTCATAACTTTTATTCCGAAGCGAGCAGCACACTAAAATTACCAAATTAAAGAGAAAACACTTCGATTTAAAACTCGTGAAACTGTCATTTGAATTTCATGAAATTTGGAATTTGGCTGCCCGACTAAATATTGCCCCAAAAATTAACGTTTTCATGCAACTGTGAGCCTCGTTTGAAAAGCCCCTCACGTCTAATCTGGCGCAAGTAGCAACTTGAAACTTTCTCAGTCCGTAGAAGACACATCAGTCCGAGAATGTTAAAAATTTCTTTCGAATCCGATCAAATTCTGGGTTTCCAACTTTTTAAATGCTGACCAATCAAACGGTTTTATGAAACTGCAACTTCTGCTTGAACAATTCAGGCATAATTCCCAACGAAGCGGGATTAGGATGACCTGTCATTCATTCACTTTTACCTCCCTATTCTACCCTTTAAAGGGGTAGAAGAGTTTTAGATGTCATTTGCAAGCTCAAACCAGCTGACGAGAACTAATAGGTTCAAAACTGGTTGTGGGGGTGTTTGCGAGCAGCACAACCCAAAAGTGCACTTTTTGCAAGCTTTTGTGGCTGAAAATTGGTCAAGACATGTCGAGTATATTGTAACGGAAATGTCAAATATGACACTGACAAGCGGGAAGTTTCGCACCTGTTCTGGAGATTTCTAGAACTATCTGGAATACCTGGAGAAAAGGATATAAGCGACGACGAGAACGAGACCGGAAAAAGAGTAAAGTGACAGCAACGACCGGATGCAGAAGAGGTTAAACCCCGCGAGTCAGAAGAGCGAGTTTTCCGCCTGTTATTGTTATTGTTTGTGAAGTAGACGTTAATTTAGAAGTTAGTTTGGTCCTGTTCCGTAGTTAAAGTTATATCGAGTGGAATAAAAGTTGGAAGCAGAAGGAAGAGTTTAATACTCGGCCATGCGCAGTACATTTGGTGTCAGAAGTGGGATGTAAATCAAGTGTCTGACAAAATTGAATCACTAAAGCAAGAAGGAGATCAGCTGCAGCAATCTTTAAATGCCGTTATGAAGGAACTTGAAAGCAAAATAACTGAACTTGTCACGAACTGGCAAAAACTGCTAAACGATAAGCAATGTTTTAACATGGATAGCAAAATTGATGAACTTAAAAATAAACTTAAAGAGGAACAGAAGGTTCGTGAAGAGTCAGCAGTTATTATGCATCAACTTCAGAAAAAAATAGAAGATAAGAAAAA
>NW_026018165.1:18679335-18685651 GCF_020466585.1 Dendroctonus ponderosae | reverse complement strand
AGTGGAATAAAAGTTGGAAGCAGAAGGAAGAGTTTAATACTCGGCCATCCGCGGTACAATTTTGTTAAAGCTTTTTTTCTTTTTTCAACTGCTTTAATTGCCTTTTATGAGATTTCGGATTCATCAGTTGCCAAGCCCCGCTAAGCTTTCAATAAACAAGTTGGAAAGCGAGCAAAAGGCCTTTTTTATCTTCTTTACTTCATTTTTGACTGGTTGCCTCTTTGTACTCTCGTCCTAAGCAAATTCCCTTGGGCCACGACAGACAAGTTTATACGGCAAATAGTATTCAAGATAAAATTGTATGCCGGATACATTTATCAAATACTACCTTATCGATAATGAGAGAGAGAGCGATGTTTCCTGTTGATTTCAGGGGACAAAATCCAGCCAAGTTCGATTTAAATTATAGATGCATTCCTGCGTAATGTTAACTAGCTCGTGTGTCAGGAAGGCCTTAATCAACGGCCGAGAGTTATTAGATCCATCTAGTTTACTGAATAAACTGTTACGACCGCTATTCAGGAAGCCACTCTTTTATTCTTATTCGTGTTATTCATATCGGTTGACCGGTTTTTTTCGATAATGATGAAAACCAAAAGAGGAAAGATCCCAACCTACGTTCGATGGATCAGCCACAATTTCCTGTTGAACCTCTAGAGAAATCAATCAAGTGAATTTATCGGCTACCTGGAAAATTTAATTAGATTTAATAGATCTGTGCGATGACTTTCTGCTGTAAGGATTTCCGGTTAATCGGCTTAGGAGGAGGCCGCTAGGACTAAATTTCTGGGATTTTGGATAAGAGTCTGCCATCTTCGATGATTTCAATTAATTTTTTTGTGCACCTACTTTCAAATGGGAAATTGTTTGGGCGACAAGACAATTTTAAATCAAAACCGCCAACTTCAAACCCTCATTAGTTTAAGCAAAAGATGACTTCGGATATTCCTGACTCTATCAGCTGTACGGAAATAAGGGGACCCTTATCTTTGTTGCAGGAGCCCAAATTCCCGTTGGAATAGCTGTAGCAAGACAAAGAGTCCAACATGAACTGCTGGGGTCTCCTTCCTTACCGCCAGCCGGTCTTCTAGCCACTGTTAATGCAAGCGGAGCTCAAATTAAGGAAATTGGTGAGTAGGAAAAAACGCGCAGCAGGACAAAGAACTCGAGTTTCCTGCAACGAAAATCTCGTTTTTATTTTAAATTTTCCGATACACTTCCCGCATTTATTATCGAATCACCTGCAATCAATCTCAGGCCAAATACCTTTATGATAGTTTTGATAGACGAAAGATGTGCTGGGGGCATTTAAGGTTGCTACAAATAGCGTTTATCTCCTGCGGCGCAGCAAATATATCTTGAAGGGCGACTAATACTGCCAGAAATGAGTCATAATATTTTATTATGTTACGATGCGATGCTTTCGCCTACATTATAAGGGTCTTATTGGAGTAGGAAAGCGAGCTAAACAAGCTTTAGCGAGGGGTGGGCCAAGATGTTGCCGAACGGAAGGCAGAAAGTTGGTAGTTTCGAAAAATCTACTTTACTTTCATCAAGCAGACGGTGAACAAATGAAGCTCTGAGTTCAAATGAAGTGACAGAAAAACGAGAACTGAGAAATCATCAATGAAAAGTACAAAAAACGTTGAGTTCGCGAAAAAAAAATTGATGCACCAGTTAAGAAGGAGAAAAAACTATACAGCAGAGTTTAAATGGAAGCTTAACAAATTTTCACACGGAAAAATTAAATGGAGATCTTGAAAATAGTTTCAGTTTAACGGGATTTTTACGAAATTTAGGTAATGATTTTATTCGAAGAAAAAGACAAATCATTTTCAACATAAAGATACGAAAGTTGGAATATTAAAGTTTAAAAGCAACCGTTTAGCGATCAACCGAAAATTTCACCGAAAGTGAACATGATAAATATAACAGTTGCTGTTTAATGGCAGATTGAATGCGTAAAAATCCAGTGAATCTGGAAACTATGAACGACGAACATTTTACAAAAAAGTGTGACTAGAGGGTGAAATGAAAATCAGTAGTTAGTTCTAAAAATAAAAAATAATAAATTTCCAAATACCCAAAACATGTTTAATTCTCTCTACCTTTCTTTGCTGCTTTGAAGTGTGCGAATTAATAAGATAAAGGAACGTTGTCGTTGTGACATTCGATTAGAAGAAAAGGAAAAAAATGTTGTTTTCGACTTTCAATTCACATGAATTGAAAATATCTTTTAGATCAAAAAGCGGTCATCTGAAACATCCCCACAAAACGTGGAAAATAAATACAAAATAACTGTGGTTGAGGTGGATTCATATTTTTCAAACGATTTCGTGGGAAGTTTGGCCTCAAAATGTTGTGTCTTTTAAAAGTGTCTCACGTCGCCAAACCAGAAGGTTTTGGACAGAAAAATCGTCTGTTCCGAAAAGGAATTAAGAAGCAGAAGAACATCATTAAATGAGTAAAAATCTACTGGGCTGCAAAAACGAAAATTGCAAATTCAAAATTAATGGGGAGACGACAACAAATTGCAGTTTTGAACGGAAAATGCCTAGAATTGTAATTTTTTTACATCAAACTCACCAGTTTCAGATGCAAAAGGGAATCTTAAATTTATCAAGGCGTGTGTTCAATAAATCACTTGAGACTTGATTGAAATGGGAATATTAAATACCACAGTGACCTTTAAGCCTAAGAATAAAAAATGAGCCCGGATTACTGAACAAACGCACAAAGTGCGCACAATGTAATTTTTTTCGATTCCTGATAGTGTTTGAATTAGTTAAGCTGTTCTTGGTCTTGATCTTATAATAAGCAACTAACTTTCCAGCTTTAAATCTTTTACATTGCAAATTGCCACGCCACACTGAGTTGTTTATGCGAAGAACATATTATTATAGAAATTAGCCGAGCGACTTTTTATTTGACTTCAAGGTCCGAACACGAACAACCCGTGGAAAGGTCAAGTTCTACTCTACTTCTTCGTCATGTGGATTGTTTCGGTAGTTTTTTGTTCAATTCAATTGGCGTGATTTACTAATTCAGTAAAACGTATATAAATAAATCCGTCAAGCGGTGATGAAATAATCGGGCTTAAACAGATACACTAATGTATAATTTGCTGTTTAAATAATTCCGTACTACTGAAATATGATTGGAACGCTTCCAACAAGTCGATTTGCTTTGGGTAATCTGTTTTTATTGCCTTCGACTCTTGCGATGTTTCATTTAGGATGTAAATAAATGAAAATACTTCCATAACATTTAAGGCTTATTTGGCTCCAAGTCAGCCAATTGCTAGACAATGTCTGTGTCTCTGAGACCGTTCCTGCTGCTGCTGTTGAAGCAGCAGCTTATTTAAACGCTCCTAATGCAGATGAACGTATTTGAATAAAGATCAGTGGCTCTTACAGCCCCCATGTTGTACCTACGTTTAAATCCCCCCAGTCTTAAGTTGGTAATAAATTCTCTCTTTTCTCTCTCACTGAAATGAATCTGCCATAAAACGATATCATATCTTTCTGTTTAAATAGTTATCAAATGTTCTGTTTAATGCCAAATAATTTATTGCTTCGGGATTTCTTTCCAAAAACAATTAACTGTTAAGAGAAATGTTAAAGTCACTGGGGGGTTTTAGTTGCTTCGGTCCCATTCTTGCAATAGTAGTTGATTACTCGATTTACGGTAAACTAAGATGAGGATTCAGATGTGGTTCGGTAACACCGATTTTTTCGTTATAGGTAAGTAGTGAATGGGTGATCAATAATAAAGTCAGTGAAGTTTTTCAGGTGTTTTTTTCGGATGTTTATCTGTTGCAAATGGAGTTTTTGAAAATTCTACGCGAATTGGACTAATTTGAATATTTCTTATTTGCGCAATCTGTTTGCGTTCGGTATGCATGGATTAGTCTGGATGTGTTAAATTGATTGAAAATAAAAGAAAACTTGTTTTTTGGTGGAAAATTAGCAACATTTGTTTAGACTTTGCTGCAATTTTTAGCACATTTTAAACGCTTTGTTTGATTATACACAGCTAATCCTTTCACGGATTTCTGGGGTTGAAACACGATTTTGAACATTGAGAAGAACATTTTTTTTGAACATTTAAAAGCACAGTGAGAAAAAATTACTTCTGTTTATTAAGTGGACGATTTATTCGTTAAAATTGAATTATCAAATAGTTGTAGACTGTAGGAATAATTACTTCACTAGAGATGCGGTACATGGAAGGTTTGTTCACGACGAGCTTAAGAAACAATATTTACTTTTAAATCACCGCAAAAAAGTTTGTCTTCAGGGTGAACTGAAAATCAGTTCTTGGGCGAAAAATAATAAATTTCAATCTAAAATACCCAAAATATGTTTAATTCTGAAGCTTTGTGTGTGTATATTAAGAAGATGAATAATCAGTTGTTTCAACACCCTGATTCGATTTGAAAGAAGGAGAAAAAGTGTTTCTTTAATCTCTAAATGCACATGAAATCTCATATAAATTGAGGATCAACCAGCGCTGATAAAACATCTGGAAAATCCACTCAAAGTGCGGAAAATAAGTGCAAGTTGAGACGGATTCATACTGGATGTTTTTCGAGAAACAAATCAGGATTTTGTGCGATTTTAGCGAAAATCACAGAGGTCGTGCAGTGACTGAACTTTTTTACTATTAGCCAGCGTTGGCAGAAATGAAAAAACACCAGAATGTTATTTCAATTGAACGAAATTTTGAGTCTTTTGAGCTTCAAGTGGTTTCCATAGGATGTGAAAATTTCAAGTTGCCGCTTGCGCCACACGAAAACTTGGGAATTTTCAAAGAGCGCGCGGGCGAATAAAATTGCAAATTTTTGGCTCATCATTTACGGGGTTAACAAAGTCAGGATTTTGCTCGAGATAAGTGAAAGTTTCACCGTTTTTAACATCTTCCATAATGTATGCTAAATCAAACTCGTTGCTACCTGATCTGGATTAAAAGCTGTGGATTTTTAATCAAGAACGCGCCGTTGTACCTAACAGTTTATCTACGTCTTTTTCCTGAGCAACACTAATTCGATGAATGAGAGGAATCTTAAAATTGTTTTCCCAATTCCAACCTCTCTTGAGCAGATGTTAGGTTCAAAACGAAAAAAATCGTCGGCTCTCACAGGAACGATAGAATGACTGTTTTTTGAAACTGCTTTTCCAATAAAAATTCTTTTCTTATCGCTAGTTTTGTCCAGTTTTTGCTAACGGGTTTGAAGCCCTTTGATATTCTTCCCTCCTTAAAATGGCAGCCCTACGCCCTACATACACACCACCGATTGAAGAGTTAGTTAATTGACGAATTCAGCTTTAAATCGCGTTAGAAACCCGTTTAGAAAAAAACGAATTTTAGATACAGGAAAAGCCGATTTGTAGATCGAAACCACATTTTCAATAAACATTGAAGTCACTGGATCCATAATGATCATGATCGCACACGATATATAATGATATCAGCGCATTGAAGCGCCCACACTAATTTCGTAGTTGCGTATAAAGTGGGATCGACACATGCAGGAGAGAGCATTGATTATAAGCGACCACGCATAATACACACTTGCATATCCATGCAGTAGACTCCAGCTACGTTACGTAACTAATACAGAAATCTCTTTCAGACAATGCAGGAACTATGGCAAGCATGGCAAGCATGGCTGCAGGCACGTCAGGGGCGGTACCTGGAGGCGGGGGCCTCCTGCAATGTGCCGACGATCGTTCACAAGGATTGGCGGCGTGGCAAGTGGGCGGCAGTCACAATCAAACCTTGACCACCCCCACATTGTGGCAATATCCTGGTGAGTCGGCCACTTTTTCTTACTCAGTTTTTAACCGGTTTTTGTTGGCTCAGGTTTTTTTCTTTGCTGTGGCGCGGCAGTACTTTTGAGCATTTTAAACGGTGTAATGCAGTAGTGATTAGATTCGGGCCCAGTTTTCTTTATTTGCCCAGTACCCGATTCGAACCAGCATGTTCTGGAGCATTGGCGACTCATTCGTAATCAGCCATGGTAAGGTCCAGGCCCGAAACGGTTTTTGGTCGCGTCCACATGCAACAGGTTCTCATCATCATCATCATCATGCCATTAATGCGCGTTTTAATTGCGATTCTGAGCACATTCTGCAGCGATTTTGTTGGTTTCTTTGCGCGAAAGGGAATTATTTATTTATTCACCAGTTGCTGTCGCTACCCATTGGGCTCAGAAGCTTGGCGCTTTGAGTGGGACTGCGTAGAAAGTTACTCTTGAGTATAACGAATACTGCACGAGATGAGAATTCGGTGTTCGATAAGGAACATTTTCTTA